>NC_090445.1:1148741144-1149065548 GCF_031143425.1 Pleurodeles waltl | reverse complement strand
AGAAATCTCCTGTGGGTCAACGGAATCTTCTCCCTGCTTCAGCAGGCACCAAACTTCAGCTTCACCGGTACTCTGGGTCCCCTCTCATCTGGACGAGCGTGGCCCCTGGAACACAGGTGGTGAACCCAAGTGACCCAGACTGTCCAGTGGTCCAACTGTCCGAATTTGGAGGAGGTAAGCCCTTGCCTCCCCTCCCCAGACAGTAATCCTTTGCACCGCGTGACCTGCAGCTACAATGGCTTCTGTGCACATTTCCAAGAAAACATGCATGCACAGTTGAGCCTAGGTCCCCAGCACTCTGTCCTGCGATGCTCAACTCCCTGAGTTGATCTCTGGTGTCGCGGGACCTCTCTTTGCAGTGTTGAGACAACCGCCATGTTCAGTCTTCTTGAACCGGTGTTCAAGGACTTCTGTGAGTGCTTCCTTCTTGTCCGTGGGCTCTCTACGTTGCTGAGGGCCCCCTTGGTCTCCTCTCCCAAGTGGCGACATCCTGGTCCTTCCTGGGCCCGGGCAGCACTCTGTTTCTCCAACCGCGACTCTTGCAGCTAGCAAGGCTTGTTTGGAGTATTTTGCCAAGGAAACAACTCTGCATCCTCCAGCATGCTATGGGACATCTGCTGCACGAAGAAGAACTTCCTACCTTCTTTTGTTGTTGCAAAACCTACAGCTTCTTCCAACCGGAGGCAGACATTTTGCACCTTCATCCGAGGTTTAGTGGGCTCCTGACCACCCCCCCGGACACTTTAGTGATTCTTGGACTTGCTCTCCTTCCTTTGCAGGTTTCAGGTCCAGGAATCCGTCTTCAGTGCTTTACAGTCTGTTGAAGTCCTTGCAAAATCCTTCATCACGACTTTAGTGTGTTTCTGGGGAAATAGTAGTACTTTACTCTTACTTTCCAGGGTCTTGGGGTGGGGTCTCCTTTACACCTTTAGTGTTTTCTTACACTCCCAGCGACCCTCTACACACTACACTAGCCTAGGGGTCCATTTGTGGTTCGCATTCCACTTTCTTAGTATATGGTTTGTGTTTCCCCTAGGCCTATTGCATCCTATTGTCTTCTACAATGTTTGCACTATTTTCTGGCTGTTTTACATACCTGATTTAGTTAGTTGTGTATATTTTGTGTATGTTATTTACCTTCTAAGGGAGCTTATCCTCTGAGATATTTTTGGCACATTGTCACTCAAATAAAGTACCTTCATTTTTTTTTAACTATGAGTATTGTCTTTCTTATGATATAGTACCTATATGATGTAAGTGGTATTGCATGAGCTTTGCATGTCTCCTAGTTCAGCCCTGGCTGCTCTGCTATAGCTACCTCTATCAGCCTAAGCTGCTAGAACACTACTACACTCTACTAATAAGGGATAACTGAACCTGGTATACAGTGTAAGTACCATTGTTACCCACTACAAGCCAGGCCAGCCTCCTACAGTCTGAACTGACAAACCAAAACGCCCGGGAAGACCAAGAGGGCAAAATGCCTCTCGCGATGGAGAGGTTCAGGTAGCAGTGCTTTGTGAATTTTTGTACAGACAGCCACGTAGCTGCCTGGCAAATGTCCAGGACAGGTACTCCATGTGCTAATACAGTGGTAGCAGCTTTGGCCGTGGTGGACTGTACCAGCTAGCCTTTTGGTTGCTGCTTCTTTGCCAGTGCATAGGACATCTTTAACCAGAGAACAATCCATAGAGAGATGGTCTGTTTTTGTACTGTCTTGCCCTTATTGGCTCCTGAAAACCCCTGGTAGAGGTTATCGTCCACTCTATGATCCTGGGTCCAATTCATATATATATAAACGTAATGCTCTTTTAGAACTCAATGGTGGAATCGCTCTTTCTCCTTAGAAGGATGAGGTGAAGACAAGAAGGTCAGAAGAGTGATAGCCTGACCAACATGAAAAGGAGTGACTACTTTGGGTAGAAAGGAAGCCAGGGTCCTTTGAACCAACATGTCAAGAAAGGTGGTATAACGTGGATTAATGAAGAGAGTGTGAACTTTGTTCACATGTCTAACTAATGTTAGGGGAATGAGAAAGACTGTCTTTAAGCTGAGAAATCTTAAGGGACAAGTGTGCAAATGGCTCAACAGGGGTCCACATCAAGAAACTAATGCCTAATTCAAATCACACTGGGGCACCACAAAAGGATGTGGTGAAAAACAATGTTGCAGTCCTTACATAAATGTAAAATAAAAACTCATTACAAGGGGCAATTTAACTAACAAATGCAACAGAAAGAAGGCTGAAAGTGTAGATAAGCAGCCGTTAACAGTGCCTAAAGCAAGTCCTTGCAGGGCTAAGAACAGAGCAAGAATTAAAACTTCAGGCAACTTCGCCTGTTACTGGTCACCACTACACACATTTGTCCCAAAGGCTGGCATACACTGATTTTGTGGGAATGCACATCACAGCAAGAATAACATCAATAACCTTGTGTTGCTGGTCGAAGGAGATCCACTGGCACTGCTCAATCTCCAAACATGCAAGTGCAGATTTTGCAAGCCTGCGTTCAACATCCTGTCTGCTTTTGCGACAGAAGATTCTCCTGAATGGGCAGCTTAATTGGAGGCCAAATGTTCATGCCCAGGATTTTCATGTATTACACTCTCCTGGACCAATATCGTGCCACTAGGATAACTTTGGCCCAGTTGTTTCTGATTATCTTCAGAGCTCAGAGAAGGCAAAAATGCATAGATAAGTCAGAAGGTGTGTCTGAGAGCTGCTTTGGAAACTTCAGTGCACAGAAGTGCTGTGCTGATATTGTACATTCTCGGCAGTGGCTAAAAGAATGAGCCAGGCTTCTCCCTACTGCTGAAAAAAAGCCTGTGCCACTTCTGGGTGTACCTGTCATTCATGAATCACTAGGCACAGGTGGCTGAGTCTCTCCACCCTGACAGTTAAATATCCAGCCTGGTGGTTCAACACTAGAGAAATTACTTGGTGGCCCACCTACTGTGCATGACCTCCTGGCCTAGTGCTCAGGGCCCCAACTCTTCCGTGCTTGCTGCTGTACCACATGGAGATGCTGTTGTCTATGAGCACTTGTACCAGCCTGCTTTTCGTGTTGGGCAGGAAAGCCTCCAACGCCAAGTGAATTGATTTCGACTCCAATCTGACAAGGAGTTGAGTCTTCACCGAAGACAAAGGCCTCTAATCTTCACCTCTATGAGATAGCATCCCCAGCCCAGCAGTGATGAATGCATGATCTCCATGAGTTCTGGGAGGAGGGGGTTCAGGAGAGGTGCATGCCACCGATCCAATCGCAGTCCAGTAGCCACCACTGCAAGTTTTTTTGCAGTCGCCTGCGAAATCAGGATACAATCTGACAGATTCCCTACAACTATGCCCACTGTAATTTCAGTTCCACTGCAGAGCCTGCATGTGCAATCTGGACTACATCACCAGCAGGATGCAGGGAGTTAACAATTCCAGCAGCTTCAATTCATCCACTCTGAGATCCAGGACAGAGGCTGAATCATAGCCTGAATGTCCTTGACTCTCCATTGCAGGGGAAAGGTACAAAATCATATCATATCGATAATGGCCCCAGTGAAAGTGAGCGTCTGTGAAGGAGTCAGGTGTGACTGGCTTGTTCACAGTGAACCCCAACAATGCCAGGAGGTTCACAGTCGTCTGGAAGTGGTTGAAGACTGCCTAGTGCAAGCCTGCCTTCAACAGCCAGCCATCGAGGTACTGGGCAGACTGATACCCTTAACATCCATAGATGAGCTACAACCATCCCCATCACTTTAATGAACATCCGAGGGGCACTGGTGAAGTCAAAGGGGAGCACTGTGAACTGAAAATGCTCCTGGCACACAGTGAGCCACGAGTAGCACTGTTGGGTTTGTGGCACCAGAATATGAACATAGGCGTCCATCAGGTCCAAAACCAACATCCAGTCACCAAGGTCTGCGGAAGACAAGACCTGGGGTAGCCTTAGCATCTTGAATCTGTCTTTCCAGAGGAAGGGCGAAATCAAAATAAGACAAAGGCCTCCATTCTTCTTCAGTACAAGGAAGTAACAGGAGTTTGACACACTACTTACTTCGAGATCTGAACCCTTTCTATGGACCATTTGGTCAAAAGGGCCTGCACTTCCTGACTTAAGACAGATAGATGATCATTCGTCGTCTGCCCTGAAACCAGTGTAAGGTACGGCAGGGAAGAAAGGAATTAAAGGGACTAACCAGATGGACAATTTGGAAGAATCACAGGTCTGTCGTGATGGCCTGCCATCTTTGGATAAAATATAGGGCACTGCCTTCAACAAGGGGTCTGTTTGCAGGCAGGCAGGCACACACTATATAGGTTTTGTGGTTGCGGCTGCTGGAGTAAATGGGGACTAAACTCCAGCTTGTCTTTGCTGTCGTCGTCTTTGAGAAACGCAGCCTCTGCCATGAAAGGGCTAAAAAGCCTGGCGGGTTGGAAGAGTCTAGCATTGACAGATGGGGAAAACTAGACTGTAGAGAAAGAAAAGGTGAAATTGTTAGTGGAATTGCCTTGAAGAAGCAGAAATGCCCAAAGAAACTGCTGTGGCTCTGTCATTCTTGCAATGCTCCAAGTCCCTTTTGTCACCAAAAAAAGAGACCCACCTAAGGCCTGCATGTCCCCAGAGACGCCTGTGGACCTCATCCAGGCATTGAGTTGGAGATCCACTCTAGTACCAACGGCACATCCCAGAAAATGAATTGTGTCCTGTCTTGAGCATATTACAAATTTCAGTGCAGCGTCAGTGCTAGATCTGGCATCCTCGCGATGGCTGCCCCCTGACTTTTTGCCTTCATACCTCCTGTTATGCTGACTTTGTTTTTGTTGGCCTTAGGATTCTGCAGTTTACACCAGCTAACCAGTGCTAAAGTGCTTGTGCCTTTCCCTAAAATGTGGTAACATTGGCTTACCCACACCTGGCATATTTAATTTTCCTATAAGCCCCTACTAAAGTGCACTATGTGACCAGGGCCTGTAAATTAAATGTTACTTCGGGGCCTGCAGCACTGATTGTGCCACCCAATTAAGTAGCCCTTTAAACATGACTCAGGCCTGCTACTGCAGAGCTTGTGTGTGCAGTTTTGAGCTGCTATGTTGACCTGACAAAATAACCCTTCGGCCAAGACCAAACCTTTCTTTTTAACACATATAAGTCACTGCTAAGGAGCCCCAAGGGCAGAGTAAAATGTTTTTTAAAAAGTAAGACATTTATGTTTTAGTTTTACGTCCTGGTAATGAAAAGCTCTTAAAAAGATTTTCACTACTGCAAGGCCGATCTCTCCCATCGGCTAACATCGGGATTTCCTCATTGCATTTTATAAGTGTAATTCACAATCTGGAAGAGATAGACTTTTTGAGTTTGGTGTCTCTGGAAACACAATGTAAAATCCCAACTCATGCTGGAGTCACATTTTAAATTGCAATACTGAAAATGGCACTTATAGAACGTTGACACCTTCTTGCATTAGCCATTTGATGCCTGCTACCCGTCTCTGATCACACGCTTGGGGTGGGATGACATCTGGGCTTCGTGTATTCTTCTCTAGATAGCCACACACAAAAGGAGATTGGGTGTGACTTGATGGGCCATCTGTGCCTTGATGGGTAATCCTGGCCAGAGGGGGCGGCCGGCAGCTTTAGGAGGGAGGGGGGCGGGAGGCACACAAACACAGACCCGCATTCTTTCACACACAGACGTGCACCCAAGCACGCACATCCATTAACAACACTCATAACATTCAAACATGCACACATGCACCAAACATTCATTTTAAAAGCTCACACATACTCATTCTTTCACACACAGGCACGCACATCCATTAACAACACTCATACCATTCAAACATGCACGCACGCACCAAACATTCATTTAAAAACATCACACACACACACTTACCTTCAGCCTGCTGGCCAGGACTGGAGGGGGTAGCTGGACACAGCCTCACTTACACCTGAATAGGATGCGTCCTGTCCACACACAAAGGGATGCATACTGCTCTGTAGTGACTCTGGAGCCAGGACAGGAAGGACAGGGACCCTGTGCACTTCTCTGAAATATCTCCATTTCAAAGGCACAAATGGGTTTAAGTACTGGAACTCTGACACCACCAAATCAGTGTACTTCTGGACATGTGGATACTTTGCCAGGAAGGATGATTGATGTGTTGCTACAAGGACTGCTACTCTGCTGGACTCCTGGTTTGCTGTGCTGACCTGCTTTCTGCTGCCCTCTTGACTGGAAGTGAGGAGGACTGGGTCCTGCATCTCTCTAACCCAGCACCTACTGTGAAGCCAAGGGCCAGCTGACGGGTTTTCAGATTGATGTTTTAGGGGCATAAAATACTTCTGACCAATGTTCATTTACACCTGGACTATGCCATCTCTGAGTCTGGCCTGCCAAGTGGTGCTAACCCAGCCCTGGAAGTGGGCTTAAGGTCTTTGCTGCAGCTGAAGCAACGCATTGCTGTTGCTGCATGGATCAGAACTGATGCATCTGCCCCATTGCGTCGATCGGAGTTGACGCAGCGCTTCCCCAACATGGCTCAACCTCAGCACATTGCCTTCGGAACCAATGCATCTCAAACTCAACACTTTGCCACTGCTGCATCAAGAAATTTGACAGATCTTCGCTACTGTGTGGGAAAGATCAACATAATGCCTCCACTTTGGAAATCAACACCAAAGCATTGCTTCATTCTGCTCCCAGAATCTTCAATGTTGCCATAACCAGGTTTTAGGTACTTTGGTTTAGGGGGTCTAACTGGGTCCCTGTAGCCAGCTGCGCTCCATCATGATCGGCCTAGACTTTTGACTCTGTCCTGGTCCGGGGCCACCAAATAGCCCTGGTTGGCGCTTCTTGTTTCTAAACGCTACTTTACAGTTTACTCTTTAAAAATTAATATCTCAAATTCTACCTATTGGATGTTTGTTGTTTTGCTCTTGTTTGATTTATTAAATTAAGTTTTGTTTTTCTAAGCAAGTGTGGTATCTTTTTGTGTGGCATTTTTCCAGTTTTACTGTTTGAAGTGTTGCACAAGTACTTTGCACATTGCCTCTAAAGTTAAGCCTGACTGCTCTGTACCAAGCCAGCAGGGGTGAGCACAGGTTAATTTAGGGTGTTTTTGTGACACCCTGAGTAGGATCACAGTTGCTGCTCGAACAGGGCTCACACCTCAGCCAGTAACCCAGTAGCCCAGTGTCTAACAGTGACTGTCCTGCATAACCGGAGCAAGAAGTGTACCAAGGTCACCAGTAAAACTTTAGCCACAGTGATCCATACACCATGGGAGTAACAGCCAAGGAGACAACTGGCATTTACTGATCTCAGAGCAAGGGTTGTCAAGGAGACAGTTTTCTTGCCTAATACTTCTACTGTTTTGAGCTCATTATGGGGAGGAATGGTAGAAAAGACACTGGGGTTGACTGCTGGTGGATGCCTGTACCACCAGGCATTCTGAAGTTGGATGGTGTGTTAGGGAGACAGAAGCGCAAAGGAACCTGGCAATGGGCATTTTGTTTATTAACAGGTGACTATGAACAGGGCTTAGCTTATATGCAGAAAATGGTGTCAGTAACTGCCTCGTTAAATGGTAGCAGTGCCTCAGTGGGAGCCCAACCAAGTTGTAGAACTTCTGGTAATATGTTAGTTTTCACTTCCATGGTCAGCAACTACAAATCTAACACTTCAGCTGTCCTTCACATCACTACAGCAAAAGAGGCACTTTCCTCTGTCGCAGAACACAGGGTAGACACAAGGCCAGTATCAGTGGAAGTTTCAGTGCCACTGGCATCCTGAAGTCCTTCGTTGTCCTCACTAATCTTCTCCATATTGGGGAACACCGTCATCCACGTCATCATCATAGTCGGCACTTACAGAATCTGTGCCATATATATTAGGTAAAGTCTGGGCTCTACCATATGGTAAGGGCAAGATATTTGAATCGGAAGGTCTGACAAGAGGTTGTGCTAGTTGGAGCTAGGCACGACTTCCGTTAAAATCGTGATATATTCCGTTCGGAGTCAGATTGCAATATATGCTGCATATCCTCAACTGGTGACAGCATTGATGTGAGCAGAACCAACTCAGGGAATGGCATAGTAGACAAAGTAGGTCGTTGGTGCTGAACAAGGTCCAAGGGGCTCAGACAGCGCCAAGGGCAGCCCAGTAGCAGGGATTTCAACTGGAGACTCCTGCAGATCCTTGGGCCTGAGGCACCCCAAGGGAGCAGGTAAAGTGATGAAAATTCAAATCATAGCCTCCCTGAAGGCTTCTACTGGCTACATAGTTGCTGACAGACCTGAAAATGCAGGGTGGGGTGGGGAGCAGACTCTGAATTGGCTCTAATGGAAATTGAGAGCGAGACCGAGAGGCACGATGACTCCCTCACGTCCTCTCTAGAATTTGAGAGTGTAGGAAGGGGCTGTTCTTGCTTTTATTTTTTTGTACTTCTACAACTTACCTACATACTTTGACCATGACCTTTTTCAGCAACGACTTAAGGTCCAGTTTCTGTCCTATACTTTTGACTTTGATTGGTCATGAGGCAGAGTCTTCTTGATTTTGGGGATGTAGAGTTTGGGTTCGTGTTGCCATGTGGCCCTCAAGTTTATCTGGCCAAAGTCATCACAGGTCTTGGAGTCATGGTCCAGCCCCAAGCACCACAAACAGACTTTGTGAATGTCCATCACGAACATCAGTTTGACAGTCCTTGCATGGTTTAAACTCTGTGGTTTTAGTTAGTGACAGTACTGGTGCTCATGAACAAAGATCTCTGCACTGAAATCAACAGGTCACCAACAGACCATTCTTAAACTTGTTTTCTGCCTGTAACTTCGACATGCACTTAAAGGACCAAAGCAATTAATTCAAATATAAGAGTTGCCAGAACATCATCCTGCATAAGCATTACATTCTTAATAGTCTCTTGAATCTATCTGTAAGGTTGTGAAATATGAGTTAAAGCCTTTTCGCTAATCCAGCCGTTGGGACTTCGTTTTTTTTTTTTTTTAGAAAACTGTACACTAATTTAATGGCTCTGTTCAGTGGAATGCTTGAATTAAACTTAACCACTTATAATTACTCGAGGCCACATCAAGGTGAATCTATTTTTAAACTAGTAACTGAGATTAATTCAAACATTCCATCCAACACTTTTATGTTTTCCTATAAGTTGTTGCGACAAATATGACATGACATTGGTCCCTTAATCGCTGTGCCACAGGACATTAGCTATACTTTACTGATGAGACCTAACTAGACCAAAACTCTGGATTGGGTTTCTGTTTTTCCAATTCGGAGGTGACTATACCAGGCAGTTTGGTATGGACTGTGCCTATTACAGCAGGACCAATGCTGATTTGCATATGACTGATTCCAAGGGATGGTGGGCAAAAAACATGCACTTGGATGCAGTCCTGACTAATTACTATTAGCTCAGACTAATTCAAGCTTTCCACCCATCATTATTTTGTTTTCCCCAAGCTGGGTTACTGAGACAGATTTATTGCAGCTGTATGGAGCCAGCCAAGGGACCTTATCGCATCTGCAAAAGCTGTAGACGTCTACAGAAAAACTTTTTTTTTTCCTGACGGCTGACATTAACAAGGAGTCAAAAGAAGGACTGTTTGTCAAAAAGAGGTACAGAGTTGAAAGCCAATTTCTTCCTTTTTCTTCAATTTGTAATCTTGACTTATGTTGGGATGAGGAAGGTATCCATAGTTTGTTGTAGTATGACTTAGACCACGGGGACTAATATCCTTGCTAATACATTTGATTTAAGATGATTACTCTCTCTCCAATATGAGTCACAATCCCAGTCTGGTGGTGTCTGCCCAATCAGCATCTTGAACTGCAAAGTTGACATGGACGGTGGGATGCCTTTATAATGAAATGTGCCTTTGTCTGTCTTGTCTACTACAGAGGATCTAAAATTGGTCTGCAAGGCAAAGTCAAAACGTCAGAACCACAACCAGACCCTTTAGTATCACTTGTGCATCTGTTTGCTTCACCGTCAGGCCTTTGGGCCATTTTTTGGATGAAGGTTTTTATCCTTTGACAATGAAGTCCCCATTCATTTGTAGATGCAAGCACTCCAACATCTCTGGCCTTAACACAATGGCATCTGTATGGACTGATTGCCAAGGAGTATGTTGGTACAATCCTGATGCCATCTACACCATGAATAATGCTGATAGTGTATACACCGACACCATATAATGTGATGGGGTTTAATAGGCTGCCAGCAAGCAGTGACATCAAATGTCTCCATTTCAAACAAACACACCAGTCATGGCTTACAGTGTTCCACTGAGAGACCTCTCCGCAAGTAGAGAAAACACCATGTAGCAGGTGGGCTGTGCCAAAAACCTATGTTTCCTGAGTTAAAGAAAAACATCTAGATTACATAATGAGGAAAACAATGCTTCACATACAAGATACTGAGTGAAGCAAAAAAACACATCCTTTTTATATGTCAAATTTAGAGTTCATCCAGAGCCTAATGGAAGCAGCAGTGTGCTCTGGAATCCTTGTTGTATGGTGCAGAAAGGTGAACTGTTGAAATGACTTCAGAGCATGATAAGACAAAGAAGCCTCTGGAAGATTACAAGCATTTGCGACACAATAGGTATTGCATTTCTTGAATTAGAGCTAGTAGCATGGTAAATTCAGAACTGGACAGATAGATTAGTCAACCCTGTCTCATAATTTAATCTTTTCCTGCCACGTTTTGGTGGTCACTGCTGGCTACTAACATCTGAAACGTCTGAACAGAAACTGGAAAATAAGGCTGGAAAAGTGCTTTCTTTATATTTTAACGGAATAAAAGTTATTACAAGAGTTCTTGCCCTGCATTTCAACAAAGCTCTAATGAAGTTAATAGCAGAGCAGCCTGAGAAGAGTTATGGCCCCAATAATGGAGATAAGCAATGCCCTGTGTGCGATGTCATGAGTGCTGGCAGGGAAGGGCCATGGAGAGAGAGACTCTGCGAGGCAAAACAAGTCTCAAATCTCTGCTTCTAGGTTTAGCTACATTCTACTAGAAATTGCATATTGTGCTTTTGTGACCAGAGAGCTAAACCACCGGGCAATTCCCTTGTAAAATAAGCTTATATTAGGAGCCAGAGGTAAACAAGGACAACACTGGAATAAAGAAAAAACAAATGTCCGCGACATGGGAGGAGGTGGGAGGAACGGAATGCTGCAATAAAACAGGCAGCTACCAGCGTAAAACACCCACAGTGAAAAGGCAGCAACAAAGAAATAACAAAAAAAAGTCAGTCACAGCAACAGATAAAGATACCAAAGTGGAATAATACAGTAATTGCTCACTGCTCTGAAACAGAAAAAGGAGGGAGAAAAATGCAGAACTGATCACTAGTGAGCAAAGATTTTTAAAGGAAACTGCAACCAAGAAATGAATTCGCTTTAAGCCATAATAAGTATACTCAAAGTATACACAAGGTTGAACACTTACGCTAGACCTAAAATGAGAAGCGACAAACCTTTGCACCATATACAAAAAAAGTGTCTATGTGTAGGAAGGTAGCCTCTTTCTAGCCTTGTTACCCCCACTTTTGGCCTGTTTGTGAGTATATGTCAGAGTGTTTTTACTGTCTCACTGTGATCCTGCTAGCCAGGGCTGAGTGCTCATAGTGAAAACCCTATGTTGTCAGTGTGTTTAATATGTGTGACTGGGATCCTGCTAGTCAGGACCCCAGTGCTCATAAGTTTGTGGCCTATATGTGTTGCCTGTGTGGTGCCTAACTGTATCACTGAGGCTCTGCTAATCAGAACCTCAGTGTTTATGCTCTCTCTGCTTTTAAAATTGTCACTGCAGGCTAGTGACCAATTTTACAAATTCTGATTGGCACACTGGAACACCCATATAATTCCCTAGTATATGGTACCTAGGCACCCAGGGTATTGGGGTTCCAGGAGATCCCAATGGGCTGCAGCATTTCTTTTGCCACAAATAGGGAGCTCAGACGATTCTTACACAGGACTGCCACTGCAGCCTGAGTGAAATAACGTCCACGTTATTTTACAGCCATTGTTCACTGCACATAAGTAACTTATAAGTCACCTATATGTCTAACCCTCACTTGGTGAAGGTTAGATGGAAAGTTACTTAGTGTGTGGGCACCCTGGCACTAGCCAAGGTGCCCCCACATTGTTCAGGGAAAATTCCCCAGACTTTGTGAGACACCATTACACGCATGCACTACATATAGGTCAATACCTACATGTAGCGTCACAATGGTAACTCCGAACATGGCCATGTAACATGTCTAGGATCATGGAATTGTCACCCCAATACCATTCTGGTATTGGGGGTGACAATTCCATGCATCCCCGGGCCTCCAGCATAGAACCCGGGTACTGTCAAACTAACTTTCCAGGGTCTCCTCTGCAGCTACTGCGGCTGCCAACCCCTGAGACAGGTTTCTGCCCCCCTGGGGCCTGGGCAGTCCAGTCCCAGGAAGGCAGAACAAAGGATTTTCTCTGAGAGAGGGTGTTACACCCTCTCCCTTTGGAAATAGGTGTGAAGGGCCTGGGAGGAGTAGCCTTTCCTGGCCTCTGGAAATGCTTTGAAGGGCACAGATGGTGCCCTCCTTGCATAAGCCAGTCTACACCGGTTCAGGGATCCCCCCCAGCCCTGCTCTGGCTCGAAACTGGACAAAGGAAAGTAGATTGACCACTCCCCTGACCAGCACCTCCCAGGGGATGTACCCAGAGCTCCTCCAGTGTGTCCCAGACCTCTGCCATCTTGAATGCAGAGGTGTGAGGGCACAATGGACAGCTCTGAGTGGCCAGTGCCAGCAGGTGACGTCAGAGACCCCTCCTGATAGGTGCTTACCTTTCTCTGTAGCCAATCCTCCTCTGAGGGCTATTTAGGGTCTTTCCTGTGGGTATCTCACCAGATAACAAATGCAAGAGATCATCAGAGTTCCTCTGCACTTCCCTCTTCGACTTCTGCCAAGGATGGACCGCTGATAGCTCCAGGACGCCTGCATAACAGCAACAAAGTAGCAAGAAGACTACCCGCAACATTGTAGCGCCTCATCCTGCCGGCTTTCTCAACTGTTTCTTGGTGGTGCATGCTCTGAGGGCTGTCTGCCTTCACCCTGCACTGGAAGCCAAGAAGAAATCTCCAGTGGGTCGACGGAATCTTTCCCCTGCTAACGCAGGCACCAAACTTCTGCAACACTGGTCCTCTGGGTCTCCCCTTGTCCTGACGAGCGTGGTACCTGGAACACAGGAGCTGGGTCCAAGTGTCTTCGACAGTCCAGTAGCCCTTCTGCCAAACTTTGGTGGAGGTAAGTCCTTGCCTCCCCACACCAGACAGTAATCCTGTGTACTGCGTGAACTGCAGCTGCGGGCTTCTGTGCCCTTGTGCAAGACTTCCTTCGTGCACAGGCTAGTCCAGGTCCCCAGCACTCCGTCCTGCATTGCCCAACTCGCTGAGTTGGACTCCAATGTTGTGGGACCCTCCTTTGTGACTCTGAGTCGACCGCTTTCCTCAGATCTTCTAAGTGCCTGTTCCGGTGCTTCTGCGGGTGCTACCTTCTTCTGCGAGGACTCTCTGAGTTGCTGAGCGCCCCCTCTGTCTCCTCTTCCAAGGGGCGACCTCCTGGTCCTTACTGGGCCCCAGCAGCACCCAAAATCCACAACCGCAACTCTTGCAGCTAGCAAGGCTTGTCTGCGGTCTTTCTGCGTGGAAACAACTCTGCATCCACCAGCACGCCAAGGGACATCTTCTGACCAAAGGAGGAGTTCCTGGCACCTTCCGTTGTTGGAGAATCTTCAGCTTATTCCAACCAGAGGCAGCCCTTTTGCACCTTCATCTGGGGTTTAGTGGGCTCCTGCCCCACCCTGGACACTTGCATGACTCTTGGACTTGGTCCCCTTCCTTTATAGGTCCTCAGGTCCCGGAATCCGTCTTCAGTATTTGGCAGTCAGTTGTTGTCCTTGCAGAATCCCCTATCTCGACTTTACTGTCTTTCTGGGGTAGTAGGGTAACTTTACTCCTACTTTTCAGGGTCTTGGGGTGGGGTATCTTGGACACCCTTAGTGTTTTCTTACACTCCCAGCGACCCTCTACACATTACACTAGGCCTGGGGTCCATTTGTGGTTCGCATTCCACTTTTGGAGTATATGGTTTGTGTTGCCCCAGGCCTATTTCTCCCTATTGCATTCTATTGTGATTCTACATTGTTTGCACTACTTTTCTAACTGTTACTTACCTGATTTTGGTTTGTGTGCATATCATTTGTGTATATTACTTACCTCCTAAGGGAGTATATCCTCTGAGATACTTTTGGCATATTGTCACTAAAATAAAGTACCTTTATTTTTAGTAACTCTGAGGATGGTGTTTTCTTATGATATAGTGCTATATGATATAGGTGGCATCGTAGGAGCTTTGCATGTCTCCTAGTTCAGCCTAAACTGCTCTGCTATAGCTACCTTTATCAGCCTAAGCTGCTAGAACACCTCTATTCTACTAATAAGGGATAACTGGACCTGGCACAAGGTGTAAGTACCACAAGGTACCCACTATAAGCCAGACCAGCCTCCTACACTATGCCAACAAGGCAGATTGATTTTCTTTGTGACAGGAAGCAGAAAAATTATGTTCTCTCATGAAAATTGATGCAGCAAAGTGGATGTACGAAGGTGAAGGTGACCTCAGACACATCCATTCTGCTGGACGTGGTGTCTGTAGTATAGAGGTGCTCTTCAGGCACACACAGAGACAGCACCTTCCGAACCAGGGTTTGAATGGGTCACAAACATGCACTGAATATACTAATGATTGCTGCAATATTTTGGTCAGCTGTCTTGTTATGTGTTAAGGTACTGGGTGTTTGCACAACATATGTTTTATATTATATGTGCAGTGTAAGTATGGAGCATATGATTTTCACAAACTGTAAGAAAACTTTATAGTGTTGATTATAGTGCTGTACTATGTTTATAAAAGATGACTCTTTGGGATGTTCTTAAACTGTGATTATGTGTAAGAGAATGCAATTATTTGTTGCACTGCTAGACAGTCACTGGATGGGGGTGGGGGCAGTCCACAACAAGCACTGGGCTATGTTTTTCACTGTGAGAACCATTTGTCGGCAGAATTTGAAACTGTTCCTTTCAACAGGCATACATCCACAAATTGCATGCAAAAATTCCCAACCTGTTGTATTCCTTAAGATGCTATGTGAAAAACTGACCTGAAATGAAATTTTTGCTTATTATTTGTCCCGTGTTTTTTTCTCTCCACCTTTCCTTCCTTTTACTTTCTGCTGGCTCTCCTGCATATTAATTACTTAAATATCATGCCTATCTATTGTAAGCTCTTTGGTAACCACACCTATATCAATCCCAGCAAGCAGTTTCTCACATAGCCTTCGATAATCACACCTACGTCAATAATGTACCACAAAGCAACAAGAGTGGCTGCATGGAATGAGCATGCAAAAATAACCCCGACAAATAATAGAATGACCATTAACTATGGAATCCCAGGTAGCGTGCTACTTGCCGTACATGGCTTCAACGCCTTTTCAGGGGTAGTGAGTGAAATATGAATGCAATTTAAACAATTTAAATTTAAAGATTTAAGGGCCAGATGTGGCAAAACGGCAATTTGCGACTTGCAAATTGCGAGTCCCTGCGACTCGCAATTTGCAACTTGCAAATTGGTATGCAGAACGGTGTCTCAGACACCGTCTGCGAGTCGCTATGGGGTCGCAATGACCCACCTCATTAATATTAATGAGGTGGGTCGCAAATTGTGGCCCCATAGCGAGTCTAGGCACTCGCAAACATGGAGGCCTGCTGTTGTCAGCAGACCTCCATGTTCATGACTGCTTTTAAATAAAGCAGTTTTTTTTTTTAAAAGTGTAGCCCATTTCCTTAAAGGAAAACGAGCTGCACTTAAAAAAAAAACGAAACCTTTAGTTTCGGTATTTTTTCAGGGCAGGGAGTGGTCCCTTGGACCACTCCCTGCCCTGAAAAAATATTTGTGGGTCCATTCACAACGTGGAAGGGGTCCCATGGGGACCCCTTCCAATTTGCGAGTGGGTTACCATCCACTTCAAGTGGATGGTAACTGCGACTCCATTTTGCGACCGCATAAATTGCATTCCACTCCGAATCGCAAATAGGAAGGGAACACCCCTTCCTATTTGCGATTCTGAAATGCATATTGCGAGTCGGTCCCGACTCGCAATATGCATTTCTGAATAGCAAAGAGGCTTTTGCGCCTCGCAAACGGCGATTTTCGCTGTTTGCGAGGCGCAAATACTTTGCTACATCTGGCCCTAAGTTATGATGTGAATGGGAAAATTGCAATTGCTTAAAAAAAAAAAAAAGACAGAAATCTTGCTTCTTGTAGAACAAGTTACTTACCTTTGGTAACAAATTATCTGGTAAATACATTCTAGTTGCAGATTCCTTACCTTAGAATAGATACCCGGGCAATAACCATACCTGGAGGTGGGTCTGCGAACCAGGGGGTTGCTTCTTAGCCAAAACGTAGCACATTTTGATGCAGAGAACAATCCATTTACAGATGGTCCATTTCTGCACTGCCCGACCTTTCTTCACACCCACATAACCAACTAAGAGTCAATCGCCCACCTGGAAGTCTTTGGTACGATTGAGGTAGAATGCCAATGCTCTTTTTATATCCAGAAGGTGGAGTTTCTCCCTTCACAAGAAGTATGTAGGGGTGTCTAAAAAGTAAACAAGGGGCTGTATTGGCCTACACGAAAAGGTGTGGCCACTTTAGGGAGGAAAGAGGCCCTGATACGAAGCACCACTTTGTCAGGATGGACAGAGATAAAGGGCAGCTTTGAAGAAAGAGCTTGCAGCTCCCTCACTTTATGAGCGAGGTGATGGTAACAAGAAAGGCTGTCTTTAAGGTGAGAAGCCGGAAAGAACAATTATGAAGGGGCTCAAAGGGAGCAGACATACGGTAAGTGGGTACCAAGTTCAAATCCCACTGGGGCATTATGAACAGGGTAGGCGGAAACATGTGGGTAAGACCCTTGAGGAATCTCCCAACAATGGGAGATTTAAACAAGGAGGGTTGGTCTGGTAGTCTGAGGAATGCAGGGATGGCAGACAGGTAAGCTTTAAAGGTGCCTAAAGCAGAGCCCTTCTGGGCAAGAGAGAGTTCAAACAAAAGAACTTCAGACAGATGTGCAGAAAGGGGATCAATAGACTTGTTGGTACATCATGCCACAAATTTGTTCCAACAACAGGCATACACCGTTATGGTGGAGGGACGCCAGGCTGCCAAGATAACCTTACAGACTTTGGGAGGAAGTTCGAAAGCTGTCAACTGGCGCTGCTCAATCTCCACGCAAGACGACAGAGACTGGACAGGTTCGGGTGAAGAACCGTCTCCTGCTGCTGAGACAGAAGAACCTCGTGAAGATGCAGTCTGAGTGGGGGATTGATGGCTATGCTTGGAAGCTCTGTATACCATGCTCTTAATGCCCAGTCTGGAGCCACAAAGATTACTTGGGCCATTCGTGACCTTCTTGAGAACTCTGGGCTGAAGTGGTATTGGCAGGAAGGAAGCCTGAGTTGCCACCTTGGAAAATCCAGCACACAAAACAGTTGACATTGCACGTTCTCTGCGGAGGTGAACAGATCTAACCAAGGCTCTCCCCACTGCTGAAAGAGAACTTGCACCACCTGCGGATGGAGATGCCGTTCGTGATCGATAATGCATTGACTGGTGAGTTTGTGTGCTCTGATGTTTCGAGAACCCACCAGATGTTGGATCACAAGGGCTATGGCCTGATGTTCCAGCCATGTCCAGATGTGCAGAGCCTCCACACAAAAGGTCCACAACCCCACTCCACCCTGCTTGTTGAAGCACCACATGACAGTGGTGTTGTCCGTGAACATTTGCACCACTTTGCCTTTGAGAGAGCGAAGGAATGCTTTCAATGCAAGCCTGATCGACCTGAGCTCCAGAAGATTAATGTGGAGCCTGGACACTATCAGAGGCCATATGTCTCTGAGCTACGCCTCCCCCACATGGCCGCTCGATCCCAGGAGTGACGCATCTGTCAGATCTGGTTGGGGAAGAGAGAGATCCGTTGACCCAATCATGGTTTAAACTTCACCACTGCAGATCTTGTGCACTTTCTTCTGAGATCTGGCCATGTCAAAGAGATTCCCTTGATGCTACGCCCACTGGAACTTCAGGTCCCACTGCAGAGCCTGTATATGCCATCTGGCATGTGTCACCAGCAGGATGCAGGAAGCCATGACCCAGCTGCCTTAGAGTCATTCTCACCGAAACCCAAGACAGAGGATGAAACGTCAGTTTCATAGCCTGAATATACTGGACTCACCACTCAGGAGGATAAGCCTGAAACTGTACTGTGTTCAGAACAGTTCAGATGGAAGGGATCGTCTGAGAGGGAGTCAGGTGTGACTTTGACACGTTTATAGTGAACCTCAGCGAATGCAGGAGGTTTACCGTACTCTGCAAGTGGAAGACAGCAGCCTGGGGAGAGGCTGCCTTCAACAACCAGTCGTTGAGGAAGGGGAAGACTGAAACCCCTACCCTGCGCAGATTAACTGCGACCAACGCCATCACTTTCGTGAACAATTGAGAAGCACTGAAAAGGCCAAAGCGAGGCACGGTAAACTGAAAGTGCTTGTGACCTATATCAAACCACAAATAACATCTCTCTGCGGGGAAGATGGGAATGTGAAAGTAGACATCCTGCAAGTCCAACACTACCATCCAGTCTCCAGGTAAGATAAGAACTGAGTCAGAGTGAGCATTTGGAACAGTAGATGGCTAAAATGGCTTCCCCACACTCACAAAGTCCAGGAAAATGGAACTGGAGTTTGTGGGGGAACTCTGCTTATGTAGGGGTGCCTTCACACACAGGTACCTGCACCCTGCCCTCTGGGCTGTGAGGGCCTGCCATGGGGGTGACTTATAGTGAACTGTAGTTAAAAGGGTGCATGCACCTTTTCACGTAGGAGCAAAGCTTGTGGTCCTCTGAGGAGCCTTCAGAACAAATGGAATCATACAACCAATACTGGCAACAGTATTGGGGTATGATTCCGACATGTTTGACACCAAACGTTTGGAGTTATCATTATGTAGTTGGCATAGGTAGGCATCACAGGAGGGTTGGTCTGCTCCAAAAAAAGAGGTACATTGTTGTTAAAACTCTCAGTTGGGCAGGGTTGGCTCTGGCTCCTGTAGACTCGGGGAGGCGTGGAGACGACCCAGAAGCAGGCTCAGAGGACAGAGGCCTGGAGTGTTGATGCTCCTCCCAGGTCGCATTGTCTAAGCGAGGAGGTGAAGTTGAAAAACATTTGTTGTTCTTCGACTTCTTGTGACCTGAATGTCCCAACAATTTGGAGTGGGATGAAAATGAGTGGTGATGGCTCTGCGAGCAGTCTAAAGACCTTCCTCTTGAACGAAACTTAGAGTGACGCTGAATCGACGTCATCACGGCAACCACAATGCCAAAGACGTTCCCCAGAACCAACAGGAGGACTTTGGAAAAGGATTGTGCAAGACCCAAACAAGACTGGAAGAACCCAAAGGTAGATCCTGGCAAAAGAGGACCTGCAAAGGAAGGGGGCCAAGTCCAGTTCGTGATTGAGTGCCCGGTCATGGCAGGAGATACTGCCCATCCTTCTGTAGATGCAGGACCAGGTCGTTGAGAGACTAAGAAGACCAGCTTTCAAGCACCGGAGCTGAAGAGGAGTTCCTGGAGTGATGCGGATGGTGTCCCACATTGTCAGTTGGTTTGCAGTTGGTCAGTGGTGCTGGAGAGCCACCAACAAGCCTTGGCAAATGCAAAAGAAGAAGCCAACGAGCCGCAAGGCTAAAGAGGACCAGCAAAGCCCAGGGGACTCAACTCAAGAAAAGGAGTCCGGGGTGACCCTCAGAAGCCTAGAGAGTCACAAGAAGAGGAGGCAGCCCCCACAGTCAACCCATTGGCAGCAGGCACAGCAGTTGCAGTGAGGCCCACTCAGCACACCTGAAGATGGGTCTCATGTTGCTGGAGCAGCAGGAAGGAGACTGTGTTTTTAGGAAGAAGTGCTGGGGGCCGGGCTACGCCGAGCCTGAAGATCCCTTGGAGGAGCAAACAAGCCTTTGCTTGCTGCAAGAGTCGCAGTGCATAGGGTTACTGTCCTATAAGGAGAGGCGAGGGCTCCCAAGTTGGACAGCTGGCAGAGCGGACCAAGGGGACCACTCCAGACCACCACCTGTGATTCAGGATCCACGCAGTTCCAGAGGCGAGCAGATCCACGCAGCTGGTCGTCATTGCAGTTGGTGCCTGCAGATGCAGTGGGTGCCTGCAGATGCAGTGGGAGTGACACCTTCGTTCCAAGGGGGATTCCTTCTTACTTCTTGAGCAGGCTGAAGACTCGCCGCCCTCAGATGATGCACATCCGGAGAAATGTTGCAGTTCCTGGAAAAAGTCAGAGAAACAATGTTGCAGACCGGAGCCGTTGATGAAGTTGCAGATTGTTGGTTCCAGGTGGGTCCAGTTGCAGTCCCAGTGGCCAGAAGATGAAGTAAACAATGCAGAGGAGTCCTGCTGGAATCCTGCATGTTGAATCTGAGGACCCACCCAAAAAGGAGACCCTAAACAATCCTAAAAGGGGGACTGGTCACCTGCAAGGTGATCACCCATCAGGAGGGGGCTGTGACGTCACCTGCCTGACCTGCCACTCAGATGCTCTTGAGGCCTCTGACCATCTTGTTTCCAAGATGGCAGAATCAAGTGCCCACCTGGTGGAGCTCTGGGCACCACCCCTGGGGTGGTGATGCACAGGGGAGTGGTGACTCCCCTTTCCATTGTCTGGGTTTGCGCCAGAGCAGGGACCGGGAGGTCCTTGGACTGGTGCAAACCGATTATGCATGGAAGGCACCAAATGTGCCCTTCAAAGTATACCAGTTGCGTGGGGAGGCTACCCCTCCCAAGCCTTCTCACACCTATTCACAAGGGAGAGGTTGTTACCTTCATCCCCCACAGGAAATCCTTTGTTGTGCCGTCCTCTGCTTGAGCTGATCAAGCAGCGGAGGGCAGTAACCTGTCTGAGGGGTGGCAGCAGAGTGGGCTGACCGGAAAACCCCAGAAGACTGTTAGGAGAAGTATTGGGGGTCCTCTAATGAGCTCCCAGAATGCATGGAATCATACAACCAATACTGGCAACAGTATTGGGGTATGATTCCAACATGTTTGATACCAAACATGCCCAGGTTTGGAGTAATCATTATGTAGCTGGACACAGGTAGTGACCTATGTCCAGTGCACAGGTAAAATGGCTTCCCTGCACTTACGAAGTCCTGTGCAATGGAACTGGAGTTCGTAGGGGCACTTCTGCTCATGAAGGGTTCCCCTCACACACAGGGATCTGCACCCTGCCCTCTGGGCTAGGAGGGCCTACATAGGTATGACTTGGTGACCTGTGGTGAAAGGGTGCATCCACCTTTCCACGCAGGCTGCAATGGCAGGCCTGAAGACACATTTTGCATGGGCTCCGATGGGTGGCACAATACATGCTGCAGCCCATGGGAATCCCCTGGTGCCCCAATGCCCTAGGTACCATATACTAGAGACTTATAAGGGGCATCAGTATGCGAATTGTGGGGTAACAAAAGACCTGGGTAACCAAACAGTCCAAGCAAACTGACAACAGGCAGAAAGTGGGGGTAACCATGCCAAAAAGAGGGTACCTTCCTACAACCCCGCAATGCATTTTCAAGAGGCTGGATCTGTGGAAATGGCAAAGTCCTGTTGGGTGAGACATCATGTGCTATCAAGCCAATCTAAGGGCTGGCATGGGTGATACGATTTCAATGCTCACAAAAATGGAAGCTATGTTACAATGGAATAAACAATACTGACTCAGGAGATTAAGAAGGATAAATGTATCTGAAGACAAACCATGTGCAGGGCAGGTGTGTTAACGTAAAGAACCTACTCGGTGGTGAACATTTTTTATCACAGCCACCACAAGCCCAATAAGAACACAAGAGAAAGCAGGGATGAGTAAGACTAGCCATCCTTGCTTTACACTACCTTCGTAAAAGGCAGTAAGCAGCTATCCTAAGAGCTCGTGGAGTCCGCCTGAATGAGAGGCAAGCAGCCCCACTAATGCCTGCTCCAGCCAGTACACTTCAGAACCCACCTGGGCAAAATGAGACATACTCCCCTTCGCCCTGGACACAGGGTTGTATGCGCCTTAACAACCTCTCGTCGGGCATCAAAGCCCCAGGGAATTTCCAAAAGTAAGAAAAGTTTCAGCACATTTGTTTCTATAAATATGTATTCCTCAATGATTTTAACATATGACATTTAGTCAGCAAGCATTCACTGGATATATCTGTTAACTCCCCCGCTCCTCAGAATCCAATTATAGACCGGCTGTAGTCTAACAGCCAGAGTTGTCCATCTTGCAAATGGGAAAGGGGTTGGAGTCCCAGCGTCAGCTCAACATCCTGTGACTCTGTGCAACTCACTTAAAGTCGCTGTTCCCATAAAACAAACATTTGGGGGTGTGCCCTACTGCCGTTGTCGAACGAACGTGATCTGTACGAGCTCCAAAGGAATCGAGGCATTGGGGAGCCCTGAATATAGGGGCGTAGGAGACACTAAATTTCTGGGGGGGGGGGGGGGGGGGGGGGGGGAAGACAGGTACAACCTTGTGGTGGACCCCCTGCACAAAGTTTGCACCCAGAAGGGTTGCCATGGGGGGGAGATGAGGGGAAGTGGTTGCTTCCAGTCGAGTCCTGTGTGGCCTACAATTCCCTGTCTGCTGGGCCCTTTGCTGTCTGTTAGGCAGCGACAGGCTCTGTGATGCTGTTAGCCTGTGTGAAGTCCTAAGAAGCCTGTACTGCCTGCTAGTCGAAGTGCTTCCTGTCGATTCCTGTGCTGCCTGCCATACACTGGGCTGCCTGTTGGGAGCTTTCTTTCCAGTCAGGCTGTGTCAGTCTCTGGGCCCCCATCTGCCTATGAAGGCCAGTAAGGCCTATGATTGCTGCTAGGTCCTTGTATGACTGTCAAGTGGCAGTCTCTGTGCTGCCACCTTCCTGTGAACTGCTGTCCTGTCTGACAGGGCCGGCCTTAGTGCTGGTGGCACCCTGTGCGACATGGTTTGTTGGCGCCCCCCCAGTGACCACATCCGCCATGGATTCCCTCACTACTATCCATCACCACTCTCTCTCAGGTGCATTTCATTAGTTTTATAGCACCACTCCCGGGAAATATCCCTTACAAGGCAAATCAATGCAATGTAATGCATTGACCACGCTGCGATTACCACAAATATGGGTCTAGCATGCATGCCTTTACCACACATGTCTTTACCACGCATATGCGTGGTTACAGCATAGAGAGCGGTCTAGCTGTCCGGGTGGAACAGGAAGAAGCATTGGAGAAAGAGGTAAGTAGGGCTGTGGCCGGGTTTAGGGTGGGAGGTTGGGGTCATTTTTAGGACAGGATAGGGTTGGGGTCGTTTTTAGGACAGGGTGGGGAAGGTTTTAGGGTTCAGGACGAGGGCATGGAGTTCAAGTAGCTTTTAGGACAGTGTGGGGTAGGTTTTAGGGTACAGGGTGGGGGTCATGTAGTATTTAGGACAGAGTGGGGTAGGTTTGTGGGGGCAGGGGTGTCAAGGTAGTTTTTAGGGCAGTTCAGGGTAGGTTTTAGGGTTCAGAGTGGGGGTCGGAGTAGTTTTTAGGACAGGGCAGGGTCACTTTTAGGGCTCAGGGCGAGGGGGTTTAGGGCTCAGGGCAGGAGCAGTTTTAAGTGCTTGGGTGGGGTGGAGAATGGTATCAGGTGTAAGGGAGCAGGGCAGGGAGAATTTACCACACATGTTCCTTTACCAAACATGCTTCTACAACAAAATTAGTGGTAAAGGCATGCGTAGAAAAGACACGGTCGTTGTTGAGACCGCGATGTTAAGGCATTCACGATATACGCATGTGTTCTTCCATCATTCATCCCTCATACCAGCCTAGGGTGTCAAAGCACTTTACATCACACAGACAATACGCAGAGACAATCATCATATATGTGTAAATCAGTGTATATGAAATGTTACATAAGACAGAGGACTACAAGGTGTAGGTGTCACAGGTCATCCATACTGGTAGCAGGTATAGTTTAAGAGTGCTTTATCTGGAGAAGCGCAAACTCAGAATTTAAAACACTACACCATGGTTGGGGGCTCTCTTTAATAGTAAGAATTGATTTGCGCTCAAATTAACTTGTTTTGCAACGTTAAGTTAATGAAAAAGTGGGGGAGAGTCATAATGCTCTAATCTATACCTTGATGTTTGCATGCAGCTCTTTGATGAGTTCATTGCTTACTGTTCTATATTCAATTTTAATTTATAAATTGCAGGGGACAAAAAAGGAGCGCTCTGATGTAGGAAGCTGGCCTGGTGTGTGGTGAGTACCTATGGTATTATCACCTTATACCAGGTCCAGGTATCCCCTTATTAGTGAAGTGCAGGCAGTGTCTAGAAGCCAGGCTCTCTAGAGGTAGCTGTGGATGAGCAGCCAAGGCGTATCTAGGACACATACAAAGATCATGCAATACCACTGTAGTCACACAGCACTTACACACATGAAAGAAACACGTGTTACCAAAATAAAGGTTCCTTATTATAGTAACACAAACACTAAAACACTAGATAGGTAATACTCCAATAGGATGTATGTAACACACTATTATATGTACCGCAGGAATCAGAAATTGGCATAAAAAGCAATAGAAATCAGTGAAAAGTAATAGGCAATACTGTAGGCCCAAAGGGGACCAGACAATATACTAAAAGAGTGGAATGCAAAAGCTGGGTCCCCACCCAAGGAAGTGGAATCAGTAGAGGGGAGCTGGAGGAACTAGGAAACCCTAAAGGTAAGTACCAGAGTGGCCCCCAGCAACCAGGAGAAAAGAGGTAAGTTACTGGTTTTTCCTCAACCCACCAAAAGGACTTCAGAGAAGGATATTGCAAAACGCAGACAAGACTGCAAGAAACTAGAGGTGGATCCTGAAAGAGGATGACCTGGAAAAGAAGGGGACCAAGTCCAGTTTACGTAGGAGTGTCCGGTCGTGTCAGGAGCCATTACCCACCCATCTGTGGCTGCAGGAGTTGGTCAATGGGGAGATGAAGACGGTCAGCAATGCAGCACTGGAGCAGATGAAGAGTTCCTAGGTGATGCAGTTGACATCCCACGCTGGATGAAGAACTGCAGTCAGTCTGTGGTGTGGAAAACCCACCAACAAGCCTTGGCAAAGGCAAATATCGCAGTGGAAGAAAAGTGGAGCTGCCGGGGACCAGCAAGGTCCAGGGGGACTCAACCCATGGAGGGGAGTCCCAGGTGACCCTCAGCAAGGCAGAGAGTCTGGAGAAGGAGAGGCAGCCCCCACAGAAGACCTACAGGCAAGGAGCCCAGGACATGCAGAGAGGTCCCACGTCGGAGGCGAAGCACGTTGAGGACTGTGCTTCACAGAGAAGAGTGCTGGAGGATGAGGCTACACAGAGCCTGAAGATCCCTTGGAGGAGATAACAACAAGCCTTGGTAGCTGCAAGAGACACTGTGCATGGGGGTACTGTCCTGCATGGGAAGGCAAGGACCTACCTACTCCAAAGTTAGACAGCTGGTAGAGAGGACCAAGGAGACCACTCCAGACTATGCAGGACCCATGCAGCTCAGGAGGAGAGGAGATCCACCCTGCCGGTTGTTGTTACAGTTAGTGCCTGCAGATGCAGGTAAGTGACTCCTTCACTCCAAGGAATTTTCCTTCTTTCTTCTCATGCAGACTGAAGACTTGCTGCCCTCAGAGGAAGCACAGCCGGGCAAATGTTGCAGTTGCTGGAAGCAGCCGGAGAAACAATGTTGCAGGGCAAAGTAATCGCTGGAGCTGCAGATTGTAGGTTCTTGTGAAGTACAGTTGTGGTTCCAGTGGCCAGAAGTCAAAGTAAACATTGCAGAGGAGTCCTGCTGGAATCTTGCACGTCCAATCTGAGGACCCACCCAAGAGGCAAACCCTAAATAGCCCAGAAAGGGGGATTGGTCACCTAGCAGGCTGACCACCTAGGAGGGGGCTGCGACGTCACCTCCCTGACCTGGTCACTCAGATGCCCACAGTTGCCTCTGACCACCTTGGATTCAAGATGGCAGAATCAAGTGGCCACTTGGAGGAG
The DNA here is from genome assembly GCF_031143425.1 of Pleurodeles waltl. Taxonomy (NCBI): domain Eukaryota; kingdom Metazoa; phylum Chordata; class Amphibia; order Caudata; family Salamandridae; genus Pleurodeles; species Pleurodeles waltl. The sequence goes on along the minus strand of NC_090445.1, from coordinate 1,149,039,339 downwards.
CTCCGGGCACCAACCCTGGGGTGGTGATGGACAGGGGAGTGGTTACGCCCATTTTCATTGTCCAGTGCACGCCAGAGTAAGGGCTGAGGCCCCTGAACTGGTACAGACTGGTTTATGCAAGGAAGGCACCAAATGTGCCCTTCAGAGCATACTAGTAGCTTGGCGAGGCTTCCCCTCCCAAGCCTTGTAACACCGTTTTCCAAAGGGAGAGGGTGTTTCCTCCCTATTCCAAAGGAAATCCTTTGTTCTGCCTTCCTGGGCATGAGTTGCTCCAGCAGCAGAAAGGAAGGCAGAATCTGTCTGAAGGGTGGCAGCAGTGTGGGCAGCCCGGAAAACACCAGAACGCTGGTAGGAGCAATGCTGGGGATCCTCTAAGGAGCCCCCAAAGTGCATTGAATCATACAATCAATATTGACAATAGTATTGGGGTATGATTCTGACATGTTTGTTACCAAACATGCCCAGGTTCGGAGTTACCATTATGTAACTGGACACAGGTAGTTACCTATGTCCAGTAAAATGGCGTCCCCTCACTCACACAGTCCAGGAAAATGGAGCTGGAGTTCGTGGGGGCACCTCTGCTCCTCCAGAGGTGCCCTCACACACAGGTACTTGCACCCTGCCCTCTGGGCTAGGAGGGCCTACCACAGGGGTGACTTACAGTGACCTGGTGCAGTGACCGGAAGTAAAAGGGTGCAAGCACCTTTTCACGCAGGCTGCAATGGCAGGCCTGCAGACACAGTTTACATGGGCTCCTATGGGTGGCATAATACATAATACATGCTGTAGCCCATGGGGAACCCCCGATTCCCCAATGCCCTGGGTACCTGGGTACCATATACTAGGGACTTATAAGGGGCACCAGTATGCCAAATGTGGGGTGTGTGGTCCAAGCAACCAAATTTAATGGGAGAGAGCACTGGGGTCCTGGTTGGCAGTATCCCAGTGAACACAGTCAAAACATACTGACAACAGGCAAAACGTCTGGTAACCATGCCAACAAGAGGGTCCTTTCCTGCATCTGACAAAAGCAGTAACCCACTGACCTATTCACATTATATACACTTTGTGATCTGTATGTAGACGTTCTTTGTAGCAGGCATAGTAACCCTGTACGTTATGCTGAGTCAAAACTTCCACTAGACAAAACTTCAATCTCTTGCCAGGAAGAGCATTAATCACTGGAATTATCTTGAGATTTTTATTGTTGTCTGAAAACTGTTGGTGGCAAGGAACATCCAGCAGGTGCTTTTAAAGTCACAATATACTTGCAAACACAGCACCCCCATCCTAAGTCAGCACCCAGTGCAGCGGCACCAGTTGCATTGCCCTAGAACAGGCCCTACTGCCCTAGAACAGGCCCTACTGCCTTCTGCCTACTGTCCATCTCTCAGGCCATCTGGTTCTTCCTGGGACCCATGCTGTGTGCTAGTCTCTCCGCTGTCTATCCAGCAGGGTCAGGCTCTGTTCCACAACAGCCTGTAAAGTCATGTAAAGCATGCGAGCTGCCATAGTGATGGCTTTGCATACATAGGCCACTGGCAGGAAATGAGATTTACAGACAGCCCTTGGCCTTCAGAGCGGGCTTTCACAAATACCAGGAAGGATGAGGGAAAGACAGGGGACCGAAATGTTGGGGGGGGGGGCAGGATGTCAACTTAGGGGAAAATATTTAGCACTGGGGCAGGCAAGCTGAAGACAGAGGAGAGAAGAGTGAGAGAGAGGTGACAGAAACGGGGGCCCTAACAAACATTGTCGCACAGGGTGCCACTAGCGCGCTAAAGCCTGCCCTGCTCATATCTCACAGTAACTCAACAATACTGTATTTAGAAAGGGAGATACTCTGCAACACATCACTGTATTTAAAAAGGAAGTTACTTGGCAATAGTTTATTCAATTACCCAAACCTCCTTACCTTCTCAAATCTTGCTGCTGTCTTCAGGGTTCGATTTTCAACGGAAGGGAAGGGTAGGGCTCTGGAGGGACGGGATGCAGACAGCAATCAACAAAGGGCCTCTCGTCTCCCTTTGTTCTGAGAAGTGCAGACTGCAGGCAGCTGTGGCGGCAAGGTGAGAAAGAATCCCTTGTGCGCTGCAGCACAACAAAAGGGCAGAGGGCGAGTGTCCTGGAGGCAGGTCACAGGTCAAGTGCAGGGCCCCGGAGGCTTCCACCGAGTTGCGCCTTGGAGGCCGCCCGGAGTGGTGCAGATTGTGGAGGCCGCAAGCTGGCCCGTCCTGCTTTCCTGGATCGAGGAGATCAGCCCTCTAAGACGGGTGCCCTTAGCGGCCCACCTGCTCCTTGCCTGATGCTGCGGCTGATCCACAGTGGTGAGCGGGAACCAGTGACGGGGCGAGTGTCAATTGCTGGCGGCCTCTGCGGTTCTCGGTGTCGAGACACTCTGGGAGAATTGACCATGCACCTGCGATCGGGGAAGGGCCCCATCTGTGGCCATGCTGCCAGGAGGCCTATCTTTCTGGCTTGGAATTCTGCACTCCACCATGTTTTGGAAGGCTGGTAGCTCTAACTGTATCATCTGCTTTCCAGAGGCGCAACTGTACCCAAACAATGAACATTCTGCACATTTTGCGATATTTCAGGCCTTAGGGGAGAACTTCGTAGCCTCAAACATGCTCACACAAGAACTTGCACTTTAAGTGGGAAAGCATGAAAGCAAGGGCAGAAAGTGACAGTTAACTGGTTGCTTTGTGGCTGTTTGGGGGCCTCGGTTGGGGCTCTATCGCTCTTGTCCCCGAGGCGGGGCTCCCCATATCACTACCATTATCTACATAAATGCACCAAGACTGCTTCTATGGATATTATTCTCACCTGCACAGAGTTCAAACATTAAGAGGAAGGCAACCTAGGATTGTTCACCTGAGCCATAGACCTTGTATCTCATCTGAAGAGTGACACTTAAATAAGATGCAGCACAATATTGGAAAGACTCACAAGTGATTTCTGTCAAGATTTCCCCTGCCTCACCGGGGGATTTTAACGCACATGCCACCTAAAAAGCCTCAAGCAAACCTGGCTCCCCCCTCCACCCACGATCGCAGTTGGCGGCGGACGAGGAGATGGCCCTAGCAAAAGAGGACCTTCTCGCCTCCCTACAGGAGTTTAAGAAAGAGCTGAGGAAGGAACTCCAGGCAGATTTCACCATGTCCTTGGAGACTCTGCAGGCAGATCTTAATCCGAACTTACCGACTACATTGGGATTGGCGAGCAGGATTTAGATTCCACTTGCCAAACACTGGAAGGCAGAGTGGTACAGCTTGAAGTCTCCTCAGAAGACCTCAAAGAGCACCTCCATACCACCTACTGAAATCTGAAGAACTGAAAAATTGTTCCATGAGAGCAAATATTCGCATACAGAACTTGGAGGAGGGCGTCGAGGGCCCTGATCTGGAGGCCTTTATCACTGGTGTGTTCTCTGAACTCCTGGACCCGGAAGCCCTAAAGGTTAAACTTGAAAGATTCATATTATAGGCATCTTGGCAAAGCTTCATTCCTTTAAAGTGAAGGAATCCATTTTGTAGGCAGCACGCAAAGCTGAAGAGGTCTCCTTCCAGAGTTTCTCTTGCTCTCTGTTTCAGGACGTGGCTCTAGCGACCATCTCCAGACACTTACAATTCCGGCTAGTGACTGATAAATTATGACAGGACAACATCCGCTACCAATGGACCTATCCTTTTAGCCTAACCTTTACTTACAAGAATAATCCCCACCAATTTACAGTTTTTCAAGAAGCGTCTGAACTGTTGGGCATAAAGGCTTCCAGCTGTGATCCTTGAGGAGGGGAGGAGACAATCAAGCTTCTTTAATCGCTGCCAATTCTGAGCAGAGACAATGCCTTCCTCAGCGACGACCCAGGCGACAGGGAAACGATGGGCTCCAGGCTGAATCTTCACTTCAATTTTGGGGTCCCTGGCTGCCTCTCCTCCTCACTGCCTGCTCTGGTGTGGTGACAGTGTAAGCCCCTATGGTCGTAGTTCCTTCCTGATGGAGGGATGGGGGGGGGGGCGTCAGATGGCCAGAAGAGCAGACATGACTTATTTTCTTTCATCCAAGGCCAGGGATGCCGAACAGTACCTTCCTACACTCTGGAGTCAGTCGGCCTCCTGGGGTGACATTGTACCACCACATTGTACCACCACTCTATAAACCGAGATTGACCTCAAACTATTATTTTTGACTATACAATAATGAATGCCACATCTGGGACATGATGTCTTTCTTATCATTTCCAGCAACTTGCATATCTAGATGTTGGGGATCTAGACTCCTCATTGTTACTCTGTTCTTGCTTAATGGTTATTCCATGAGTGACCCATTAGAGATGTGAGGGGGGAAAACAGGGATTGTTATTTTCAGGAGGCGTGAAATGTACACTAAGGGAAGGTATGCTCACGTTCATTGAAGCAGAGCTTATTACCTGATTATCTTACAGATGGTTTTAATTACACACATCTGCAATACTAGAGTGCTTAACTCACTCTCTAAGAGGGTCAAGCTCTAGAAATAGCTTTTAGACAATAGTTACCACATAATAGTTTTACAGGAGACCCAGCTACGATGATCTGATGATCACAGGCTTCGTCACAAGTCTTACCCTCAGATCTATCGTTCCTCAGCATCCATCAAACACAACAGAGTCACTTTGTTATTCCACTCCTCACTTAATTTTCAGCCTTTAGGTACCAAGACAGATAAAGATGGGAAGGCTGTGGTGGTTAAAGGCAACATCCGAGACAGGCTGTGCACACTTATCTCACTTTATAGCACAAACACTGTGCAGGCCACCTTCCTATATACCTTCTATACACTGCTGGGGGGCTTACTGAGGGGACTCGCACAGGGAACTTTCCTATAGCCTTAAAACACGAACTGCACTCCATGGGTCTGGTTGATGCCTGGAGATCACACCACCCCACGACATGTAATTTTACTTTTTTCTCACACTCGCATCTCTCCTACTCACAGCTCGATTATATATTCATTAGCCAGTCCCTGGAACACTCAATCTGGCGGGCTACAGTCAACTCTATCGCCCTATCCGAACACACCCCGGCCACCCCGTTTCCTAAATTACGGTGATGGTTCTTTCCAAACTCTCTCACAAGGGAGACAATATACGCAAAACCATTAGCAATTTTCTTTTATCATATCCCCCCTTTAGACACTTCTTATGCCACTACATGGGAGGCTTTTAAAGCCATGTTTGTTGGGAAATGCATATCTTTGTTAGCCACACAAACCAAACAAAAGACCCTGACAGATTACTCCTGGAAGCGGAACTAAGCACCGCAGACAAGGCACACAAAGATAACCCTACACTACAGCGTCAGAGTACAGTCACAGTCCTATGTGGCAAACTGGACGCCATATATACAAATAGAGCAGAACTTACCCTTCTTCGACTTAAACATAAAGTCTACTATAAAGGGAATAAAATTAGTGCCAGCTAGCCTGACAATGAGAGAAAAACACGAGAAGGAATATATAGGCTATCTTAAAACAGATTCAGGCGAGACAATCACTACAAAAAAGGACAAAGCCAAAACGTTCTATTCTTTTTACGAAACCCTCTACATGGCAGGGGTATATAGTGAAAAGGCCCAATTAGATAATTTGAAAGGGATAGACCTCCCCCAAGCATACTCTGATCTTAAAGAAGATTTATGCAGTCCCATCACAGATGAAGATGTGTTAAGCGCCCTCAAGGAACTTAAGCTGTATAAATCCCAATGGCCTGATGGGTTTACAGCCTATTTCTGCAAAACCTTTAGCTCTACTGCACTGACAAAACAGGCCACCTCCTCCATGGCCAAGAAAGGAAACAACCCTCACAAATGTGCCTCTTATAGGCTGGTTGCACTTATGAATCTGAATGCCAAAATGTAGACCAGAATACTTACGTCCAGACTAGAAAACATCCTGCCAGACCTGATCCATCCAGACCATTCCGGCTTTATCTGGGGCTGCCAAAACTCATTCTAATTTATGGAGAGTAACTCATCTGATTGAAAAGGCTACAAAGAAAGAGACCCCTGCAATTCTGCTGACTTTAGACACAGAAAAAGCCTTCGACCTGGTGGATTGGTCTTTCTATTTCATACTTTCCAGAGGTTTGGCTTTGATGATTGGTTTGTTACCATGGGTTAAGCGAGTTACGCAAATCTGCACTCTCAAGTAGTGGTGAATGGAGTGGGCTCCAGCACATTTCCTCTATAATGGGGCACCAGGCAGGGGTGTCCCCTTTCGTCACTAATTTTGGCTCTCAGCACTGAACTCTTTTGCAATTAGTATCATGGAACGACAGGCAATCAAAGGTATTTTCTTTGGATACACCGATCATAAAATATCCCTTCTTGCTGATGACGTCCTACTATCATTCACCTCTTCAACAACCACACTATCTGCTCTACAAACAAAACTAGCACATAAAGAGACCGTTGCTGGCTACCAGGTCAATCTCCACAAGTCTTTTCTACTTAACTGAGCGCTCCCTATATCTGAAATGGAATCCCTAGTTCAAACAACCCCCTTTCAATGGGCTAAGACAGAAATAGGTTACCTTGGGATCAAACTAACACCCAAAATTTTCCCCTGCTTCTCTGTCAACTAACAGTGGACTTCAAATGATGGGTGCCTATATATATATAACATGGCTTGGCCGTATTAATGCAGTCAAGATGACAGTGCTGCCTAAAGTTGTGTTTCTTTTTCAAGGCCTCCCCATTACACCGGATCGTAATTTCTTCAACAAGCTTCGCTCGATGGTACTACGATTCATTTGGCTAAATAAAAGAGCCCATCTTCCTTATAAATTGCGTAGGAAGAGGAGAGATGAAGGAGGTGCGACACTCCCAGATTTCTTCCTATATTACAAGGCAGCACAATTGAGAGTTATAACAGAATGGTCCCCAAGGGAATCTAACAAACACTGGCTACATATGAACAGGGCGGTAACAGTACGATACATTTGGGACGTCTTGTGGAAACCAAAAAGTGATCATCCCCCTAATGTATATCTCAGCACACCCACTAAAACAACCTTATCGGTGTGGGACTCAGTGACTAAGATGTAGGGATGGACCATGTTTCCCTTCCCCATATACTCCCATTCATTTAATTCCTGCATTTTTCCCAGCACTAACACCAGGCCCATTCGATCAACGGAGAGAGGGAGGCTGTCTTGTGCTGTCTGACCTTTTTCACAGTAGGAACCTATGTACTTTTGAACACTGCCAGAGGGACTTAGGAATATCCCCAACTGAAAAATTCTACTAAACTCCACGTATACACTGGGCTTTTCAAATGGATACACACCTAGAGGCCACCAGAGATCTTACTCCAATTGAAAGATTTGTTTGCCGCTCTGGTGGTACAAAAGGTAATATCTCCTTTCTCTATAGTCATCTACTTACAACAGCCCCACCCTATACCCCCACCACACGCAATTCTGAGACAAAACGCTTAATACCTCGATTTCCGACAAAGAATGATGGACAACATGGAAAGACATTCCTAGATTCAACCATTACCTGGGCATGCTAGAGGCACATTACAAACTCCTATTTGACTGGTATCTCTAGCCTACAAAACTTAACAAGATATTCCCCAATCAGTCTGATCTCTGCTCAAGTGAATGTGGCCTTCTTGGAGACTTCCGCCATATCTGGTGGGATTGCCCTACCATCTGCCCATTTTGGACGGAAATTTTAGCATAAATGAGAACTATACTGGGCTTTCCTCTGCCATCCACACCAGCACTCGCTCTATTAGCCCTTTTAGATAAATCCCTGAAACAACAATCCTCCAGTGACCATTCTATCCTCTGGCTTTGCCTACGGGCTGCCAAAATGCCCAGAGCAGCTGCCTGGAAGGTACCAACAGCTCTATCCCGTTCCCAGGGGCATGCCAGACTATGGCAAGCTATAACACTGGAAAGAATGGCAGATATACAATCATTATTTTTTTATTTTTTTAAATATAAATGGGGACCTTTAGTCCAGTTTCTATCAGATGGCCTCCCCCTAACAGCCTGCACTAACCGAACAAGGGTCCTCCACTTATTCCAATTTTGAGCAACTTCTGGGACCCGCCTGAAAATGAGACAAGATCTAGCCCCCTCCTGTATGACAAACACATGCGTCCCCCTGCATCCTGTACACACCCATGGTTCTGCTTGTTATTTTTTTCTGTCTTCTCGAAGGAGGGTTTGAGATTTTTATGCATTGAATAGCTTATAATTCACTGCATTCTGTTAATGCTATTTCATTTGGTACGAGATAGTCACTGTTAGGCTTCGTCTTCTGTTTTCAGCAACTGTAATTGACACTAGCAGACAGTATGTATATTATCTCGAAGCTGGCTTAAGATATTGCAAGTGTTGCTCTCAATGCTCTATAAAAAAACCTAATAAAGAAAGTTTGACAAAAAAAAAAAAGAAGCATTTGCAATGCAATCAATCTTGTATTTGCGAGAGTTAGAACTAATAGTAAATGACAATGTAACTTACCCATGTGTGTTGGTTTGGAGCAGAGTTGATGTATGTGTGTGGATTGGAATTATGTGGGTTAACTTGAATTGCTAGTTCTCGAATCGTGTGGGGTGGAATTGTGTGGTGTGGAGTGTATTTGTGAAGTGAAATTCTGTGGCATGATAAATAGACAAGGGTGAAAGCTACACAGAATAGACAGAAAGGAAGACAGACAGGCAAAGGTATTTGTGCACAAAGTGGTTAATGGACTCAAGACAGAGGAATAAAAAGAATGTGTGAGACAGAAAGTAAACAGTCTCCTCTCCGTGTTTTATTAGTCTGAGCCACTGCAGTCCTTTTCCTGTGGACTGTCTGATGCAGCTCCATCAGCAGCAACTGTTTGCGATAGACAATCCCGTCACGACACAGCTGAAATCTACAGTCTGCAAAGGTTTCACCACTCCGGGGCCGGACTCGGAGAGAGTGAGGTATGAATAGACACTTTTATAAAGGGGATCAGAACATAGTTACTTGCTCCTAGGCTTGTAGAGTCAGAGCTGCACATACACAAACCTTCACTCTTCATCACTTACCAGAGAGAAAAGTAAAAAAGGTAATAAAACAAAAAAATGTTTTCACTGCGCTATTCACAAGAGCAAAACCTGTGGATTTTGTTGTCGGATTCCGGAAGAACTGGAGCTCTCCAAGAAGGAACCTGCCTTTTCAAAACCGGAGGACTCTGCAGTCACGGTCCAGCAGAGAACAAACGGACAGTTAGAGTACAGGCAGGTGAGGCAGCTGAGGCAACCAGACGCCAGGCAGGGTACAAGCCATGGGGTGAGGAACAGTCAAGGGAAGCAAAAGAGTTAGGGACAGCCAGAGGCCGGACAGGCAGAGCACCCACACAGAGCAGGCAGATTACAAGGCACTGCTGGGGCATGGCAGGCTTTGCTGTCAAAGAGCAGGAATGGACAGAAAGGATCACCAAGGGTGCAGCAAGTGGCGGGGCAGTAGGAGACTAGGGCAGGCTAGAAGGGAAGTGCAAAGGACGCCCCCGCAGGGGGAATAAAGAGCCGGCGCCTTAACGGCCGCCTTGGCCCGGAAGGGACAGGTTAAACCGGTTTGGGGAGGGCGCGCCCCAGTGAAGGAGCGACGCACCGCCCACCCCCTAGGGCGACCATCAGGTAGGGGGGGGCGCAGATATCACCAAACCAATAGTGGGGGGTTTGCGGTTTTCAAACCCCCCAATAAAAACATCGCAGATATGTAGAGGGGGGGGCACAGGAGGCATTTAAGGCGAGCGTCCTGCATGGACCCAAAATCAGGATCATCTGGAGCAGGATAACGCGCTCACAAGACAAACAAACATCAGGACCATCTGAACGGCGGCTTCACCTTCTTCACCTACCTTTCCTCTCTAAGGACGTGGACTCCGGAACCCCCCCCTCCGACCTGCGTTGGAGTCGCAGCGACATCGGACCTCGGTGGCGTTTCAGTGAGCGGGCCCCTGGGTCACCCGGAGAGCACCTTGTCGGTCGGGCCAGTTTCTTCGCCGCAGCTTCGTCAGCAAGATCCAGCGGCATCGTGGTGGGAGCCTCGGGGGACCGCGCAACAGCGCAACGCGACCCCGGGACCTGCCAGCAGCAAGATCAGCGCAGCTCGGGAGACGAGCAGTAACCGGCGGCTGCCCTCCTGTTTTGTGGGGCAGGCGAACGCGCTGCTCCATCCGGCAGCATCGGCGGCACTGCCTAGGGGGACCGCGCTCTTACATCGACGCGACCCCAGGCACCACCTTTCCAGCCGGCGTCGAACGCGCGGATCCATCCAGCAGCACTGGCGTCATCGCTTAGGGGGACCACGCTCGTAGCGTGACGCGACCCCAGGCACCACCATCCGAGCCGGCGACACTTGTCCTGTGTGCTGGTGAGCGCAAGGAGCCGCCTCGACGTCCCGCAGCCGCCGGGAGGCATTTTCTGCTCGGGGGACCGAGCATTGAGCGCAACGCGATCCCGGGCGTGCCTGGATCACTCCCGGAGGCAGCACCTTCCCTTTTTGCGTGGGCGCGGCAGTGCATTACGTGACTGAGGAGACCCCCTCCTCACGTGGTATCCAGGAAGTTTCCTGGTACTCCGAGCGGGTCACTAGGAGACCGCGTATAAGCGTGTCGCGGCGTCCAGGGGTCACAACTTAACAATTTGCTACCGACCCACAAAAATAACTCTATTTGGGTTGCTCCAGTGGACCACGCAAAAGTGCGACGCGACCCTGTTAGAGCGCCCCCTTCCCCTCCGCAGAAGGACAACGGCGAAACTATAAAAAGCAAAAGCAGTTCAACGCGACCTGTAGCTGGGGAAAACAGATTCCCAGGAACAATTTAGCTGGTTTTTAGTTGTCACCGTTATTAATTACTGCTCCCGGGGGACCGCGCAACGGCGCAACGCAACCCCGCCTAGAGCTAAAGAGAGCAAGCCTCATCGAACTAAGTGCACAACTGAGCAACTTTGCTGGCTGAACAGACAGTGACACAGGAGAACCAATCCATAAGGCAGTTGAGCAGCAGGACGATTTTGAGAAAATGATCGCACACATGAGGGCAGAGGCACTGAGACGGGGCAAAGATTGGCTGCGCGCCAAGATGGAGGACAAGAGCAGGGAACCCGCAGAGCGCGACGAGGAATCCGCAGCGCCGCCAGGCTTGTCAGACAAAGCAGCTGAAAGAGCCCCGCTTCCACCACAGAAACCTGGAAGGCGGCAGCGATCAGGGGGGAAGCAAGTAAGCCAACCAAGAAGGCGAGGGTCGTGATCCTGAACACAGAGGACAAGACAGCAGCGACACCAGAGGCCAGCAGACCAAGCGCGCCTGCAGAGGGTGAGCATATAAGCGCAATTATCAAAGAATGTTTTAAGTCACTTGCACCACTGCTGCTGCGGGGGGATGGGGCGGGGGCAGCCATAGACGGGGTCCAACCCATAGATAGACAACCAAACACCCCAGCAATTACCTTAGAGCACCCTCCCCCAAGCGACTCCCTGACGGCGTGGGGCGCGGTGACAAAGGGAGGAAACCCAACACTCAATGCGGGTAACCCACCAGAAACATACACAAGACCGTCACTGGGCCCACCCTCCATGACAACCAGAGCAGCAGGCCTTGCAACAGCCATCCCACTCCCAGTTAAAGAAAGAATATGGCGAAGGAATTTATAGACATTTTCACATTGCTAGAAATCCAGCTAGAGGGTCTAGACCTCACTGTATGCGACAAGAAGGATGATGACAGAAGGGAAAGGAAGAGAGCTAGAAAAGAGGGGAACTTTGAGAACTGGCTAGACGCATTTAGAATAATGGCCTGCGTCATAGTAGAAAAATTCCCACACAGCGCAGCTGATCTCTAGCTTTATGAATCCAAAATACACGAAGCACACCGCCAATTCCCGGGGGATGCCTGGCTAGAGTATGATAAAAGCTTTAGATTAAAAATGCAAGCCCATCCAGAAATGGAGTGGAACCAAGAGGATGTATACAGCTACATCCACAAAATGATGGTCGCAAGAGAAGTTAGCGCATGTGCGGGAAGAGGGGACCAGCCTTTTCGGAACGGCCACAGCAGGGGGAAGCACGAGAAATATAAAGCACCCTATAGGCACAAAGGGTAAGTGGCATATGGCACAGTGCGAAATCAAAAGGCGATAAGGGACCACAGGCCATATGTTGGAAATTCGACACAGATGAGTGTTCTTGGGGGCAGAACTGCAAATTTAAACACAGTTGCTCCGCTTGTGGGGGAGAACACCCAGCATCGACTTGTAGAAAAACAGTCACAAGTCAGACAGGAAAGAAAAGAAAAAGAAACAGTAGGGTCCACCCCCTCAGCAGCCTGAAGCCAACCAGTTGAATTTCAAATTAGCCAAGTCACCAATCATTACAAACACTCTGAGGAAGCTAGCCAACGCATACCATAATAAGCGAGACGCAATCACACTAGTAAGAGGTTTTGAGGAAGGTTTCGTAATCCCAGTGAAGGGACAGATAGCTGGGGGGCCCCGAAGAACTTGAAATCTGCCTCAGAACACCCCCAGGTCATCCAGCAAAAAATCAACAAAGAATTGAAGCTGGGTCACATCGAGGGCCCACTCCTCTATCTCCCCCTCCCTACAGACCTAATCATCTCAACACTAGGGGTGGTACCAAAAAAAGAACCTGGCCAGTACAGATTAATACACCACCTTTCTTACCCAGAAGGCAAATCAGTAAATGATAGAATCCCAGAAGAAGCGTGCATGGTGGGTTATGCCACACTAGACGACGCAATTGACATGATCAGAGCAACAGGCAAGCCGGCACTACTAGCAAAGGCGGACATTGAATCCGCATTCCGGCTACTGCCAGTGCATCCCGACAGCTATCACCTGCTAGGTTTCCAACACAAAGGACAGATATTCATAGACAAGGCCATGTCAATGGGTTGCTCCATCGCGTGCGCATATTTTGAAAAGTTCAGCACATTCTTGGAATGGGCACTCCACACCAGGCACCCAGCGGGGGGAAAAATGCACTACTTGGACGATTTCCTAATCATAGGAGGGGCAGATGATGGTACATGCACCAGCCTCCTGGTAGCTTTCCAGGCACTAACAGGAGAGTTGGGAGTCCCTCTAGCAAGGGAGAAGACGGTAGGGCCAACCATTTCACTCGTATTCTTAGGCATAGAATTGGACACGGTCGCAGACACATCCAGGCTTCCACATGAAAAAGTAACTGGGCTGAGAGCAGACGTCAAGCCCATGTTAGGCAGACAGAAAGCAACCCTCGGCGAGTTGCAGAGCATGGTGGGCAAACTTAATTTCGTAACCAGAGTTATCCCAGCAGGCAGGGTGTTCGCCAGGCGGCTGAGTCGGTTGACAGCAGGGCTGCGCGAGAAACACCACCACGTGAGACTTGGAAGTGGGGTCAAAAGAGACCTCTCCATGTGGTACTCGTTGCTAGAGGAATTCAACGGCCAGCTCATCTGGAGAGAGGGCTGGGTAGTAGCAAGGGAGATCTCACTGTTCACCGACGCCGCGTGGGCTGCGGATTTGGGGCCATCCTGGGTAGGGATTGGTGTGCGGCAAAATGGCCACACAGGTGGCTGGAGCTAGGGATCACCAGGAACATCACTTTCCTAGTACTATTCCCCATAGTAGTAGCCCTAACAATATGGAAATCTCAGTTAAAAAATTTGCAAAATAACCCTATGGACAGATAACTTAGGAGTGGTCATGGCCATAAACAAAGGGTTCGCATCATGCCACAACACGCTGAGATTACTAAGGCGACTAGTTTACATCCAGTTAAAAAACAACCTGGACATCAGGGCCAGACACGTAGAGGGCACAAAGAACTCACGGGCGGACGCCTTTCTTGTTCCCAGATGGACTCGCGCCCGAAGCAAGCTACAGGATTACACCCTTCCCAGTAGAGCTATGGGAACTAGCAGAGCAGACCTGTCCATACTAGTACAGAGTGCCTTCACGCCAGAGACACAGCGGAGGTATGAAAAGTATACCAGGGTTTTCATGGATATTGGGGGCTTAGAGTCATTAACCGACACTGCAGCAACCAGGCTCGCAGCAGAACATTTAATCCTTTGGGCTTTTAAACAGGGGAAAACAAAGTCCTGGGCACAGGCACACCTGGCGGCAGTGGCCCACCACTCTAAACTACAATTGAGCACTGATCCCACTGGCTCGCATTATATAAAAACAGTAATGAAAGGCTGGAAACGCCTAGAGGGGCGCAAAAAAGACACCAGACAGATTGATTTTAACAAACTAACAAAGTTAATAGATTCCCTGCAACTCATAGCTGAGAACCGGTACGAGCAACTATTGTTCAGGGCAGCCTTCACCACAGCTGTCAGGGAATGTGTTAGGGACAGGGTTAGCAAAGTAGATGGCTAATAGGAGACGTGGGGGAGTATCGGACAATCAGAAGGAGGTAGGGAACAGGCATGGGCAGGCTGAGTTCACGACGGGAGCAGGCATGGATGGAAAGGACAGCCAACACACAAAGGTAACAGACATGGACAGAGAGGGCAGTCTAGGGGAATGAAGGAAGCAAGCATGCAGAGAAGTGGGAGTCAATGGGAACATAGGAAACGCATGGACAGAAGGGTCAGTTGAAGGCTTGGAGGGAAGAAGCATGAGCTGGAGAGGCAGTCTGAGGGCATAAAGGAAACGTGCAAGATCCAAAAAGGCACTCTTCGTACTGGACCCACCTGTCGATGCTGGCCATGGCCATGCATTCTGCAGCAGTTAGGCTGGGGCAGTCCTCCTCCTCCTCATGCTAACTGGCTTTTTCTCGTGCGCGTTCAGGGCCGCATTACGTCACCGACCACCGGGGGTCGCTACATACCGAAATGGTGACCGAAAGTGCCTGCGCATGAGGATCCTCTGTCAGCTCCACCAGTTACATTCACAGATTTTTATAGCACTTTCTTTTCCGACACTCTGGTCCCCAGCTGAACTTCTGAAAGCCAAGCAAAGCACCTCCTCTAACAAACATCATCACCCAGATGGTTGAACAAAGGTGAGGAAAGAGCACCAGTGAACATGCTGCATTATGGGATGCACAGCGCCCGTTTAGTGTAACTGTTTACGTTGTGGGAGACCTCAATAGGCAAAGTGATAGCGGAGTGAGTGGAAGATGCTAGGACCAGGATGATAAATTTGAACAAACATTATTACTTAAACTCATCCCAGACCCCCAGGAACAAAGAGCAAATGGAAAAAATTGACGCCAACAAAAGCCGTACTCAGTGAAAATGTAAATGGTCAAAGTAAGCTTGAAGTTCAATTAAAAGGGCGTCCAAACTCGGAAAATGGTTTAATGTACCACCATAATACTAATTGAAATACACTTCAGTTCCCACTGAAGTCCTAGTAGAAGAAGGAAGAAGGTGTGGGCAACGACTAGAGCTGCCAACTTTTGAACTGAGTACCCGGTTCGATTCACGGCGTTGGCTCAACATCACTTAATCTCCAGTGCCTCCAAAAAATGAGTTTGTCCTTGTGTAATGTAGCTGGTACTTATGTAAGGCATCAAATCCCTAAAGTAATTAAATAAACATGTAATTAAATAAACAAGTGGGCCTCCGCCCTCCCTCTCACCATTAGGATGGGAGGCAGGCACACTCTGCAAAGAAAATCCAAGCCAAGGAAGGGCAGGAGCAGGCAGCTGAAAGAGGGCACTGTGAGCCCACAAAGACCAAATGGGACCAAGATAGCAGCCTGGTTTATAGGCTTGTTTACAGCTAAGCTAACCTGAGAGCAAGAAACCTGAACACCAGCAGGAAGTAAAGGAAAAAAAGTCCTCTAAATACCAGATAAACAGGACAAAGCTTAATTATACAGTAGTTGGTCCCTGCGCCCAAAGAGAAAAGGGAGGGGCTAACAGGCATGACTGATCACTAGCAAGGAAGGATTTTTAAATGACACTAAAATGAGCAAATGAAATGGCTTTAAGCCCACAGTAAGTACACTAAAGTATACAAGTTCCAATCCAAACCGGGTCTGGGATGAGTTTAAGTAATAATGTTTGTTCAACTTTATCATCCCGGTCCTAGCATCTTCCACTCCAAACCCATACATCAACTCTGGTCCAAACCAAAACACATGGGTAAATTACATTGCCATTTACAACACCATTAGTTCTAACTCTCGCAAATACGAGATTGATTGCATTTCAAATGCCAAATACACTTATGGTCGATCTAAAAACATAGGAGTCTGATCTTGTTTAGTGTAACCTGGTACTCATGTAAAGTCCTCCAATGGCTTTGGGCCACGCTCACCCTATATAAAAAAAAATGGAGATGTAAAACATGACAGCTGCTTTCCAATTTATCTATATAACATGTTCTCCACAATATTATTCAATCATGGCTCAGTAGTCCCATGTAGTGTGTGTGTATATCTGTGTTAAAAGGAGAGTTTTATAATTAATAAATATGTGTACATGTAGGAGCATGTTTTCAGCATTTGAAAAGAAAAATGGCTACTAGGCATTTTGTGGTATATTTTGGTTAACTGATCGCTTAAAGCATTGCCATAGACATTGGGCTTTATAGTCTATTTTGCAAAGCATGTCCTGCATCACACCATGTTCTTATCTGCTCAAGGATGTGTGATTTTCAAAGTCTGTCTAGTGACATGACATTCTTATAGTATGTCTTCAAAAATGTGTATGATGTGTATTGTTCTTTACCTTTCTGCACAATGTGTTATGGCCATGCTTTGTACAATGTGCCCCAAGGCCTGTCCTTTGAAAACTGTGCTTCTCAACCATACCTACGCCAGTTTTTGCACAGAGACTGTTTTTACTTCAAACTTCTTATAGGGTTCCTTGCAAGCTTCTGATTTTTGGTGCATTTGACAATTAAAAAAATGCATGGACCTAACAAAATCAACATGTTGGTAACACTTAATCTAACAGACAAAACAAAAGGAATATTTATGGTGGCCCCCATAGGTATTATTAGATGCTTCAGGTAAAGAATACGGAGACAAAGGGAGGTTTCTTTCAGACAATGAAAATTGCAAAGTCTGTATGTGGCTACAGAACGGGGAACAAATTAAGTTCCCATTGTATAACAGATAGATGTGAATGAATTAAGAATAACTGAGTTAAATGTTGCTCACTGGATAGTCAAGAGATACATAATAATTATGATTTTAGGGGAACCAGAAAGCATGGCTCTTGAAACAGGCAGTGGAGTGCTTCACAATGTTTTAAGTGGGGTGTGCAAATATGGGGAAGACTTGTCTAGTAAATTTGCAAAGACAGTAAACCCTTTTTAAAAAGTGTGAAGCTTTCATGATTTTAAATGGAACAGGATACAAACTGATGCACCTTCAGTCAACATGCACATTATAGGAAAAGGTTCCTGCCAACATTCAGGAAGATGATCCTTGATGTATTTCTGGTGATGTCTTGCATAAACCCTGGGTCATTGATGTGCAATACTAATGAAAATCGCTGCAATATAATGGGAATACCTGGTATTTGGAGATTATAATAAAAATCGGATTGTGTATTACAGTAGTACATTAAATTATTGGGAAAGTGATAAAATGCTCTCTGGGGAGGAAATCTATACATGTAAAAAATCAAGGGAAACCTGTTGTTTCTGTGAAAATGGTACACTTCTGTGTGAGAAAATTGAGCTTATTTAGGTTAAATAAAAACTGGGTATGTCAAAGTGAATTGTCTGTTTTTTCGGAAACTAAAACGTAGATGCTTCAGACAAAATTATTGCATTAGTGAAAAATACGAAGTTGTTATTTGAAGGATCATTTTGTGTCAAAATCGGGAGGCTTCGTGCTGATTTGTGTTGCTTGGTACCAAAGTACACTTACTGCAGTGGCTATTTTATGACCTGTGTTGTGTGAAAGTATTTCATTATCTATATGGATACTTATTTTTACTTAATGCTGTCATTTAAACATGTTCAATTGGTGTAACTTGTCTGATCTAGTAAGATATATGTATGTAGCTGAACAGTAGCATTAATTATAAGTCTGTAATTCTTGTTGAGCTTGTGTCTCTTGACTTGTGATTGTGAAATTTGTATTACCTGTTTTTTCAATTGTGCCCCTTCTAAAAATGGAAACTCAATCATAACATAAGATTGGGCATCTACACAGAAGCGGTAGAAAGGAAATAATAAGTAAAGGAAAATGCGGCATGCATTTTAAAAAATGGTAAGTCATGTGAAGTTGCAGTACATATAGCTGTTCAGGCAATTTTAGGATGAATATGCGGAAACCCATACCATGTGCCACCATTTGTTTCAAAGCTTTTCTTCGGAAGTATTGGTCCTAATACCCCTGCCTTACACACCA
The DNA here is from genome assembly GCF_031143425.1 of Pleurodeles waltl. NCBI lineage: Eukaryota > Metazoa > Chordata > Amphibia > Caudata > Salamandridae > Pleurodeles > Pleurodeles waltl. The sequence continues at coordinate 1,149,020,976 of NC_090445.1, read as the reverse complement.
CAACAGAATTGGAATATTTCATTTAGGACCTCTCAATATCTAGCCAATTTATATGACGTGTGCTGTAAAATGCTCTATTTTCTGCCTTGTTATTTGTATTTAATTTGCTTAAAGGGGGAACTCCCGTATTCTCCTAAAAGAAGCCGGGCTTGCTTGATTTCCTCAAAGGCTCTATCTTATCTGAGTTAGGTGTTGACGCCCCATCAGTTTAAAGCTCATCAGCAGCCGCTGCATTCCTCCCATTTGAAGATGGAGGTCCATAGAACGAGTCAGTGTGAGTCTACACATCAACATGTTTTTTTTGCTTAGAATTATCTACCAGAAAATTATTTCAGATGTGCATAACTGCCAGTAAACGTGGCATCAGCATCTACACAGTTGTTCCCACATTTAAGGGAATTTAGATGCCCTTGTCGTGAAAATTATAATGGACGGCTATTGTACCCAAGTACTTACAACAAATCATATTACAAAAAATATAATCCAGTGATAATCATATTTGACGCTCTGCAGTTATTTAGGAACTTCGAGGTGATGTTACTTTTTTGTTACGTCTAGAATGAGTGAATATGAACTCCCAATAAGATTTCTACCAGCAGGTAAAACACATACCACTCCCAACCTTAATTCATCAGCACAGGGACAGTGTTTGTAGCTCTATGAGGCAATCTGATAACCCTTGCTGATGCCAGCCTTTAAAAAAGTCTTCTTTTGTCTTTACTCAAGAACCTGCCCTGCCACACTTTTTAGGTCTCATTTTTTACAGAAAATTTTAGCGGACTTGCCAGACTTATACTGTCCTGAAAAATCATAATAAATATATCCACTCTGTCCACAGAGATCATCAAATGTCACTCAAATGATGCTGCCTCCCCCCACAACACACAGTATAAAATAACGAGTCATCCCACTTCAGCCATTGCAGACTAGCATCTAACTAAAGAATCATCTTTGGTAAGGATTTGAGCTCCTGCAGGTATGTGGAAATCAGTTGGATCTGGCTTGAGAGAGCACCTAGTAACTCGTTGAGTAACTGTAGCTTTGTGAGGATTTTGAATCTGACTTGATTGGGTCCACTAATAAATAAAAGGCTGGGCGAAATGTTAATTAAGCCAGAGTTAATTGGTGTAATTTCGGTAATTTTGCTTTACTCTTTTGATGCTAAATTACCAGAAGTTGCACAATCACGTCCGTTTGTGTAATTATTAGTATTTTGGCACAAATGTCCTGCTGCAAGACCACAGGGACAATGAACTTGGCTAGCCCGATTGGCTGCTGACTGTTGTTGTTTGGGTTCTGTTGCATTTAGTGCTATTTTCTTATTGAAAAATACATTTTCTGATCCATTTTCACTAAGAAAATTGCTTTTAATGCTGGGTACCACACAATTATGCCGTAATTTCACATAATTATGCTACAGTAAATTATGCAAGTTATGCCCACCTCAAGACGAGGTGCTGCAGGTATGTGAACACCTTGCACCCTGGACAAAAGTTACAAAATACATACTAATTTATGTATAAAAGAACTTTTGGTGAAATATATTTAATTAAATATCTCTATCTATTGCTTGGCTCCACTACCAGAGACTTTGTACATCTTCTTATCGCAGCATACAGTATATGGCCATGGGCTTTAATGTAAACAGCAGTAATAAGTGGCATACAATTATAGTGGCACCAAAAAAACAGTTATATAATAGGTCTGAAAGCACTTACATTGCCAGTGACTGTTAGTATGTATGTATACTAGGATGTCATCACGAGTGTTCTAGAGTCATCAAGACATTTGCTAAAATTTGCCAATCTCATGTTTTCCAGCAAATTCATAATACAAATACATACATATAAGAGGCTTTTAGTCAACTATACTTAATGGGCTGCTCCACTGTCACTCAGATTTGCTCCATCCCACCACAGCACACAGTATAGAACAATGGGACCGCCCATATTTTTTTATTTTTTTTATTGGGTTTTCAAACAAAACAATACAACACAACAAATCTAAAGAAAACACACGTGTGCAGGAAATGGGATACTAATCCAGACAGGAAAGAACACAGTATTTCACAGTGACATATTTGCAGAGCGAAGCTAGAGTGGCGAGAGTTATCCTGAGCTCTGTGCTGTCATAATGATACCGAGGCACTAGAATAAAGGACAGTCAAATCAATGCGCATCAAAGTCATCACTCTTTCTGCAGTCAGGCATGTAGGATTCCCTGATCCCGCATAATTCAGGAGGCCTTAGTACTGCTAGGCTGCGCAGGTGTCGTGGCTGGGTTCATAAGGCACTACTCAGGGGGTCCTCAAGATCCTCCCCAGGGGACTAGTCTAGGGCAGGCCAACAATACAGCATCCCATGCTGGCATGATCTGGACCTTGTGCACCCCTCTATCCTCCTCTCTCCGAATCGCCTCCCTCTCACAGTCAGCCCATTGAATCACTTCCTTCCACCATCTGTACAAATCAGGGCCTCCAGCTGATTTCCAGCTCATCATCAACTGTCTATGGGCTGGGAAGAGTGCCAAGTCCGTAAACCTGTTGGTTACCTTGTGAGCAGCACTACATTTATGAAGGCCCAGAAGGCACAGATGCAGAAAGTATTTAAAAGGTGTATCTATATCTTGACGGATATCCTGTAATACCATGTCCCAGTAGGGAGTCGGCGCAGGGCAGTTCCAAACCATGTGAGAGAAATCATAATCCACCACACTGCAACAAGGGCATGCCATTTAGGCTGTGGGGAATATGGCATGGATGCGTCATGGAGTGAGGTACGCCCTGTGCAAGAAACAGAAATTAATCTATTTAAACATTAGCATTGCAGGATACTTTGGGTGTATAGGGTGGGATCTTTCTCCAAGCGGCATCGAGGTCCACCATCCACCACTGATGTAACAGAGCTAAGTCAGTCCGCGGTCCTTTCAGAAGACCCTGTAAACAAGTGTAACAGACTTCCTCCTCCCCGTTATAAGGAAGAGGTACCAGAGGCATTTGTGCTCCAGTGGCTCTGTGGATGCCAATCCCCACCAATTTTGTATTTTGCCCATCAGGGTCCTGTGGAGTAGGAAATACCCAGCCAGGAGAATATATGTCTATCGCAGTTCTAAGAAGGGGGTGATTTCTCTCCCTGTGAACAAATCGCCCAACATGGCAAGTCCTGTCTCAGCCCATAGATGCTGGGCTTCCCAGTGGTTGCCAATACTGGGCAGTCAACAAGGGGGGTTCAGAAGCACAGGGGACCCTCATGCGAATCCTCTGCAGTGCCCTGGCCCAACGTGCCTTGCTGTCTTAATGAAAATATTTTCACTGCACACCACTGATGTGGGGTAGTTTCCAACAGAATTCGGGTAAAAAAATCCTGAGATGGCAGACCGCACTTTCCATGGTCTGAGGCATCCCAAATTTAAAAGCGTCATGAGCCACCTACTGCAGCTGTGGAGTCCGATATTACAGTTCAAAATCTAGGGTGGCCATTCCCCCCCTCGTCCACAGGGAGACCCAGTTTCCACAGGGCTACCCGACATTTGCAAGCATAAGGTTAGTAGAATGCCATCTACTTTCCTAAACAATGCTCCAGGGAGTTCCCCCGGCAGAGCCGCAACTGGGTCCTCCCACTTCAGCCATCAGATACCTTTACTTTGAGTGGCAATACTTTGGCATCTGACTCAGAACGAACCTCTAGTAACGACGTGAGGTACTGAAGATTTGCAAACTTCTTGCCAGCCTCAAGACAAAATCCATAGTAAAATAAATACACACACACACACACACACACACACTTAAATAGCTTTGCTCAACTAATATCGAAATGTTAAATGTTACTTCTTGCTATGACAGCACACTGCGCCACGCAGTGAACTTTCATAAAAACAAGTGAATTTTAGTAGACACACTCAAAAATAGTTTGCTAAGAATAAGGTTGAAGGCAAGTGACTTAACCAGTGACAGCTAGTCACTACATGGCATCACAAGTGTTTTTTAGTAATCAAAATATTTATTGAAATGTTAAAAAGAAAAGCACGAATCATTAAATCTTCGAAAGAGTGGATGCAATTTTTAGGGTCGAGCGCACAAGTGCTCTATCCCTGTTGTAATCTCTCTTTGGGCTTTTAACCACGCCCATGTCACTTCATTGGTTGGTGGGCTTGCCATTCAAAATCTGCTTGATTTTATTAGTAAAAGGCATGCATTCGTCATGCGTTCTCCGGTATTTAGCCCTCCTCTAGTGCACTGGCCAACTACTGAAAACATACGAGGCTCCATGTTTTCAGTCTGGTTTCTGCACTACTTTATCTTTTGCAGCTTGTTGGAAAATTCGGGCAGCTGGATCAAACTCAAGAGCGACGTTTAGCAACCAAGTGACTGTTGCTTTGTGAAGACTTTTCAGACCCCTCAAGAGGGGCATTTAATAAATTGAGTTATTGTGGGTTTGTGAATGTCTTGCTCGTCTGATGAAAAAGCATTACACATATATATATATATATGTATATATATATATATATATGTATATATATATATATATATATGAATAAAAGGAACTTTTGTCAAATCTTTTGGGTTGCTCAACTTACATTGATATTTTGCTTCTTTCTACTACAGCACAAACTAAAGAGCTCTTCATGCACAGGCTGACTTTACGATAAGCAACTGCAATCTATTGACATGTATAGTGCCAGTCAAAAAACATTTTGCTAAGAATAAAATGTAAGGTGCTTGAATTTGCCAGTGACTGCTAGTGTGGGAGCAAAAAGGTACCACAAAGGTTACCTTAATCAGAGTTCCCACATTCACTGGATCAGAGATGGTGTTAAACCGCAATTTCATGAAGCAAAGTTTCCCTAGGTTAAGGCACCTCCCAAAGCATCAAAAAACTGAAATACAATTCATTAAGTAAATGGGATGGGTTGATTGGTCCCCGGCAATTCTAGATTAATGAAAAGTTAAAAGTGTTGCCCTACAGATTTAAAAAATTAAATGATATAAAGTCAATTACATGTAGGCTCTTAATACAGATTTATACAGAGTGTGTACAAATGAAAAATTAATCCAATTCCCAAGTGGGCATCAAAATCAAGAGAGTAACCAACAGCATTCCTAGTAGAACAAGAAAGTCTTCTAGCTCACCCTCAAAATTAAATGTTTTTATACGTTATTTTTGCATATGAAATTACAAAATCTACAGACTCACTATGGCGGGAGCAAATGTAGCATTTAGAGAGCAAACAAGGTAACTTAAAAAATAAATGTCACACTACCTTAACAGCTGAGCACTACCATACCACTTAAAAAATTATTCAACATCCTCTAAGCTAATGTCATCCCAAGATGCTAGAACATAACTAGATATATGAAGAAAAATGTGTTAAATAAACAGATAGGCACTGTGAACTAACAGAAGGACCTTGGTAATGTTACAAGTTGTGACTGAAAGTTCATCAAGGGCAGGACAACAATAACTGCGGAAATAAACAAGTACATCTTGGCTTGACTGCGTCTTGGAGAGTTTGAGAGGAGAGAACGTGGGCGGGGGAGTGGGTGAAAGGGGGGACCTGAGTAAAGGGGTGGCTTGCATCTTGGATATGATGGCATTCATGTTTAAAGTGAGCCCTGGTTAACATACATCAGGAAAACACACTTCTACAAATTTGTTTTAAAACAACCAACACTATCTAAGTATGCACACGTGAACCAGAGTGTGACAATGCATTCTGCTCAATTTTGTGACAATGTATTCTGCTCCCTGTTAATAATGAACAAAAATAAAAATTCATTAAAATCTTTCACACTAATTCATGTGTATACTAGGTTGTCATCACAAGTATTCCATAGTCATAAAGAAATTGTTTGAAAGTTGCAATAGTAGCTCATTCTTATACACCGGCTTTGGCATATTGAATATTCAGCGGAAAACCAGCACAATGCACTAGAGTGGCAAAAGTATATATGTAAAATTGTAGGTTAAAGCCATACCCCCCTCAGGTTTGTGTGGGCACATCTGACTCAAAAGGGACATCTGGTAACACCTTGCAGTACAGCAGTTTTGTGATAGACTTGGTAAACAGTCGCTTCTGACTTGAGAGCATCATTGAATAGTCTTAAGGGATATCTAATAGACGCGAAGGACTGTACCCTTTTTAAATACTTCAAGCTGTTTATTCTGACTTGAGGGGTGCATTTAGTTATGGCTTGAGGTACAGCACCAATGTGAAAAGTCAGACCTATATGAAAATGCTGCTTTAATTCTTCAAACATGTATGCAGGACTGGTACTTTAAAACTGAGATTCAGTTATGCAGAAATACTGAGCTGTAGTCTGGATCACCACTAAATAATGTGTATGTGCAGTCAAAGAAGACAACTTACGGTTTGTTCTCGAAGTTTATCATAAAGGTACTCCAGCCTCTGCAATGCGTCCTCCAGCTTTCTTTTTGTTTTCTTGCAGAAAATAATTAAGAACATGTTTATTCTGGTGCTTGTTGGGTAACACTTTAACATCCTCCAGTTTAAAAGTTACAATTATTAAACACTTCAATTCACTCTTTAATGAAAAAGTTACCTACGTTCCGTAACGCCTTATCTGGTAGAGGCTCTACCTAGCTGTGGATTCCTTATGTTAGAATTATCCCCAGGTGTCAGACTGGTCCCGGAAAATGTTTGTGCAGTCCCCCTGCACGCCAGTAGATGGCATTGTTTGGCTCCACAAGTCGTAGTCTGCACCTGAAGAACAAGTTACTTACCTTTGATAATGCCTTATAGGTTAGAGACATATTCTATTTGCAGGTTCCTTACCTTCGAATTTTTCACAGACATGAGTCTGGATCTGGAAATTTTCCTCATGCAGTACCCCTGCGTGCAGTCAGGTGGCGTTGGTTGGCTCCGCATCCGTCGTCGGGTGCACCAGATATGACATCGCAGGATGTACGTAGGCACCACTCCGGCACGCTGACATCACTTTCTTTTCAAAGCTTTGCATGCCAGAAGCCCAGAGCCATGAGGAAGAGTGACCACTAGTGTGTCAAAACTAGGGCCCTAACAGGGAAGTTTCTGTCCCTAGAAATCAGTTTGCAGAACGGGAAGGATTTGTGGGTTGGTAAGGAATCTGCAGCTAGAATATGTCTCTACCAGATAAGTCGTTACAGAAGGTAACTTGTTCATCGGCTAGAGACTTCAAGTTCCAGATTCCTTACCTTAAAATAGATATCCAAGCAATACCGTCCTTGGAGGAGGGTGTCCCAACCAAGATCATACTAAGAAGCACTGCAGGGCTGAGCGTGCAAATTGCCCGCCCCTTCCGACCTGACTGTCCAGGCAGTACTGTTTGGTGAACTTACGCAAGGATGCCCACATTGGTGCCTTGCAGATGTCCAGGACTAGAACTCTGCATGTTAGAGTGGTTGCAGCTGTTGCTTTGGTAGAGTGAGTGTGCAAACCCTCCAGGGGTTGCTTGTTGGCCAATTTGTGGCTCATTTTAATGCAAAGAATGACCCATCTAGCGATGGTTCACTTCTGCACTGCCCGACCTTTCTTTGCAACCACATACCCAAAGAGTTGATCATCCACCCCAAACTCCTTGCTATGATCAAGGTAGAATTACAGTGTTCTTTTTGGGTCCAGGCGGTGGAGTCTCTCCTCTTCCTTAGAAGGATGTGGAGATGCATAAAAAGTAGGCAAGGTGATGGATTGGCCCATATAGGGTGTGACCACTTTTGGAAAAAAGAAACCCTTGGTGTGGAGCACCACTTTCTCAGGATAGATGGAAAGGCAGGATGGCTTAGAAGGGAATGCGTGCAGCTCGCTCACCCTCCAGACAGATGTAATGGCCACAGGGAAAGCTGATTTCAATTACAGCCTGAGAGGACAATTGTGAAGAGGCTCAGAATGAGCACACATGAGAAATGTCAGAACCAAATTCTAATCCCATTGGGGCATGAAGAATGGAGATGGAGGAAACATGTAGATAAGACCCTTAAGGAGCCTACTAACAATAGGAGACTTTAAGAGGGTTGGTCAGGTAATCTCAGAAATGCCGAGATAGCAGACAAATAACCTTTGAGGGTGCCCAAAGCAGAGCGCTGCTGGGCCAAAGGAAGTAGAAACAAGAGGACCCCAAAGAGGGGCAGAGAGGGGGGCAACAGACTGGTCTGTGTACCATGCCACAAATTTATGGTATACCATTTTGGTGGAGGGATGCCCGACTGCCAAGATAACATTACATACTTCAGATGGAAGTTCAAAATCTGTCAACTGTCGCTGCCCAATCTCTACACAAGAAGGCGGAGACTGGACAGATTTGGTTGGAGACCCTCCCCTGTCGCTGTGACAAGATCCTCCCGAAGGGGCAGTCTGATCGGAGGACTGATGGCCATGCTCAATAGCTCGGGATATCAGACTCTTCATGCTCAATGTGGAGCCACAAGGATTACTTGTCCAGGTCGTTCTTGATCTTCTAGAGAACTCTGGGCAGAAGTGGTATGGGCAAAAAGGGATACAGGAGGCCTGGACGCCACTCGAGATAAAGAGCGTCGCCTAACGAGTGCCATCTTGGGATCTCCAGTGCGCAAAACTGCTGACAATACCAATTCTCTGCGGAGGTGAACAGATCTAACCAATGCTCTTCCCACTGCTGAAAGAGACCTTGCACTACCTCCAGATGGAGACCCCATTCGTGATCGACCAGGCATTATCGGCTGAGTTTGTCCACTCTGGTGTTCAAAGAGCCTGCCAGGTGTTGAACCACCAGGGTAATGCCCTGATGTTCCAGCCATGTCCAGAGGCGCAGACCCTCCTGACAAAGGGTCCACAACTCACCCCGCCCTGCTTGTTGAAGTACCACATGGCCGTGGTGTTGTCCATGAACACATGCACTACTTTTCCTTCGAGAGAGGGAAGGAATGCTTTCAGCGTCATTCGGAGCACCCTGAGCTCCAAAGGACTGACCTGGAGCCCTGACTCGCAGTGGCGGATGGTAATTTTAGGAGGGAGGGGATGGGATGGGCAGCACACTCATATTCATTCACACACACGCACATCTATTCACAACACTCAACATTCGGCTGAACTCCACCTTTCCTATTTGGCCGTCCCATTCAAGGAGTGACGCATCTTTCACTACTATCCGATATGGTAGGGGACGGGAGAGGTATCTGCCTCTGATGCAATCATGGTTCAAGGGCCACCACTGCAGATCTTGATAGTTCTCTCCGAGATCTGGACCACGTCGGAGAGATTCCCCTGATGCTGTGCCCACTGAACTTCAGGTCCCACTACAGAGCTTCATATGCCATCTGGCATGTGCCACCAGCAGGATGCAGGAGGCCATGAAGTCCAGCAGCCTCAAAGTCACTGTTGACGAAATCCAGGAAAGAAACAAACATCAGTGTCATACCCTGAGTATCCTGGACTCGCCGCTCAGGAGGATAAGGCCGAAACTCCACTGTGTTCAGAACATCTCAGATGAAAGGGAGCTTTGGAGCGGGAGTCAGGTGTGACTTCAGCCCATTTATAGAGAAGCCCAGAGAGTGCAGGTGGTGTGCCGTAGTCTGGAGGTGGGAAATGACAGTCTGGAGTGAGCCCGCATTCAATAGCCAGTCGTTGAGGTAGGGAAAGACTGAAACCCCTGACCTGCCCAGATGAGCTGCGACCACCGTCATCACCTTGGTGAACACTGGATGGTCGCTGGTAAGGCCAAAGTGGAACAGGATGAACTGAAAATGCTTGTGGCCTACCGCAAGTAACGTCTGTGGGCAGGCAGGACAGGAATATGGAAATAGGCATCCTGCAAGTCCAATGCTACCATCCAGTCTCCTGGGTCCAGGACAGGTAGAATCAAAGCCATAGCAAGCATTTTGAACCTATCCTTCTTGAGGAAGAGATTGAGAGACTGAAGGTCTAGGATAGGGCAGCGGCCCTTCTCCTTTTTGGGTACCAGAAAGTAGTGGGAATAAAGTGCTTGAGCACCGAGTCTGCTTTGCCTCCAAAGAGACAGGTACCATCAAAGAGCATGGACATCTCCAGAAAAGCCAGACATCCTCAACCAGGTGTGACACCTCAAGGCCACCGTTAATCCAACCAATCTGCCTAGTGAGACAGTCATATCCAGCCCACATCATATTGTGAACTTCGCTGAAATGCTCCCATCAGCAACAACTTGGAAGAGAATGGCCTTGGCCTCCTCCGGGACCTGTGGCAGCACTTGCGCAACCATATCCCGTAAATTATGGCTGTAATGACCCAAAAGACATACGGTGTTTACGGACCATAATGCCACGATGGAGAAAGAAAAGATCTTCTTCCCAAGTTGGTCCAGCCTCTTGGATTCCCTATCTGGGGATGGGAAAAGAATGCGCCCAGGGACGTGGAGGCTTGGATAACCAAGCTCTCAGGGTTTGGGTGTTGCGTCAGGAACACTGGGTTATTTGGAGCAGGTCTATGGCGGGGGCGATTGTCCTGTTGACAGAAGCCCCTGTGCAGGGTTTGGACCAGGTCCCTGGCAGGACATCAGTAAGGGCTACAATAAATGGCAAAAACGTGTTCAGAAGAGGCAACCCCAGTCTGAAGCACCTCTGTCAGGAGGTTAGTCCTGACTGGCACCAAAAGCAGCTCAAGGTCCAGGACCTCGGCCACTCTTCACACGACCATTTAGTAGGACGCTCCCCCCTCCGAAGCTACAGTAGGAGAAGAAAGTATGCCAGTGTCAGGGGCAGTGTCCAGACCACTGGCCTCACCCAGGTGCATCTGCCAGTCGATGGGATCTTCCTGTTGGTATCCTAAAGGGTCAAGCGACCCCATCCCTACCCTCACCGTACCCTAACCCAAGAGTATAAGTGTCAGGATTTGACCTAGGGAGCAAGTCAAAGTAGTAATCAGTGTTGCAATGAGGATGAAGTTGACCGCACCCTGTCATGCAGATCCTGCAAGACTGTATAGGCAGACATGGGGGATTCCCCTAGGCAACCCTACCCCCCCAATAATACATGGTATCATGCAAACAGCACTGGAATCAGTGTGGATGCATGATTCCAACATGTTTGATACCAGACATGCCTAGGTTTGATGAAGTCATTATGCAGCTGGACTTCTGTTAACCTGTGTCCACTACATACCTTACAATGGCTTCCCTGCACTTACAAAGCTCCAGAAAATGGAGTCTGGGGTTTGTAGGGGCACCTCTGGTCATGCACGGGTGCCCTTACACTGAGAACTATGCACCCTGCCCTTGGGCTGAAAGGCCTACCTTAGGGGTGATTTATAGGGTTAGGGTCAGAGTGCAGTGACCATGATCTAAGGTAAACCTTACATCTGGGGCTAAAGGTGCATGCACTATTTCACATAATCTGCAATGGCAGGTGTGTAGTGAGTTTGCATAGGCCCCAGTGGGTGGCATAATAAATGCTGCAGCCCATGGGGGATCCCTGGTGTACCAATACCCTGGGTACCTAAGTACCATATACTAGGGACCTACAGGGGTACACCAGTATGCCAATTGTGGGGTGTAAAGGATACTAAAGCAACCAAATTTAGAGGGGGCCGTTCTGACTAAGTAGTGATAGTTCACGATGACAAGTATGTTCTTGCTCTTAGATTTATTTTGTAATATTTTTTGATTTCTTTATATCTAGTGGATTTACATCTGGCAATACTGTACGACATACATGATGTTTGAGAAGTATCTTTTTGTATGATCGTAAATGACATACAGTTACCAACAACAGACTGGTCAGAGTTTCCACTATAATAATGGTTTGGATACATCCCAAGACGGCCACTGTGGTTTTTACAGACTATTTGGTACACCTTATACAATGGACATATATTGACCTTCTGTCTATTTGTCTTTTTCCTTGTACCCTGGCATACAGTACTTAAGCAATGATGGATAGTGGTACATGGTCCAAATATTAAAAAAAGAATGAGTAGAATTTTTTTTTTTATTTTTTTTTACACGCTCCAAGATGGCCGCCACATTTATCTCCTTTTGTGATATGGTATGCTTAAGATCGAAGAGTAACGACTTTTTGTGTCTGGATGGCCTGGAAAATGTCTTTTACAGTGGATTATTCTTTGCATTTTTATCTAATTTGAACGGATGGCTGTAGGAGGCAATATTGGTTTTGACTATTGGCATGCGATGAGCTATCTGCTATCTTTACAAAGATGGCCGCCGTTATTACTATTAATTTCTGATGCAGTTTGTACGTCCGCACTTCGGGGCCATACTTCTGGGTCAGGACGGATCGCTCACCAAGCATCTGCACCTGAGCACACCAGAGTCGGCGGGTTATTTAAAACCGCGTCGCTCGCCTGGTGCTTGCCTCACCTTCTGAATACCGCCCTGCCACACATACGTGGACATGCATGAAATTCGGCCAATATATGGATAATATTGACCCTGAAGCCCCGATAAGGTACTTTCTGGACGGGTGTTTTTTTGCCTGCTACGCTTTCATAGATTACTAACTTGCTCTTTATACTGTTTGTATGATTTTTTTTTTTGTGCTGATATTCGTTGTTTTTTGATGATCACATTAGGCCTAATGAATTATTGTGATTTTATAATCTAACTGAGTAACAAAATCCTTTTTTGGACCAAATTTCCTCAGATTTAATTTGATACCCTATATTATCCATGTTTTTGAATATTTAAGAAAAATTAGATTGCAATTATGACCAAATTATTTGTAATTGGATTTGAGAGATATTTTCATTGGGACAGTTGGATTTGAATTTTGGTATTTACATGGTGTGAGTACTTTCTAAATTGTTAAGTATGGAGTTTGTTTTCTTCACACTAGATATGTCACAACAGATTTCAAGGTTATGAGGACATAGACAAATAAGCAACCGGTCAGAAAACAAATTAGGTATGTCCAGTTGTGGTATCTATGGAATGCACACATACTGTTCATGTATAGGTTACTTGTCACATTTATGAACTTAATCACTGGGGGACTACATGAGTTTTTTTTTTGGGAGATTATAATTTATTCACTCACCTACATTAAAGATTGCTGTAAAATCCCTTGCCTGTTCCTTTTGTCATTTGTTTGGTTCACATTTACTTATTTGTCTAAATTGTGTCTAGTCATTTTTATTGATGTCTTTGTATATGTGTAGATATTTTTAAATTCTTAAGCACACAAAACTGTGGTTACGTGTGCAGTGTTGTTTATACTCTTATGGTATATTATGTGTCATCTTACAGCCCTGAAGAAGTCCTGTGTGGAAGGACGAAGATCGTTGGCTGTTGTTACCACAAACTCTATGTGTTAATGAGAACAAGTGGAAGAAAATAAAGAAAAGACTCATCACATCTTTACTATATACAAAAGACTGGACATTTCTATATTTCTATAATTTGGATAAGTGGTGCACCACCATTGTGTTGTTTGTATGCTTTTTCCCTTTTTCCTTAAAAGGCTCACACATCAGCAGCAGGTGCCTTGGTTGAGGTGCACACGGGGTACAATTCAATATATACTTTTTGCTCATAATCCACTTGGAAATACACAGGGACAGGTGCGCCTTCTATGACCCTGCTGCCTTTGCTTGTTTGGAGATTAAACAGGTCACTACTGTTAGTGTATTTCCATTGAACGTGCCCATTTTTCAGAACCTGTAGTGTCCAACCTAAACTGCATGATGGAACACAGTTGACTTTGTCCATGGTGTAAAAGGGGCATGTCATTCTGAATGATGTCAATCACAGATGTTACTACGTTAGTAAGGGAGCATATTCTGTTGGACAGAGTGTTCATGCCATTATCGACAACAGCTAAAGCCTTTTCAAAATTTTCCTTATCAATTTGCCTTAAACGCCCAGCTGCTTCCATTTGGGAAAGCTTCCAGATCTCATTGTATATGGCATAGACAAATTGTTTGGAGTATGGCTTTCTTTGACCTAACAAGAAGTCTTGCAAGTCTATGTCTTCAGATAGAGTATTAAGATGTTCTTTAACTGCTGCTAAGGCGTTAGTCTGTAACCATTGTTGGCACAGTTTACGCACACTGAATGTTGTAACTATACCAGTGTTTTGACACAAGACAAAGCGAGGGTCCGGCCGGCTAATCTTGAAACACCCTGAGGAATCAACAAAAACATGCCTGACACTCATTTGTGTCTGTTGGCCACAATAATCACCCGCCAGGACTGGAAAATGAAGAATTATAGGTACCAGTCTGAACCTTTGAATCTAATTCTTCCTCGCTGACGTTTAGGAAGGACTGTCAATTGGTGCCTTTTGCCGGTGTGGGGATACTGAGCGCATTTATTTCTTTTAATTTTTGCTAACCCTAGATAGGATTCCTGTTGACCCTGACTTTTAAAAAGATTAGTAGAACAGGAATAAGGCATGCTCTAAATAAAGCTTCCCTATCCTGAATTTGCCAATCTTGTGTTCCCCATGCACTCTTTACATTTATACTGTTCTTCCAATATTCGTATCCTTCAACTGCAAGTCCGGAAACAAAGGAATTTGAGTAGATCAATTTAGTGTTTGTTAGCAAAATCTTCTTAATTTTAGAAGGTGGTAACTTGAAGTAGTATGATTCTGCATTCTTAATGTAATTCCCAGAAAAATATGTGACTTTATCTGAATAATGCTTTGGGCTCCACACAGGCAGAGTTGAACAGTGATCCCAGTGTGTGCTATTAAATACTGATCTGGGTCTAGTTGCTCAATGCAGGTAGTGATGTCCCCAATTGTTATAACAGAACATTTCCCCATAATTCTTTGTGTTAGTATACCCATCATCACTTTCAAATACAGTATAATCCTGCAGTTCAGCAAGCTTTGAATCAACTGTTTGAACATCCCAGTCACCAGAAACAACACCAGATGTAATTACATCAGTCATTGAAATTTTGAAAACATCTAGAATTTGAATGACCTCAGTAGATCCGTATGCATTAAATTAAACTTTATCCCACACAATCCCTTCAGGAATTAGTACTGCTGAAATGTTCACAAGGGACAATTCTCTTCGGAACAAATGTGAGGAAAGATATAGAGTTAGGACTTCATCCCCTGGCTCGACAGAAGAGCGTTCAGGAAGATAATGACCATTTATCAAGAGAAAGAAACCAGTTACAAAACCAATCCATGACAGAAAGGCAAGCAATGTCAGAAATGGCCACAGACAATTCCATGGATAAACTAAATAGTTATCTTTAAGCCATATGTACAGCTTACGAATCTTTAAAACAGTTACTGCTGCAGGTGCGGAAGAAGTAGAAGAAAAGTCATCAATGTTGAAGAAATAACCAGAAGCAGTCTCTGCAAACACAGGAGCCGGTGCATTACGAGTGGATGGATCCACTTTGGGTGGAGGTTCACAGTAGACGATGTTGTCTGTTTGTGTTGAATGGGATTAAAAGACAGCCACATCTTGGACAGTTATTGTTGGTGAAGCGGTAGCAGGAATCAGCAAAAGCTCATTTTCCGCCCTCTCCATGATCGAGGAGGCATTCACAGCATTGTTGTACATGCTTTTGTAGTCAGAAGTGTTGTTGTTTCTTCTTTGAAGAGGTTGGTCCTGTTGGGTAATGAGAGGGGACCGGAAACTACCCAAGGGACCTCTGGGTCTACTGTGCAGGATCGGCCACATGGTGTAGTTTGATGTTGTCAATGGAGACACATCTGTTTACTTTGGAACCAGGCAGCGGTGGTAGGATGACAGTTTTGGTACCTTGTATTCCCAGGACTCAGACCGGTGCTCTGTAGGATGGGCCGAATTTCTTCTTCACAGCCATCTTCTCACAAACCAAATCCCAAACTTTAGGAATCTAGCCTGTAGAAGTTGTTGGCAAATCCCTCATTCCTAAGGTGGCAGCACTGGTGGATGAATTATCACGAAATTGCTGAAGATCCTGTAAGACAGTGAGACTTCATTCATGTAAAAAAAAAAAAAAATGTGCCTTCTGCTACCAAACTAGGGCCATCTAAATCTGGGACATCCATAGGTATCCCAAAGATAACCTTGTAAGGAATGTGTCCTTCCAAGGTCCTTCTTGGCAGATTATTTAGTGCTCTCTGGACCCCATATAGGCGATGAAGCCAACTGCAGCCAGAACCTAATACTCTAGCTGTTAAGGACTGCTTTAGATCTCGATTTCTCCTCTCCACAACCGAATTACCCTTGAGATTGTAGGGTGAGGAGAAATAGAGTTCAACACCCATAGTCCTCATGGCGTCCCTGAATGCCTTAGAGGCAAAGGCAGGGAGGGCCCTGGTCTGAACTGAATGCCAAAACCGCATATGTACCAATAAATATCAGCAGGTCTTTTATAACAGTTCGTGCGTCAGATGACAGCTGAGGCCATACCCACAGGAATCTAGAACAAGAATCTACAGCAACTAAGATGTATTTGTATGCACCATCAGGTTGAAGGGGGATCACAATGGTAAAGGTACAGATACTGTAGTGGCCTGTTGGACACCAAGAGGGATGTCTGCGGAGGGCATTTGAGGTTTGAGCCCTTGATTTTCTGGCAAATGTCAAAACAAAGTACACATTGCTTCGTCTGTTTGTATAGACCTGGCCACCAGAAGCATTTCTGTAATATTAATATTGTGGCCGCAACACCACCATGAGCAGATGTGACACCCTTATGTGCTGCTTTGATTAGATTTAATCTCTGGTCTTGGTTGGGGATAACTCGCTCTCCAACCCCAGGAATTGTTGCAAAGATAACATTCTGTGCACTGCTATAGTACGAGTATTTTGTACGGTTTGCTTTTGGGAAAGGCTTGTCCTCAGCTGAAGCTTTCATGGCAGCCAGTATTTTATTATCCAATCTCGTCTGAGAAATGAGTCACTGCAGCAAAGGAAGCCATGGCTACCGCAGATTTGGCCGCTTCATCAGCCAAAGTGTACACCTACACGTTGGTGGCCCATGTATGGACTACATGAGCCTTAGGTGGCTTATTCTCAAGATCAGCTACCCTCCCCAACAGAGTTCTGTGTTTTATGGTGTTCTCCTTTGAGTCTCTGAACCCGTTTAATCACCAATGATTAAGGTAATCATTGTAAAACTGAACACAGTAGTACGAATCACAGATAATCAATGTGAGTTGTCCTGGATCCGTATGTTCTACCACAAGGATAAGGGCTTTAGGTTCAACCAGCTGAGTTGTGCAGTCCCCAGTGTCTGCTGGAGGTATTGTGAGGGTGGAATATACCATCCTTCATCACTCCACTCACAGCAAGATGTCAAGAGGTGCACGGTACTCCAGTTTGTATTGGAGAAATTCTTGTGTTTGAAGTTTTGGATCAAAGATGTAATCTACATTGGTGGCAGTCAAGGAGGTTGCCCATTGAATCCAACGTGGATGTAATGCTTTAGCATTAGGAACGCTAGCTTTGGTGACTGCCTCTAAGGCTGGAACCGGGGCAACAACAATAATGCGTTTCCCTTGAGCAAGTGGCCTCTCCTTGATGACAGCCATCTGTACCTCAGAATATTTTCTGTAGTTACAAAGCTTTGTTGTGCATTGTAACATAAATGTTAGAAGTATCGCCTTTGTTTAACCTGACATAAGTAAACCCAATGGCACCAGCAATTATTCTCATGAACAAATTTGTTTTGTTGTCACAGGTGTGTAAGTGCTTTGCTTCTAGCATGTCCTGTTGCCATCCTCTAAGGATGCATGTGTCCTACTGTCCAGTGTCCTAGAAAAATCAGGGCATATTAAGTCAGAGTGGCTTGATGCGTTGTGCATAATCAGGGATATATTTTCTGCCAAACTTAAAAGAAACCATGTAAAGACTGTAGTTTCCTGATAGTGTTTGGTGGCAAGAGTTGAGCACATTTTTCTAAAAAGTGCAGGGCCAGGTTCTTGCCCTCGTATGATAGCTCATATCTCAAGAACAATACAATGAGAAAGGCTATTTAAGTTTTCTCAAAATTAAATTTGTAACCAAGAGCTGCGAATCCCAGAACGACCCGATCGACCCTGGAAAGATGAATATTGAAGTTGTCATCTGTGAAATAGATGTAATCCACATACGACAACGCCTCAGGATCAAAATCATGTAATACTGATGTTACATGGGCTGAGAACTTCACTGGGCTGTTCTTGTAGCCCTGAGGCAATAGACAGAAGCATTTTTGTGAGCCAAATGAGAATGCACTCAGGCCCTAACCTTTGTGTGCTTAGTTTTGGAAGAAAAAACCACTGGAGATATCCAAGGTTGTTTTGTATTTCTAACACACCATGTTGTTAATTAGTGCTGTGCTGTGTGAATTCTGTATTGCGTATGTGCGTGTATGACTGTTTAAGCGCCTGTAATCTAAGACTATTCTATATGAATGGTTAGGTTTTGCAACGGGGAATAACGGGCTATTCATTATTGAGACACGGGGCTCAATTACTCCCTGGTACTTGAGCTGAGTGAGGATCTCCTTCACTGGTGCTTTTGCTTCATGTTTAATGGGGTATTGGGGCTGAGGCTGGGGTGTAGACCTAATCGGTATTACATGGTAAGGAGAATCCTTATCCCAACCTATGTGCCCAGTTGACAGCATAGGCTTGTTTTACAGCTTCTGGAACAAGATCAGAGAAAATTACATCTTCCCCATGTGGAAGCTTACAGACTTGTTCAGGAGGCCAGTCTCTTTCGGCCAATAGGATATCGCAACTAAGTTCATCCCAGAATACTACACTAATGGTGCGCTCTATGTCTCCCTCAATTTGGATGTTTAAATCACAAACCCTGTTGGGTGGGACAGCATACTTGTCCGCAGTTTCAAATGCAATAAAGTCGCTAGTTGCTGTTGCATACAGATGATCTTTCAGACTCTGGTGACATATTGTGGCTTCTACCACACTGTCCAGCAGTGTGTCACCCCACGTCTTGTTCTCAAGTTTACTGGCATTTTTAATTGAAAGTGCTGTCACCTTTTTCGTTTTAAACTGTGGCTTTTGTTGTGGGGACTTGTCTTCTTTTTTGTTTGAACACCACAGTGAGTCTTTCTTCTGTTTCACATAGGGGGTCATTCTGACCCTGGCGGTCAGTGTTAAAGCGGCAGCCAACCCGCCAACAGGCTGGCGGCCAAAAAAATAGAATTCTGACCCTGGCGGGAACCGCCAACACAGGCCGTCGCATTAACACTCCGACCGCCACGGCGGGACAAACAAACAGCGCGGCGGTCACCACCAACAGGCAGGCGGCAGACAATGTACCGCCCACCCTATCACGACTCACCAATCTGCCACCTTTTCCGGGGCGGGAGCCCCGCCGATAAAAACACGGCGGAAACAGACATCTCCAATGGAAAACGCTTACCTCGACACACTCCACGCGGAATCGGAACAGCATGGAACCCGAACTCCACATCCTCCCAGCCATTGCCTTCCTGCTCTTCTTCCAGGATCACGAACCTCGCCGCAGACGACAACAGTGAGTACTGCACCTACGACACAGGGGAGGGGGGAGGAGGAAAGGTTACGGGCACACACATACGCCACACACCCACCCCCACCCCCACTGAAATACCTACACACCTATGCAGATTAAAAAGTCAGAGTGACACCCCCAACCCCCCCCCCCCCCCCCCCAAAAAGCAAAGACAAAAGGCAATGAATGTAAAAGTAGAACTATATTATTGCAACAATAAAGTATAGCGATCTTAGCAATATATGAAGAATTAATACACATCTAGAACTATATCCATACAAGTAGCAAAAGTCCGGCCCAGTCTTTCAAAGTCCAAATGTCCGTGGGCCAATGTGCAGCAACACATGGGCAAAGCCCACACACGAGATCGAGTCCATTGAAGAGAACACTGCTGGGGCATCACAAAAAGTTAAAACAGGCACCTCAGGGGGAAGGGAAGGGGGGCACCTCAGCCACATGAGTCCACGACGCCAGATCCATGAAGGGCCTCCATGCCCACTGTGCCATCCTGGGGAGTGCAAAGCCACAGTCTCACAAGTCTCTACAGTGGGTGGCTTGCCCACCGTTCAATCCTGGGGAGTGCAAAGCCACAGTCTCGCAAGTCTCTACAGTGGGTGGCTTGCCCACTGTTCAATCCTGGGGAGTGCAAAGCCACAGTCTCACAAGTCTATACAGTGGGTGGATTGCCCACTGTTCAATCCTGGGGAGTGCAAAGCCACAGTCTCACAAGTCTCTACAGTGGGTGGGCTGCCCACTGCTATATCCTGGGGAGTGCAAAGCCACAGTCTCACAAGTCTCTACAGTGGGTGGGTTGCCCACTGTTACATCCTGGGGAGTGCAAAGCCACGGTCCATCAGGTGGATTACAGAGACCACTGGTCATGGAGGAGGCATGGTGGGCAGAGTGCGTCATGAAGGCCTGCCCGACACAGAACCGGGACTGCCAATGGGCCAGCGGTGCTTGACAGGAAGAGCCCAGCGGAGCGGTGCTTGACAGGAAGGGCCCAGCGGAGCGGTGCTTGACAGGAAGGGCCCAGCGGAGCGGTGCTTGAGACGGCGGTGCCCAGCGGAGCGTTGCATGACAGGAAGGGCCCAGCGGTGCTTGAGACGGCGGTGCCCAGCGGAGCGGTGCTTGAAAGGAAGGGCCCAGCGGAGCGGTGCTTGACAGGACGGCCCCTGTTCAGCGGTGCTACTCACGGCGGGGCCCTGTTCAGCGGTGCTCCTCACGGCGGGGCCCTGTTCAGCAGTGCTTCTCATGGCGGGGCCCTGTTCAGCAGTGCCTGTCTTGGCGGGGCCCTGTTCAGCGGTGCTACTCACTGCGGGGCCCTGTTCAGCGGTGCTTCTCACGGCGGGGCCCTGTTCAGCGGTGCTTCTCACGGCGGGGCCCTGTTCAGCGGTGCTTCTCACGGCGGGGCCCTGTTCAGCGGTGGCTGTCTTGGCGGGCCCCTGTTCAGCGGTGCCTGTCTTGGCGAGCCCCTGTTCAGCGGTGCCTGTCTTGTCGAGCCCCTGTTCAGCGGTGCTACTCACGGCGGGGCCCTGTTCAGCGGTGCTCCTCACGGCGGGGCCCTGTTCAGCGGTGCTCCTCACGGGGGGCCCTGTTCAGCGGTGCTTCTCACGGCGGGGCCCTGTTCAGCAGTGCTTCTCACGGCGGGGCCCTGTTTAGCGGTGCTTCTCACGGCGGGGCCCTGTTCAGCGGTGCCTGTCTTAGCGGGCCCCTGTTCAGCAGTGCCTGTCTTGGCGGGCCCCTGTTCAGCGGTGCCTGTCTTGTGTTTCCAGTGAACCACACCTGGCCAATACTTGCCGCTCAGTCTGCATCGGACCTTTCCGTTGCGGGGCCCTCCTGTGATAGAGTCCTGGGGCCCTGGGTCTCCTCCGATACCCCCGGAATGGGGCTGGTGGGGCCCTCATGGCCAGTTCGGCTGCACCCTGCCTTTTGCTCCTTGCTGCCCTTGCCCTCCTTGGCAGATTGTCCGTGGCCCTTGGCTCCCTTACCCGATGTGGCAGGTGACGGTGCAAGGCTACCCTCCTTGGGGGCAGGCGTATCAGGCCTGTCGCGCCTGCCCTTCAGTTTTTTGCTCCTCTTCCCAGGGGGGGGGCTGGCTGTGCCTTTGCTGCTGGACGATGTCCCAGACCAAGGAAAGGGCGGACTCCAAAAACCAGACACGACGTTCTTGGGAGTTGCTGGGCTGGTGGTGGCTGAGGTGTTTGTGGAACTCTTACGGGATGGAGGGGGTGGGTCAGGTGAGGAAAAGAGGTCAAGTTTAGAAAGGAAAATTTTCTTTGGAGCCATGGGAAGGGTAGCTGGAGTGGGTATGGGAGTGGAGGAAGAGGATGTGGTTGTAGGAGAGTCAAGTGTGCTGTCTTTGGGTGCAGGTGCTGGTGCTGGAGGCTGACGTGAGGTGGATGGCTGTTGTTTGGGTGCCTGCCTACGTTTGTGTGGTTGGGAAGCGGGGGTGACAGACACACTGGGAGAGGACACAGGGGATGTGTACATGGCAGTGGGGGTGGTGACTGCACGTGTGCGGACTGGTCTGGAGGGTGTGCTGGTGATGGGTGCAATGGCTGATGGTGGTGTGCTTGCAGGTGTGTGTGGAGACGTCACAGGGAGGGAGGAGGGAGACGAGGAGGTGGGGGACACAGAGGAGGTAGTGACTGTTGGCATGTCTGCATCTGGATGTTGCTTGGGTGAATGCTTGTGTGTTCTGTGGTGCTTATGTCTGGATGAGCTGCCCTTGGGTGTTGAGGTGTGTGCAGGCTGGTCTGTAGGTGTGGATGGGATAGGCAGAGGAACAGGGGAGTGGGACTGGGTGGAGGGAGTCAGAAGAGGGAGGCTGGAGACAGGGACAATCGTTGCCGTCAGTGCTGAGGCCAGAGCGTTGAACGATCGTTGATGGGCAGCCTGACCCGAATTAAGGCCCTCCAGGTATGCATTGCTTTGATGCACCTCCCTCTCCACACCCTGGATGGCATTCAAAAGGGTAGACTGCACAACAATGATGGTCCTCAGGAGGTCAATGACCTCCACACTGAGGGCAGCAGGGGTGACTGGGGCAGGGCCTGAGGTGCCTGGGGCGAAGGAGATGGCTGGCTTCCTGGCCTTGCGGGCACAGGCCGAAGGCCGAGGGGCTGCTGGGAGGGCGGAGCTGGTGCGCTGGGTGGCGGCTGTACCTGTAGGATCGGTGGGCACGGATGTTGCCGCCACCGCAAGAGAGCTCCCTTCCGAGGACGTGTCGGTGTCGCTGACGTCTCCACGGGTCCCCGTGGTGGAGCCCCCCTCGCCCTCCGTCTCACTGGTCATGTCGGAGTCCGTTGCATGGCCCTCCGGGGCCATGTGAGATGCAGCTCCCTCTTGCACCGATGCCACTTCTCCTCCGCCTGATGATGCTAATGCACACATTCACAGAAAAACAAAGAAAATGGGGGGGGGGGGGGGGGGGGTGGAAAACATAAAGACAAGTTGAGTGCATGCATTGGGGACACCGTTGGCGGAGAGGACAGACACAGAAGCCCCATGCACTACGCTGCGCACTTGGGGTACACTACTCATTCAATGGGACATGCCCTACAAGCCTATGGGCAACAACTGCCCACACAGTATACACTGGTCCATGAATCGCGTTACTTGGCACCCTACAGAGGTGGGGGGCGGGGGCACAGGACCATACCTCACGGACGGGCCTATCCTACAGAAATCGCCTTGGCCTAGGGATACCCACAGCCCTCCTCCCCCACCCAGGCACCTCCACTGCGCGCAAAATAGCTGAATGTGCTGGTACTCACCCCCTTGTGTCTGCTGTGATGTCCTCAAGCGCCCATCTAAATCGGGGTAGGCCACCGCCAGGATCCGGGACATCAGGGGGGTCAAGGTACGACTGGCACCCCTCCTAGGTTGGGAGGCCATCCCCAGCAGAGCCTCGGCGGTCTTCCTGCTCCCGCGGCGGATGTCCTCCCACCTCTTGCGGCAGTGGGTGCCCCTTCTTTTGTGGACCCCCAGGGCCCGGACGTCCTTGGCGATGGCACGCCAAATGTCGATCTTCTGATGGGCCCTGACCTATGTGACATGTACAGGGGGGGAAGAGAAACATCATCACTTTTCTGCATGCTCGATGTGAGTGTGCCCCCCCTCCCCAACTTTGACATGTGGCACATGCTTTCATCTGTCATGCCATGCATTCGTCATTCGCTGCCCTCCCCTCCATCGTACATCCTCCCCACTCAAGCCAGGCATTGGGCACTATGCATTGCCCCCGTGTACTCACCTGTTGGTCTGGAGGCCCGTAGAGTAGCGCATACTGGGGGAGGACCCCGTCCACGAGCTTCTCCAACTCTTCGGAACTGAAGGCGGGGGCCCTTTCCCCAGTCGCAGCAGCCATTGTCACTTCCAGACCGAGGTCACAGCAGCACTTGCAGTATAGGTCCTCCTCTCCTGTGGATGCTCAGGTCTCGTGTGATTAAGCATAGAGAAAATGGCGGTTACGGCCGCGGCGGTGCGTAGCGCGACCGCCGGCGCTCACCGCCATTGGCTCCTGAAACCCATAGGGTTCAATGTCGTCCAATGCGACTTTGCACCGCAGACTGCGACCGCCTACCGCCACGGTGCCACGCTCGCGCAATGACCTCACTTCACATTGTCACACTTCACAGGTCAGGCAGCCACCATTTCAAGGGCCCACATGGCTTAATTCCTACTGCGTCACACATGGCTAGGCCTTGCACCGACAATCATACTAGCCATTCAATCCCGAGAGATTCGTGTACTGTGCATGCTGTGGGCACTTACCTGTGGGTTGCTTGACTCTGTGCTCCATGTTGTCCTTCCTAGGCATCGTCCGCTGGGACTTGCGAGGAGACGGAGGAATCTTCCCGTGTACAGACCGCTGGTGGACCTGTCGACAATGGAAGAAAGACACGTCATACTCACCTACAGACTTAACCGTGCCACTGTACAGGAACTGTGTGCCCAGCTGGAGCCAGACCTGATGTCACCCATCCGCCAACCCACAGGGATTCCGCCTCTAGTGCAGGTGCTGTCAGTACTGCATTTTTTTGCCAGTGGATCATTTCAAACTACAGTGGCCATTTCATCTGGGATGTCTCAGCCTATGTTTTCAAAGGTGTTGTCCAGAGTGTTGTCTGCCCTGATGAAATACATGCGGAGCTACATCATTTTCCCTGAGGTAGGTGACTTGCCTACAGTGAAGGGTGATTTCTATGCCCATGGACACATTCCCAATATCATTGGTGCCATTGATGGTACCCATGTGGCTTTGGTTCCCCCAAAAGACAATGAACAGGTGTACAGGAACCGAAAAAATTATCATTCGATGAATGTCCAGGTGGTCTGTTTGGCTGACCAGTACATCTCCCATTTAAATGCCAAGTTCCCAGAGTCAGTGCATGACGCGTACGTCATGCGAAATAGCAGCATACCTTATGTGATGGAACAGCTACAGAGACAGCGTGTGTGGCTAATTGGTGACTCTGGTTACCCAAACCTGCCTTGGCTATTGACCCCAGTGAGGAATCCCAGGACCAGGGCAGAGGAACGGTACAATGAGGCCCATGGGCGTACTAGGAGGGTGATTGAGCGGACCTTCGGCCTCCTGAAGGCCAGGTTTAGGTGCCTGCATATGACTGGTGGATCCCTAATGTACTCACCAAAGAAGGTGTGTCATATCATTGTGGCCTGCTGCATGCTTCACAAACTGGCTTTGCGACGCCAGGTGCCTTTCCTGCAGGAGGATGGTCCAGATGGTGGTGTTGTGGCAGCTGTGGAGCCTGCGGAGAGTGAAGAGGAGGAAGACGAAGAGGACGACACAGACAACAGGGACAGAGTAATACTGCAGTATTTCCAGTGACACACAGGTAATAATCTACTCCTGCATTGTATTATATCTGTAACTGTAGTGGCTCTCTACTGTCTGACCTTTCACCCCAATGTATGGTAACTTAGTTGTGTATATCACCTCCTATTTCAGTGATCTGATCCCCACGGAGTGCCCTCTGTTTTTTTTTACTAATGGACTACCGCTGTGTGACACTGGTATGTTGTCATCACAATGTAAATAGAAATGTTTTGTTGGTTATATCGAATACATTTGGTTTAAATAAATAGATAGCAGAATCCAGTTGGTTTTTGTGCAATAATTGTGTTTATTGAAGTTTTAAAATAGGTGTATAGTTCAAAAAGGGTGATGGGTGATGGTGGAGGCATGTCCATGGCAGTGTCCAGACTGTCCTTCCTACAGGTCCATTGTCCTTATGCCTGTGGAAGGTGGAGCAGGGGCAGTTCAAGGTTGGACAGGGTGAACAAGTGGGACTGGGGGATGACATCCGGGGGTTTCCGTGCATGGCGGGGGTCTTGACATCCTACTCTGTCTTCTTCCTAGATCTCAGGCCTTTCTTGCGGGGTGGTTCTTGTTCTGCAGGGGGTGGGGTCCGGGTGGGCCGTTGCTGTTGTGTCGGGGCCTCCTGACCACTAGCGCCGGCGGAGGTGGTGGGCTGTTCTTCCTCCATGCTAGTGGCAGGGGCCCTTTGGGGGGCCACATGGTGCCGCAAAGTGGTGACAATCTGGTTGAGAGCCACCACCATTGTACCCATTGCGGAACTGATGCTGCGCAGTTCTTCCCGGAACCCCATATTCTGTTGCTCATGCAGAAGCAGGATCTCCTGCAACCTGGCCAGGACCGTCGCCATCGTCTCTTGGGAGTGGTGGTACGCTCCCATGATGGTGGTGAGGGCCTCTTGGACAGTGGGTTCCCTAGGCCTGTCCTCCCTCTGTCGCACAGCAACCCTCCCAGTTCCTCTTTGTTCCTGGGCCTCTGTCCCCTGGACGGTGTGCCCACTACCAGTGCCCCCAGGTCCCTGTTGTTGTTGGGGTTGTGGGTTACCCTGGGTGCCCTGTACTGGTAGACACACCGCTGCTTGACCTGTCCTGGAGAAAGAAGCATGGGCCCGCTGGGTGGGTGCTGTGCTGGTGTTTCCAGAGGGGGGGTAGGTCTGCTGTGGCCTGTGGCTGCCTGAGGGGAACCGACTGTCCAGAGGTCCCCGATGGTCCGGGCTGGTCATCAGGTTCTAGGTCGACAGAGCTGCTGTCATCACTGGGGGCCTGTTCTGGGGGTGGGATGGACAAATCTGGACCCTCCTGGCCGGTGTGTTGGCGTTTGGGCCCTGCAGGGGTAAAATAGTATGGTTATTGCTTTTGTGTGTGACATGGCGTGCGATTTGTGGGTGCCCTTGTCCCCCAGTGCTGGCAGTCCCATGTGGGAGGAGTTGTGAGGGTGGTTTGAGGGGGGGGATGGGTATGTGCAGTGGTCATGCTTAGGTGATGGGTGTCCATGGTTTGTGTTGGCATTCAGGGGTTGGTGTTGGGTTGGGTGGGTTGTGCTGGTGAGACATTCACAGGGAGGATGTGTGCTGGGGGGTTGGGGGTGAGGGTGGGGGTGTGGGTTGGCATGCTGGTGGTTGGGGGGGATGAAGTAGTTGAGATTAGACTTACCAGAGTCCATTCCTCCGCCTACTCCAGCGAGGCCCGCAGGATGCAGGATGTTAAAGACCTCTTGCTCCCATGCTGTGAATTCGGGTGGAGTGGGTGGGGGTCCGCCACCAGTCTTCCGCACAGCGATGTTGTGTCTTGACACCATCGACCGCACCTTCCCCCGTAGGTCGTTCCAGCGCTTTCGGATGTCTTCCCGATTTCTGGGATGCTGTCCCACAGCGTTGACCCTGTCGACGATCCTTTGCCATAGCTCCGCCTTCCTGGCTATTGTGGTGTGCTGCACCTGTGTGCCGAAGAGCTGAGGCTCTACCCTCATTATTTCCTCCACCATGACCCTGAGTTCTTGGTCTGAGAACCTGGGGTGTCTTTGGGGTGCCATGGGGTGGTGTGGATGAGGTGTGGGGTGGTGATGTTTGTGGTGGTGTGTGGTGTTTTGTGCGTAGATGTGGTGTGGGTGATGATGTTGGGTTCCTGTGTGTGTTGTGCTTTGCGTTCCTTGTGCTCTCTCTCTGTGTATTGCGCCTTGTCTCTGAATTTCGATTTGTGGGGGTTTGTGGGTGATGTGGGTGTGTGTTTTATATAGTGATGGGTGTGTGGGTGTGTTGTTTGTATGTGTATCAGGTGTGTGTATTTCGAATTGTCCAATGTGGCTGTGTTTTGTATGTGTGTGTGTATTTTGACCGCGGCGGTGTGTGCCGCCAATGGAATACCGCGGTTGAAAGACCGCCGCGTGGATTCGTGGGTCGTAATGGCATGGGCGTGTTTGTGTTAGCGTGACGGTGGAGGTTTGGTCATCTCCAGTTTATCGCTGACCGCTGATGAGGCGGGCTTCAGTGGATGTCGGGTTTTTGGCAGTTTGGCACTTGTGGGTCAGAATGACCGTGGCGGTATAATGGCGGTCTTCTGACCGGCGGTGAGAGCCTTTTACCGCCGAGGTCAGAATGACCCCCATAGTCAGGATGTTGATCTGACTGGCCCACTTTCTTCCTACGTCTACTCAGTGCATCCTGAAAAGGAAAAAGAGGGATGTGAATCAGTATAACTGTCAGGAGCTTTTATATTTTCTCTATTTCTGAGATTATATTTCCTTTTGGAGTTCTCCGGGTGTGGAGAGTTTGCTCTCTGACTTCGCCTGTATTTAATTTGCTTTTGTTTATCCCAGCATGTTTTAGAACCCTCCTGTGCTTGTTTGGTACGTTCCTTAGGGGTGGTACTCTGTCATTCAGGCTTTTTCGGCTTGGCTCCCAAACTATCCCCTCCTATACCAGTATAGGTATGGGAAATAATTTTTGGTAGCTGTTTCACCTGTTCCAAGTGTGGAATCTCTCGGAGCCGCTGGTGTATAGCCAACACTATCGCTTCCCCTTTAATGTTACTGACTATTACTGAGGAGACTGTGTCAAAGTTACACATCAATTTCATCCCCAAATCTAGGGTTGGAGCAGCCCTGTGTTCGTTTTGAATGTGTTTCAACACTTCTGGTAAATTGGCAAGTGTAGGGATACCATGTGTGCTAGTCTAAATCACAGCAAAGGCAGAACCCCATGTGGCTTAGCCATCCACTGAGGGAACCATTCTTAGTGGCAAGCACCTTGTGAGAATTATTTTTCCTGTGGTTCCGTATGGAAAAACACAGCTTCCAGCTGATTAGTTTTCTGGACTATTCAGAAGGGGATTTTCTCTCGTTCTGTGGACACTTTGCCCATGATAGAATGTACTGTTTGTGGATTAGTCACAGTAATGGCAAATTGGTATCCAGCAAGTTCTGGTGGAGCTTGACGCGTTGGAGTTGTGTTCAAAGCTCTCATTACAAACTGAACAAGTTGTTTGTATAGTGTTACTAGCTCACTGTAAAGATTGCACTGATCAGCTGCCTGTATTTTTTTTGCACTGGGGTGAGGTGTATATGTGGCAAACATTGGCACGTTGGTCCATCATTACCTAAAGGACCTAGTCTCATGGGTGTATTACATGTGGTAGGGCTCCATCTAACCAGTTCTGATGTTCTTGATAAATAATCGGTATTTCAAGATACTGGTATGCTTGGTACCTCTGCGGTACGTTTGCAATTCTGTGGAATGTGTATGTTCTTGGATCCTCCTCAGCAAAGGTGACCCAAGAATAAAATGTTTCTGTTTGGTAAGCTTCATTAGCTTCTACTATAAATGTGACATCCCCGCCCTCATCTCGTAGGCCAAGTCCTATCAGATGTAGTGTTAATGCATGTCTGACATTCTCTGGAATGTCTATTATGTCTATTATGAAATGGGTAAAGAGATAGAACACCAAATAGGGAGAAAGCACTTTTAAGAGTTCGAGCTTGAACAATCTAGAGCCTAGTTAGGTGCTTCCTGTTCAGCTGAAGAGGATTATCTCAAAGACCACGGACGCCTCCTTATCACGGTACTTAGGGTACCCATTGTGTGTGAGACAGAGATACTCAGGGCATCCGTAAATTAGTGCCAAAACACCATTGTTGGTGGCGTCATGTCGAAGTTGGCTCTAGACAAGACTGCTGGTTCAGGGATGACAGCACTTTTGTTTGTAGGTGACTAGGCCAATCCTACAACAAGTCTCAAATGTCAGCCGAACCCTCCCGGCTCACAAGCAGTACTCACCAAAAACCCAAACAGTAAAGGATATTTCTGGCAGCCTTTATGCATGGACTCGACATCTCAGGGGAGTCATGGTTAAATGGAGCACATGAGCAACAAATCTCAGCCACACACAGGCAATGAAGCAGATGCAGTAAGGTCTTCAATAGGTTTTATTAACAAGACTGCAATAGCTAGCGGTCATGGATTCTGGTAGGAATCCCTCTGTTAACATTGTCTGGGTGAGATGTATTTATGCAGATCTTGTAGGACCCCTGGCACAGGTATGTTCCCAAACAAAGGATAAGAAGGCATGCTTGAGGCAACAATTAAATAAAGAATTCCCTCCAAAAGCACATTATGTTCCTGTCACATATGAGTGGGAAAGGGACATGATGTGAATACCTACGTGTATCACTTGTCCTTGATGCTGATAGTGACGCCTTCACAGAGTGGCACTGATAATATGAAATAAAAACATCTTCCTAACTATAAACATAGCAGCCATCATGGAAGAAATAATTAAATAAATGCGCTAAAACAGAGCAGGCTAGGTAGGTTTAAGGTCACTAGGTGATGGGGGCACAGGCCTGCAACCAGAAGGCTAATCTATCTCCTGGTTCCCAATAAAGCTAAATAGGATCCACTACACCCTGCTGACCTTGACAGCTGGGGTGGTGGGCTCCAAGGACGCAGCCTCGAAGCTTCTGGGGGTTGTGCTGAGGTTGGATTGGCTGAAAATATTGGTATAATAGCCTGACTATCATGGACTCGTTGTTTCGAAGGATAAGACGGAAACTGCACCATGTCCAGAACAGCCACCCTGAAAGTGAGTGTCTGAGAGGGAGTCAGATGTGCCTTTGTCACATTTATACTGAACCCAAGAGAGTTCAGAAGTTCCCCTAGTAGTCTGAAGGTGGGGGACAACAGTCTGGGGCAAGCCTGCATTCAACAGCCAGTCTCCAAAGATGAACTGCACCCGCCATCATCACCTTGGTGAACACCAGAGGAGTGCTGGTAAGGCCAAAGGGAAACATGGTGAACTAAATGTGCTTATGGCCTACAGTGAACAACAGGTAACATCTGTGGGCAGCCAGGACAGGAATGTGGAAGTAAGCGTTTTACAACTCCAAAACTCCAGGGTTAAGGGCAAAGATAACTTGAGCTATTGAGCATATTCAATTTATCCTTCTTGAGGAAGTAGTTGAGAGAGCACAGATATAGGACAGGACTAAGGCCTCAGGCCTTCTTGGGCACCAGAAAGTAGTGGGACTAGCAACCACAACCTACTTCTGGCACACTCACCTTCTCTATGGCTCCCTTGGCCAAGAGAGCCGTCACTTCCTGGCAGAAAAAGGAAAGGTGTTTCTCCACCAGCCTTTTGCGAGTGGGTGGCATAGGTGGAGGGGAGGTCATGAAGGGGAGGGAGTAGCCCCTCCAAACAATTTAAAGAACCCACAGGTCTGAGGTTTCAGACCGTCAATGGGGCAGGTGATGGTGTGTCCTGCCTCCCAATGGGTGCCCATAATGGACCAAAGGCACACTAAAGGGGCTTGAAGGCTGTGGCTGCCACGGGAGTGGTAGACTGGCCCGATCTCTGGCTGCCTAACTTACAAGGTCGGTGGGCACCTGTAGGAGGCTGGCCTGGTTTGTAGTGGGTAACTAAGGAACTTACACCTTATACCAGGTCCAGTTATCCCTTATTAGTAAAAAGGTAGACAGTGTCTAGAAGAAAGGCTCTCTAGGGGTAGTCTGGATGAGGAGCCAAGGCCTAACTACTAGGAGACATGCAAAGCTAATGCAATTCTACTGCAGTCACACAGTACTCACACACATGAAATACTCAGTATTACAAAAATAAAAGTAAATTATTTTGGTTACACAAATGCCAAAAATATCAGCGACTATACTCCCTTAGGAGGTAAGTAATATACAAATTGTTTACACTGCAGAAATAGCTGTAAGGACAGTTAGAAAACAGTGTAAATAGTTAAAATCACATTAGTTAGAAATGGGCCTGGGGGAACACAAACCATATACTAAGAAAGTGGAATGCAAAAGTCGGTTTCCCACCTAGGCAAGTGTAGTGTAAGTAATAGAACCCACCCCAGAGCCCAGGAAAGTAAGAGTAAATCACAGTAACTTTCCTAGAACACACAAGAACATGAGGAAGAAGATATTGCAAGAACCAGAAGAGACTGCACGATACCAACAATGGATTCCTGGACCTGAAGACGTGTGGAAGAAGAGGACCAAGTCCAAGAAGCACTTAAGAGTCCAGGGAGAACAGGATCGTATGCTAACCCCTATGAAGGTGCAAAAGAACAACCACCGGTGAAGAACAACAGTCACTACTGCACCCAAGAAGATGGTTGGTGCAGATGATGTCCGACGCTGGATGGATGATTGCAGTCTGGTTTGCGTCGCTGGATTCTGCCATCAAGCCTTGGCACATGCAAAGCTCGCGGTTAGCGGAAAATGGCGCTGCCTGGGACCAGGAGGGACCCGGTGGACTCTACACAGGAGGAGAGTCAGAGGGGGCTCTCAGCAACTCAGAAGACCATGCAGCACACACAGGAGTCCCACAGCACGGGGACAAAGAAGGTGCAAAAGTAGGCTCACACAGCACTACACAAAGGGATCCCACGCCGCCGGAGAACCACGCAGGAAGCTGTGCATTGCAGGAAGAAGTGCTGGGGCCGGAGCTGCACAGTGAAGTTCATGTAAGGATGGCAACTGCAAAATACGCGGTGCACGGGGGTACTGTCTTGCGTGTGGAGGCAATCTCTTACCTCCACCAAAGTTGGACAGTAGGACGTCAGGACCGTTGAGACCACTTCAGTCCACCACCCGTGATGTTGGATCCATGCACTTCGTCAGGAGAGGGGACCTAAGCCATTAGTCGTCGCGGTAGAGGGGTGCCTGCTAAAGCAGGGGAGTGATTCCTTCACTCCAAGGAAGATGCCTTCATTTTTCTGGTGCAGGCTGAAGACAGGATGCCATCTGAGGATGCATGACTGGGAAACAGTTGCAGTTGCTGGTAGGAGCTGAAGATACAATGTTGCAGAAGTCGTTTTCGCTTTTATATTGCAGTTGTAGAGTTCCTGGAGGGTCCAGATGCAGTTTTTTCGGTAAGAAGGTGAAGTAAAGGATGCAGAGTAGTCCTGCTGTAGTCTTGCAATCCGAATCTAAAGAATCACCCAAGAGAAAGACCCTAAATAGCCCTGAAAGTGGGATTGGTCAGCTAACAGGTAAGCACCTATCAGGGGAGGGCTCTGACATCACCTGCTTGTACTGGACACTCAGATGTTCCCAGAGTGCCCTGCCAACTTGGAATCCAAGATGGCAAAACCCAGGGACCCTCTGGAGGAGCTCTGAGCACCACCCCTGGGGTGGTGATGAACAGGGGAGTGGTCACTCCCCTTTCCTTTGTCCAGTTTCGCACCAGAACAGGGACTGGGGGTCCCTGAACCAATGTACATTGGATTATGCAAGGAGGGCACCATCTGTGCCTGTCAAAGCATTTCCAGATGCTCTGGGGGGGCTACCCCTACCATGCCTGTAACACCTATTTCCAAAGGGAGAGGGTGTAACACCTCTCTCCCAAAGGAAATGCTTTGTTCTGCCTTCCTGGGCTTGAGCTGTTCAAGCAACAGGAGGGCAGAAACCTGTCTTAGAAGTGGCAGCAGTTGGGACAGCCTGGAAAACCTCAGAAGGCTAGAATGGCAATACTGAGGCTCCTCTAAGGAGCCCAGAGAGAGCATGGAATCATACAACCAGTGCTTGCAAAAGCATTGGGGTATGATTCCAACATGTTTGATACCAAACATGCCTATGTTCGGAGTTACTATTATGTAGCTGGACATAGGTAGTGACCTATGTCTAGTACTTGCGTAAAATGGCGTCCCCGCATTCAAGAAGTCCAGGGAAATGGTCCTGGAGGTCTTGGGAGCACCTCTGCTAGTGCAGGGGTGCCCTCACACACAGGTAATCTGCACCCTGCCCTCAGGGCTGAAGGGCCTGCTGTAGGGGTGACATATAAGTGACCTGGTGCAGTGTAAATGGCAGTGAAAGGGTGCATGTACCGTTTCACACAGGCTGCAATGGCAGTCCTGTAGAAGCCTTTGCACGGGTGGCAAAAGAAATGCTGCAGCCCATAAGGATCCCCTGGGGCCCCAATGCCATGGGTACCATTTACTAGGGACTTGTAATGGGGCACCAGTATGCAAATTGTGGGTGAAATACTGTGTTAATAGTAACCAACAAAAACTTTTTAAAGGAGAGAGCATAACTACTGGGGTCCTGATTAGCAGGATCCCAGTAGACAGTCACACACACTGATCAACAGGCCAATAGTGGGGGTAACCAAGCTAGAAAGAGTCTACTTTTCTACAGCCCTGCATCCTCAGGTGCGCAGAGGCTGGAAAGCTTGTGTGCAGTGGTAGCTGGGTGGGTAGAGGCATGACTGGAAGCCCCTTCAGTGGCCACAAAAGGAGTGAAAGGTTGACTGGGGTTGGCAAGGAGCCAGGTTAAAGCCCAAGGATCTGGCTGTAGCCCTACTATCCTTAAAGTACTCTAGCACTGAGTCTCTCCTCTCTCAGAAGAGACAGGAGCCATCAAAGGACATGTCCAAGAGCAACACTTGGACATCCCCTGGAAAGCCAGTCGTCCTTAGCCAGGCGCGGTGTTGTAAGGCCACCAACAATGAAACTGCTCTGTCCAACGAGTTGGTTGTGTCCAGACCACATCGGATCATGAACCTGAATTAATCTCTCCCATCAGCAACAGCTTGTGAGAGTACAGCCTGGTCTCCCTCTGGGCAGCACCTGTGCAACCATATCCCACACTGAGTGAGAGTGGCAGCCCTAAAGGCGCACAGTGTTCACAGACCATAGTGCCAGGCTGGTGGAAGAAAACATTTTCTTTCCTAAGCTGTCCAGTCACTTGGATTCTCTGCCCGGTGGGGAGGTAGGGAATACATCAGGATTTACAGGGGAGATTAAGACTTGGACCACAAAGCTCTCTTGGGTAGGTTATTGGTTGAGGATTCTGGGGTCCCCTGGGGTGGGGTGGTGGCAGCGGGCACTCGTCATGGTCACAAGAACCTCTTTGCAGGGTTTGGACCAAGACCCTAGAAGGAGGTCGTTGAGGGCTTTGTTAAATGTGAGAAGAATTTCTGAAGGGGTCTCTCCTGGCTGAATCACCTCTATCAAAATGTTAGTCTTCACTGCCACTGAGGGAAGCTGAAGATCAAGAACCCTCAGCAGCCGTTCTCAACCCCACTGCAAATGATTCTCTCTCCTCCGTAGCCAGAGTATAAGGAGAGACCATGCCAGTATTTGGAGGAGTAACCAGTCCGCTGGCATCCGCCGGATCCTCACACTAGTCAAAGTTGGGGTCTAGGGTCTAGTATTCTTCAGGGTCCAGCGATCCCTCCCACTTCTCCATGAGTCCAAGTCAAGCCAATAGTATTAGGGCTCAGGATCCGACCTGGGAGGAATGGCTCTAGACGGCATTGGGCGACATCCGTTCGGCTCTGTGTCGCATTAGAATGGAGATGGCACCACCGAGGGGCACCTGCATCGGGTTCGGCACCGAGGAAGGTCCAAGTGGTCTAATCAGCGCTACTCTGGATTCATCAGTGGATCTAAGGGGTCAAATGGCAACGGTGCAGGAATTGCCAAATATGAGGTGATGCTCCATTCATCATGTCAAATGACTTCAACGGATGTGGTGAAGTTGAAGACCTCTTCAATTTCTTGCTCTTCTTCTTGCAGTGGGACTAACCCGAGTGGCCCGATGACTTTGAATACGATGAAGATCTTGGACTCTGCAACTGATTCTGGGGCATTCCTCTCAACCGAGACGGTCTCAGAGTCGCATGTTGAGCCGCCAGGAGCTTCAGAGACCGCTCGGTCCAGGCCTGCTTGTTCGTGGCACAGCAGTCACCGCAGGTCTTAACATCTTGGTCGTGCTTGAGGCACCAAAGGCAAAGTTTGGGTCCGTCACTGACATCAGCCGGTGACAGGCGCTGTAGGGGTTTGAAGCCGGCTTTCCTAGATTATATTCCTGCCACACCAGCAGAATAACTCTCAAAAAAGCAAACAATTGAAAAAAAACTAAGACATTCGCGCTAACTGGCACAGAAAGAAAATAAATTATGCCAACGTGGTGTGGCTCCTATTTAGGCACTACGCATGCCACTTGCGATGCCGCTGATGCTACATGGAGCTGATTTATGCCACCTACCAGAACGCAGGGGTACTGCTCATGAAACAATTTCCGATCCAGTCTGGGGAAAATTCAAAGGTAAGGAATATGCGACTGGAAATCTCTATCAGATTAGCACGACAGGGATCACGAGGCGAGCTCACAGACAGACTAGAGGAGAGAAGATGGTCATACTCAAGTGCAGATTGAGGTTTCACGTTCCACAGGACAAATGCAAGGTTATATAAAATCTTTCAGTTTCAGAATGAATAAATTAGGTTAAATTTATCAGAGTGCACAAATACCCAGAGGCGTCAAGGCGCTAAAGACATGGCAGGTCAGATGAAAAAAATAGATATATTGGCGAAGGGTTCTTAGTTCTATATCTAAAGAGTTACAGACCTGTTGTAGAAGAGAGTTCTATAACTTGGCCGTAGTCACTGAGAAGGCTCTTCTTCCCCATCTTGCTTTCCGATATTTGGGGGCAACTACCAGGTTTCAGTTTGCGGAATGAAATTGTCTGGTAGGGACATACCACTTGATTAAGACTGATTTGATTATGCCTGTAGGAAAATGGCACTGTTGGCACGGTTGCCACACCACTTTTTACCTAGTGTTGATGCAAACGTTGATTCAAAGTGTGCTGGGAACCTGCTAACCAGGCCCCAGCACCAGTGTTCTTTCCCAAAAACTGTTCCATTGTTCCCACAATTGGCACAGCCCTGGCACACAGTTAAGTCCCTTATAAAAGGTACCCATGGTACCAAGGGCCCTGTGGCCAGGGAAGGTCCCCAAGGGCTGCAGCATGTATTATGCCACCCTGGGGACCCGTCACTCAGCCCATGCACACTGCCTTGCAGCTTGTGTGTGCTAGTGGGGAGAAAAAGGCAAAGTCGACATGGCACCCCTCTCAGGGTGCCATACCCACAAACCACTGCCTGTGGCACAGGTAAGTCACCCCTCTAGCAGGCATTACAGCCCTAAGGTATGGTGCACTATACCACAGGCGAGGCCATAGCTGCATGAGCAATAAGCCCCTACAATGTCTATGCCAATTCTTAGGCATTGTAAGTGCAGGGTAGCCATATTGAGTATATGGTCTGGGAGTTTGTCATTATGAACTCCACAGCACCATAATGGCTACACTGAATACTGGGAAGTTTGGTATCAAACGTCTCAGCACAATAAACCCACACTGATGCCAGTGTGGGATTTATTGAAAAATGCACACAGAGTGCATCCTATAGATGCCGCCTGTATGTGAGCCAACTTGGTAGTGTAGGACTGACCGGTCTGTGCCAGCCTGCGACTTCCAGACGAGTTTCTGACCATATGAGGTGAGTGCCTTTGTGCACTGTATGGTCAGAAACAAAGCCTGCCCTGGGTGGAGGTGCTTCACAGCTCCCCCTGCAGGAACTGTAACACGTGGTGGTGCGCCTCAAAGGCTCAAGCCTCGAGTTACAGTGCCCCAGGGCACTCCAGCTAGTGGAGATGCCTGCCCCCCGGACAAAGCCCCACTTTTGGCGGCAAGTCCGGCAGGAAAGTTAGGGAAAACAGGGAGGAGTGACCACCTCAGCCGGGATCACCCCTAAGGTGTCCAGAGCTGAGGTGACCCCCCTCCTCCCTGCAGAATCCTCCATCTTTGTTTGGAGGATCAGGGCCAATAGGATTAAGAATGTGCCCCCCCCCCCCCAAAAGGGAGTGGGCACACAGAGGGTGTAGCCACCCTCAGGGACAGTAGCCATTGGCTACTGCCCTCTAACCCCTAAATTTAGTATTTAAGGGCTTCCCTGAACCCACGTTGTCAGATCCTGGTGACCTGACAAGAAAGGAGGACTTCTAAGCTGGAAACCCCAGCTGAGAAGAAGGAAGACGACAACTGCTTCAGAGAACCTGCACCAGCCCAGTGACGCATCCAGCGGGACCAGGAACCTCTGGCAGACTCCAGAGGACTGCCCTGCGACCCAAGAAAGACCAAGACCTCCTGAGGACAGCGGCACTGTCCAGAAAAGAAGAAAAGAAACAGCAACTAAGGACTCCCACCTCACTCCAGAAGCGTGAGTCCTAACCCCTCTGCACCCGACGCCCCCAGCCCATGTCCAGGTGGCCCAACTATCTAGAGGGGATCCCCAGGCAATTGTGATCGAGTGTCCACTGTTGGCTGACCTCTCCACCCCTCCCTGACGATGCCTGTAGAGGGAAAGCCAAGGACCCCCTGACCATGACTGCCCGAGACAAAGTTATCCGACACCTAGAGAAGCACTGCACCCGCAGCCCTAAACTCGAGGAAAACCGACATTCGGTGCAGCAGTGACCAGTAGGTGGCCCTCCGCCCTATCCAGTCAGGGGCTTGCCCGAGGAGCCCCCCTCTACCTTAACTGCAGCGCCAGAATTAACTCTGGGTCCCTCATAGAGTTCCATTTGGAACTCGACGCTCTGTTTCCACCCTGCACCCGGCTGCCCCAGTGCCGCTGAGGGGGTGGCATTGGTGCCTACTTGGGGCCTCCCCAGTGCTCCTCTGAACCCCCCTGGTCTGCCCTCCGCCAACGCGGCTACCTAACTGCAAGCAGACCGGAACCGAAGTACTCCCATCTTAATAGGGGCCCACGTTATCTTGGCTCCTGTTTGACCTCTGCACCTAACCGGCCCGTGTTGCTGGGTGTTTGGGGCTATCTTGAACCCCCAACAGTGGGCTACATAGGCCCCCGAGACTAAACCTGTATGTTTGTTACTTACCTCGAACACTGTACTCTATTTTTTCCCCCAGGAAATGTTGAAAATTGCACTGTGTCCACTTTTAAAATCTCTTTTTGCCATTTTTAAGAAAACTGTGTAAATTGTTGACTCTATTCAAAGTCCTGATTATACCTATGCAAAGTACCTTTCAATTTATGTACTTACCTGTAAATTGAATCTTGTGGTTCTAGAAATAAATTAAGGAAACATATTTTTCTATATAAAATCCTGTTAACCTGGAGTTAAGTCATTGAGTGTGTGTTTCTTCGATTGCTTGTGTATGTACAACAAATGCTTAACACTACCCTCTGATGAGCCTAACTGCTCAACCACACTACCACAAATAGAGCATTAGTATTATCTATTATTGCCTCTGTCAAGCCTCTGGGGAACCCCTGGACTCTGTGTACACTATATCTCATTTTGATATAGTATATACAGAGCCAACTTCCTACAATACCCAAATACAGCAAATTACAATAGTCAAGTCTGGACAAAATGAGAGCCAGAACCACTTGTTTTTGGGCCGATATTGGAATGGATGGAAACACTTTATTGAGGATCCTAATAATGCAGAACAGGTGGAAACTATGTAATTAACCTGCCCATCAAAGGCCAAATTTGTGTCCATGATCAATTCTTGATTTTAGTCAAATCAGAGGGGCTTTGCAGTGATCCAGCGGTCTCTGGCCACCAACTGGTATTCCATATGGATGGCTGACTGCCAAAAATTAGGACCTCTGTCTTGTCTTCATTTAGCTTTAAACAGTTATCTTTCATCCACTTGGCTACCGTCTTCTTACAGTGGTTGAAATTAGCAGATACGGGGCAGTGGCATAAGGAAACTTGAAGGCCCCCCAGCTGCGAAGTCCCTGGAGGGGTCCCCTCCCCTCTGGACCCAGCCAGGGGTCAGCCGCTCATGGAGCTGAGGAGGCCCCTGGAGCTCGGTTCCCACTCCTGCACCGCAGAGGCTGCGGGGGCCTTTGTTACGCCACTGAGGCAGACTCATTGTCTTTTGTAATAGAGACAATTACTTCAGTGTCATCAACGTATGAAAGTGCCTGAAGCCCACATGTCCAAATCAGATTCGCTACTAGGGATACATAAAGACTGAATAACACTTGGCTCTGGGAACATCCCTAGGGAAACCCACATGGCACGGAGAAAGAGTGACTTAAACTGGTTGACTGTCACCATCTGAGACCTATCTGTAAGAAAGGATCTTACCAGCTCTAAAGTGGAACCTTTAATCACTAGATCCTGAAATCGACCTATCAGAATGGACGGAGAGATGTTATCAAAGCCAGCGGCCAAGTCAATAGGATCAGTACCGCAGCCTGTCCTGTGTCAACCATTATTTCCATGCTGTCCACCGCTGCCATCAATGCCGTTTTCATGTTGTGATTGCTCCGAACTCCAAACTGAGAGGCATCTAACATCCTGTGTCTCAATATGGGGCATGAGCTGCACATTTGGATGCTTTTCCAGGATCTTTGCTGGGATAGAGAGCAAAGAGAAGGGTTGATAGTTTTTTTTTTTTTTTTTTTTAAATCAGTGGAATCCAGACCAAGGTTTTGTTAGTTTTTTTTATTTATTTTTTTAGAGGAGGTCTATCCACAGCTTTTTACCATAGATGAGGGTAGCACACTGTACTAATGACCGCTCATAATAGAGGTCAAGCTACAAGACAAATTATATTTAGAGGGCACGGCTTGAAAGGGGACTCTGACTTTATACCATGGAGATATAGCTCCATTTGTTCCACTGGCATAAGAGTAAAGTACATGCAGGTAGTAGAAGGTACCCCTGTTTCATATTGTAGTTCAGGAGCATGAGGCCCAGCTTGTGATTCCAATTGTGACAACATATGTATTTCATCAGAAGGGAGAGTCGAATTCCCAGTAAATATTAAGAATTTTGGTTTGGTAACAGTCTGCTAGTGTATTACAAAACTCCTGGGATTCCTCTCTAATGATAGGCTCCTTTTGGAGCAGATAGACGATTTACAGTCTTAAAGACTTCCCTCATGAACTTGATTGAGTTAATTTTATTTGTGCAATAAATCCCCTTCTGTTCCCTAATTGCTCATTTCTAATTCCTAATCAGGGTTTGGTATATCTCTTTTCCCTGGCTCTCATAATTTTCCATCAGGCTCTTTCTTATGGTCGGCAGGATTGTCTAAGTAGTCTGAGCCATACGTGAAACTGAGAGCTGCTGGTTGCTTCCTGTGCAGTCGGTTATGCCTAAGAGGGATGACCACATCCAGTGCAGAACTGAGCCAGGATGAGAACTCCACTGTGGCCTGTTTCACATCCTCAGGGTGAGTCCTGTTCCTGAGAGCCACTAAGAGAGTTTCTTTTGATAGTCCCTTCCAACTTCTACATTCCCTATTGTTGTCACTTATGTCTTCATGTCTGGCTGGCCAGCAAAATGAGAAGTCCACTGCATAGTAGTCTGACCAACTAACCGTCACTAAGCCTCAGACAGGGGTCAATGGAGAATATACTGTCCATGGTATGCCCTGAGCTAGATGTGGGTGAGTTGACCATCTGAGAGAGACCAAAACAAGCCATTAGGTCCAAAAAGACCCTAGAGTCTTTACACATATAATTTTCCAGATAGAAGTTTAAATCGCTCAGTACATAAACTAAATGGCCTGCCTTTATCTGAAGACAGTCCTGCTATGACATCACATAGGTACTGTGAAGTAGTTCCAAACACGGAAACTGTGCTAAGAGTTTGGTTTATTCATGATGCTAAGTAGCTCTTTTAAAATGTTGGGCAGTGAAGGATCAGGTATCATAAAGTTACATGGGCATAATACAGCGACAAGAGAACAAACTGAACCTACAGGAAAACAAATATGCTGAGACCAAGCAAAATACTAATGTTGCTATGCTCCAAAACAACTGGAAGAGTCCCAGAAAATATCTGGCCAAAAGGTCCCCTATATAGGGAAATACACATTAGCTTGTAAATGTAAGGAGGGTGATAGACTGGGTAGGACTCAAGCATGGGTGCACAAATCTAGTGCTGACGGCACTCGGATGTGGCCCATTAGCTCAAATAAAGGTGAATTCACCTTTTCACCGAGACATTTTAAATATTTTCAGAGAATATTATATAGACAGAATCCAATTGGATGTAGCGGGTCTTAGCACATAACCTAGAACACATACCACTGACATGTCCCGAAGATGGAATGAGGGAATCCACTGATAAAAATAGAAGATATCAAAAATGCCATTATGAGTATCACCAACAATTAAGCCCCGAGAGGAGACAGCCTGACACCACAGTTATCAGTGGTGGTACAATGTGAAGGTGCCCTTTGCCACCTCTAATATTCGCATTGGCCATGGAACCATTAGCCTGCTTTCTCCTGCAGTTTCATTCTGCAAGTAGAATTCAGGCAAGAGACAGAGCCCTGGTAGTATCACTATGAGCAGACAGAACAGTACTCTAAGTCCAGTGACCTGCTCAGAACCTTTCCCCATGATATGGGAAGTCATAATTTAGAGGCCATTTGAGACCGAAAACCTATTAGGGAAAATCTTAGATCCTACCATTGACAGATGCTGCAGTGTCTTAAGCAACAGAATAACCCCAGTGGTGGAGAAGATATATAACTCGAAATTTGTCTGAAATTCTTAGGTGGAATTTTGGCACTTTGCTGTAGGCCCTAAAAACCTAAGTAGGCCATTGGATTTGCCCCCCCCCCCCCCCATGTTGGTTTGCATCTCGATTATTAAAATGACTGTATTACCTACATTTCTGCATTTGCTTGTAAACCTCCACATCTGTATACTAGTCCCTTTTTTCAAGCAACTGAAACAAACACTCACTAAGATAATATGGGCTGGCCAGCAACCTTCAAAACAATGATCAACTCTCACATGTCCCATGTGTGAAGAGGGCTTGCAATCCCAGACTTTTATCTTTACTATCTAGTCACACACAAGCGCATTTTATTAAATACTGGTTTGTCTGCACAGGCACTACCCACACATACAAAGGTAGAATGCCTGCTAATTCAATCCCGATCCTTGCTAACTGTTGGTACACATGGATGATGTAAACAAAGATGGGTTTGATTTGTCGAGCATGGAGGGAATTATCACAACGCCTAGGCTATGCAATGCTTACAATTCTACATTATTGCCAGCAATGGCAAATCCCATCCTCCAACACTTGAGAAAATGGCTGGATGGATATTCAGTGATATTAGCATAGATAAGCCAAACACAGGGAGAAATACACCATGAGCCACTTTCTTTTATCTTCTAAGATCAGCTATTAAGAAAGTGTAACCTGAATATCCTATACCCCCACCGGAAATTACACTTCTCACTAAATACATAACCCTTACTAAGGAGGGCAAGTCTGTTTTGTCCTTGTACTCTGAGGTCATTGGCGGAATGTCAAAACCTCCTATGCGAGGTAGAGC
Organism: Pleurodeles waltl; assembly: GCF_031143425.1. NCBI lineage: Eukaryota > Metazoa > Chordata > Amphibia > Caudata > Salamandridae > Pleurodeles > Pleurodeles waltl. Next base: position 1,148,978,094 of record NC_090445.1, on the reverse strand, counting down.
AGAATGGGAAGAACTGGGGAATTAGTTGCTTGATAAAGTTTGATCTTCTACTGTTTGAAGAAAAATTTCCGGATCCAGTCTGACGCCTGGGGCAAATTTGATGGTAAGGAATATGCAACTAGAATTCTTTATCAGTTGTATACAATTAAGTATTACGACTGGGACGCTGACGGTCTACAACAGTACGGCGATTTGCAACATGGTCTTCCTGCTGGCTAAACAGCCAATAGCCATGAACTGGATGCAGGAGAGAACTCCTAAATGTGAACAATGCAGTAAGGATATGGTGTACTGTAGAGGTCAGATGGAAGCATATATTGTCGAGTTTTTCCACACCTATTTGTTACAAAAGGAGTAAATCGATGCTTGAGGGTTGTGGGGGAGATGTACGTTGTGCCAATACTGTTTATATTGGTATTGTGTATGCCATTCCCGCATAATATTTTTTAGATATGATATCACCAAGTACAGCCACATATATCTTGATTATTACACAAAGTCTATGCAAGTAATCACCTCATAATTACTTTTGTTGTTGGTATATCACAGGCACACCGGTGTATCTTCTATGCCAGTATGAGTTCCAGCCTCTGAGCCCACTTGAGGAGCAATAATACCATAGTCAGATTTCTTTCTTCCTGAAGTTAAGAACCATTTGTTCATACGATTATCAGGCTGAAGATTTATGGATGAATGCCTTTCCGCAACACTATGAAAAAGGGCGGGAAGACTAAACCCGAAGAATGATCCCACCCTCTATTTTGCATTAGTAAATGCTAACTTATGTTCAAATGGGAAATATGATTCAATATGGATACGATACATAAAATGTAACTTATTTCCGAAGTACGAGTGGAAGGTTGTATGACAAAACCACGCATGGCAGAACTACGAATTTTGTTGTAAAAAGATGCTTAGTAAAGGTAAATGTGATAACGCCATGCGTGGTTGTGCTATACAATCCCCCCAGATCACCCTGTAAACCCCAAAACCTACCCTGCCTTAAAATCTACCCCATCCTGTCCTAAAAACTACCCCGACCCATTACCCAAAGCCCTAAAACATACCCTGCCCTAAGCCCTGAAAATTACCCTGCCCTGTCCTAAAACCTACCCTGCTCTGTCTTAAAAACTACCCCGACCCGACAAACCCTAAAACCTATCCTGTCCTAAAAACTACCCCACCCTCTCCCAAAAACTACCCCAAGTTCCCCGCCCTAAATCCTAAAACATACCCTGTCCTAAAAACGACCCTACCTTGTCCTAAAAACTACCCCTACCCTGAACCATAAAACCTACCCGCCCTGTCCTAATAAATACCTCCCCCACCCCTACACTAAAATCTACTGTGTCCTAAAAATTACCCAGCCCTGTCCTAAAAACTATCCAGACCCCCACAAAGCCTAAAACGTACCCTGTCCTGTCCTGTCCTAAAAACGTATCCTGACCCCCGCCTTAAACCCTAAAAACCTACCCACCCTGTCTTAAAAAAACTACCCAACCCTGTCCTAAAAACTACCCCAACTTCCCACCCTGTCCTTAAAACTACCCCAACCTCTCACCCCCGCCCGAACCCTAAACCCTACTCCATCCTGCTCTAAATCCTACCCAGTCTCCCCCGCCCCTGAACTCTAAAAAAAAAAAATATATATATATACCCTGTCCTAAAAACGAACCCGACCCAGCCCTAAACCCTAAAACCTACTCTTCCCTGTCTTAAAAACAACCCTGGCCCCCCCACCCTAAACCCTAAAACCTACCCTTTCCTAAAAACTACCCCACTATGTCCTAAAAACTATCCTGACTCTCTGCCCCCACCTTGAACCCTAAAACCTGTCCTAAAACGACCTCATCCTGTCCCAAAATCTACCCCGACCCCCTCCTTGAATTTTAAAACCTACCCCTCCTGTATTATAAATCCCCCCCACCCGCCCCAGTCTCACTTACCCAGCTGCCACTACCGGCTATTCCTGCTGTGTGCCTGAACCACGCATATGCATGGTGCCTTAACCATGCATGGTTCAGGCAAGCGTGGTAACACTTGCGTGGTTAAGCTACGTGTTGCTCCGGCCCAGTAGGAAAAACAGTTTCCCCAAGTGGAAAGTCAAAGGTCAAAGGACAAAGGTGGGATGTATGGCCTTCAGCAGACTTTTTTTTGTAAAATTTCTTCTGATCATTAATAAATGATTTGAAATAAAATACCTGAAAACACAACAGACAATAGTCTGTTAAGAGAGAACAAATTGCCAAAAGAGCAAATCAGAACTTACAGGATCTGATGCGACCAGGGAACAGCGTTGTACTAGCCCTTCAAAGACACTCTTTAGAATGATGTGTTCTGGTGGCAATGCCTTTTTCTCAATTCTCTCCACTGGCATTTGATTAATTTGCTGTAAAATTAGAACACGTAGGTTAACAAATTATGTACTTTAAAGTATGTGGATAGACAAACGTCAATACAGAAAATAAGTAAACAATATACTCTTGGAGCTCATGACAAATCTAACAATGCTTACACTGTTCTCCCACCTAGCTTGAACTTCATTTTCTTTGTCTCTTACCTTCTCTATAGCCTTCTTTTCCACATATTTGGGGTCTGCCTGGTAGGACAAGCACACTGCTCAAGTCTGGTTCATCACACCCCGCCCTCAAAATAACAAGTTACTTATCTTTGGCAACGCTCTTTCTGGCGGATATTCTGTTTTGCGCAGATTCCTCAATTTCAGGCACCAAATAGGATCCACAGAATTGTTAATAGTTTCTGCTTGCCTCCAAAGTGGCGCCATCTGACACCAAGACAGCCTCGCGCAACCCACGAAGTGGCAGAATGGAGCCGATCCATATTTGCGCACTATACATGCACATGAAAGTCAGTTTCTGTATTGTTCTTTCACTCCATCTGATGTGGCTCATCTCTGACAAATGGCAAGTTACAGAGTGCTGAAAAAAAATACATGGGACCTTTTTAATCAGTGTAAGAGTCCATTACACAGAGTGGGGAAAAGGGAAGGTGGGGAGGAATCTGCGGTTTGGTAAGAGTATCCTCTCATAGAGCATTACTGAAGACAGGTAACTTGTTATACTGATGGATACCCCTAACTACAGATCCCTCACCTTTAGAATGGATATCCAAGCAGTGCCTCCCTAAGGTGGAGTATCTACAAAGTGGCCTCAAACCAAAATGCCTTGCAGGACTGAGCAGACAAAATACACCTTTCTACGGAACTGACTGTAAAGAAAGTAGCACTTAGTGAATGTGCACACTAACACCCACGCTGTAGCTTGACAGATGTGCAAGACAGGAAATCCCTTGGCTAATGCCTTGGTAGCAACGTTCGGTCTGTTGTAATAGCCCCACATTTCTTATGAAGGCTCTCTCTGAGCTGCAGTATAGGAAAGTTTTATGCATATGCTAATCCATTTCGGCAGTCTTCTTCTGTATTGTCTTCCCAATATTAGGACCGGCACGAAGAGCTGATCGTCAACACAACGCTCCTTTGTAGATTTAGTGTAGAACCTTAAAGCCCTCTTCAGGACCAGCTGAAGAAGCCTTCTCTCCTCTTTCAATGGATGTGTCGGAGACAAAAAAACTCAGTAGGAGGATAGATTGTCCTAAGTGAAACAACTTTAGGTAAGACTGGAGCATGCTCCTTTGTGACAATTTGTTAGTGTTAGACCTGGTATCCTTGGCGTACTTTCCCCTGACTTTTTGCTTTCTGAGCTCCTGTTTTACTGACATCATTTTTGTTGGTGTTAGGATTCTGGGCACTTTACCACTGCTAACCAGTGCTAAAGTGCAGAGATCTCTGTACTCTGAAACGTGGTGATATTGGCTTATCCACAATTGGCTTGTTTAATTTACTTATAAGTCCCTAGTAAGGAGCACTATATGTGCCCAGGGCCTGAAAATTAAATGGGATGGAGAGGCTGACACACCTAAATAGGGCTGTGCCTGTCTCCACACAAAGAGACACCCCTGTAGGTGTGTCTGGAGCCGGGGAAGGAAGGGTAGGGTCCTTGTGCACTTAAAGGACCTCTCTTTGAAGTCTCCCCCACTTCAAAGGCTCAACTGGGTATAAGTACTGGCCCCTAAGCCCCATCAAAGCAGCACACTTCTGAATCTGAGGACATTCTGCGAGAAAGAAGGACTGCAGAACTGCCACTCTGCTGAACTGCTTTGCTGTGCTCGCCTGCTGCCTCTTGCCTGGAAGTGAAAAGGACAGGACTTAACTCTCTACATCCTCCCAAGGACCAAGTGAGACCAAGGGCTTGCTGGCTTGCCTCCAGTTCTGAAGTATTGTGGCCATCAAACACTTGCCCCAACTCTGCTGTGGCTGATGGACTCTGCTCTGCCACTGTGAGTCCTGACCTAGCAAGAAGTGCCAATCCGGTCCTTGGCCTTGAAAAAAGACCCTAGCTATTTTTTTGCAAGAACAAACACATTAACACTGTTGAGCCAATCGGAACTGCCACATCCTCTTTCAACACCATAGCACTGCTGCAGCCATGAGGTTGAGTACTCTGCATTGCTGACTGCGCAGTTCAGGATCAATGCATCTCCACCAGCTCCGGTGCATCGCCTATGCTTCGAAGCTCGATGAGGCATTGACTCCATCACAGAGGGTATGACGCCGGACTTCGAGGGCACTGCTTAGACGACTGTGTGGCTCCACAACAACACACACCCCACACTACATGGATTGGAAACTGACACATTGCCTTAGCATCACCTCCTTGATGTCGATAGCCATCCATCAAAGGTACTTTTCAGTGGGCTCTCCCTGTGACCTGTGGCCAGTCTGCCCTCCATCGCTGTCAGCCTGAAGAAAACAAGTTACTTACCTGTAACTTCAATTGTCCAGTATTGGAATCGTTCAAAGATTCACATGCTTGAATCATTCCCCGTCATTGAAGTGGGAGTCCCATGGTACCATAACATAGCAGTATGTACCATTACCATAGGCCCTAAAGGCAATGAACAGTCTTTTTTTTTTTTTTAAAGGACACAACTTGAACTATGACAAACAGGTGACAGCACCCTCTAGAACACTCCCAAGAGAGGCTGCTTCCCTCAAGTGTAATGATTTGTTATATGAGGTATAAGGGAAGCCTTTCATGGGAGGCGAGTGGGTCGCATGTGAACCTATGAAAGATACCAATACTGGAGAACAGAAGTTACTGGTAAGTAAGATGTTTTCTTATCTAGTATTGGATCTTTCATAGATTCACATTCATGAATCATAACAGTAAGCAGTTGAGATAAGTATGCTTTGAAGCAATATAAAACCTTTGAGGTTGGTGGGTATGAAATCAATACAAAATAGTTACATTGTCTAAGTTTATCTTTTTGAAGACAGAATGACAGACATACCGATAACAAAAATAAGACATGGAAATACACTTGAATAACAATATACAAAACTGACATAAACAGAGGCTCACCTTATTGGAGCAGATGCAGTAACACTGCTTGTCTGACAGATGCATCCCCATAGTGCGTGGATTCTACGCAGTAGCGCCGCGTAAATGTGTGGGTGCTCCTCCATGTTACAGCACAGCAAATCTTTTCTAATGCACAACTGCAAACAGAGCAGTTGATGTGGATGCTGCTCTTGTTAAGTGTGCCCTCATTTTAGCTGTAAGCTGTTTACCCACCTTTGAATGGCAAAACTGGATGGCAGGGGAAATCAATCTTGTGATTGTAGCCTTAGTATCTGCAGACGCCTGATGTGCTTGACTATATGATACAAAACGTTCAGCAGATTTGCTTATCTGCAGACTACAAAGCAAATAGAATTCAAGGCACCTTTTTACATCCAGAGTATGAAGACATTGTCTCGCTAGGGTAGCTGGATTTGGGAGAAGAGAGATGGGCTCATTCAGATGAAATTGAGTTGGTACTTTGGGAATTAATCTAGGATTCGTTTTTAAGAGTACATAGTCATCTGTGAACTGCAGGAATGGTTTCTGCATAGTGAAGGTTTATATTTCGCTAACTCTTCTAGCTGAGATGAGCGCTCGTAACAACACTCCCTCCCAGGTCAGGAATTTCAGGTCTATCATGTGAATAGGTTCAAATGGTGGTTTCATTAGAAAGAACTATATTGAGATGCCATGCTAGAGGTGGAGTTCTGACCGGAGGAAAAACTCTGAATAATCCTTTCATGAATTGTGTAATTCAGAGCAAGGGGAAAGAGAATGAGATGACCGCCTATTTCTCTATATTGCTGCAAGGTGGACCAATTGCACCAATCTAGACCAAGCGAGTGATAGGAGATATGGCAGAATCTGTTCAGGTGATGCAGGTTAGAATGTTGATACCACATACAGAATCTCTTCCATTTTAATCCATACGTTTTGTTGGTGGATTCAGCTCTTGTTTGAGACAGGATATCTCTACAGTCCTGAGGAATGTCTAGATCTTTAAATCCAGTCCTGAGGAATGTCTAGATCTTTAAATCCATTGAAGTCAGGAGCCATGTAACCGAGTGGAGAGACATTGGATCCGGATGGAGAATCTGGCCCTTGTTTATTAACAGAGTTAGTAGTGGTGGGACGAGAATGGGATTGCATTCCGACAACATGAGGAGTTCTGTAAATCAGTGCTGCCTGGGCCACCTGGGAACAATCAGGATGAGGCGATAGTGCTGTCTCCTCATTTCCCTGAGAATTTCAGAAAGAGAGGGGGGGGAGCGTAAGCATAACTCCCTGATCATCTCATCAAAATGGCATTCCATCATAACCCTGGGAGTGGGTACCGAATGCCGCAGTATTGCCATTTGGTGTTCTTGTCTGTTGCGAAAAGATCAAATGCCAGTGTGCCACAGCATGAGAATATCCTGTTTAGCTGTGTCCGATCCAGCTCCCACTTGTGACAACTGTCTTTTGTCCTGCTGAGTGTGTCCACTAATGTGTTGCTGACTCTGGACACATGTTCGGATCTCAGCGATATGCTTTGAATAGTGACCCAATTCCACAGATCCTGAGCCTCTTGATAGAGTGTTAATGAATGTGTACCCCCTTGGTTGTTTATGTAATGCATACTGCTCGTGTTATCTGTATGAACCAGCACCGATGAGCATGCTATCCTTGGGGGCAAAAAAAAAATCAGTAGAATGAGAAAGATGGCCTTCAACTCCAGACTGTTGATATGAAAGGCTTTCTGTTGCTTGAACCACTTTCCCTGAATTTGAAGTCCTGCAGATGGCCACCCCAGCCCTGCAGAAAGACATCCATGGTTATCACAAACTCTGGAACATAAAGAAAAAATGTTAGGCCCTGCGTTAAATGAGAAGCCTGGGACCACCACACAAAGGCTTCCTTCATGCTTAAAGTGATGGCACAATGCTGAACTAGCCCTCCGTCTGAATCCAGTGCTTCTGCAACTCTTCCTGAACTGGTCTCCTCTTCAGTCGTGCAAGAGGTATTAGACTGATTGTAGAAGACAAAATGCCCATCAAGGACTCGCACAGACACACTGAAGCGGACTTTCTTTTTCACAGGGTGACTGCCAGATCCCTTAGCTTGTGTTGTCTGTCTTGGGATAAATAAGCCTTGTTGTGTATCGTGGCCGGAAGAGCTCCATAAAACCTTATGTTTTGTTTTGGAATGGTAACTGATTTTTGCAGATTGATCGTGAGACCTAATTTGTAAAATAGGTCAAGAAAGGCTTGTGTGGTTTTGGATGTGCGGTTTTGGATGCTTGATGCAGTGTTGGAGCTTTGAATAGCCAGTTGTCCAATTAGGGTAGAACTTGGTCACCTTTGTTCCTAAGAGTGGCCGCTAATGGTGCATGGCACTTGGTGCATATGCGAGGTGCCGATTTTAGACCAAATGCGAGGACTTTGAATTGGCAATGGGTCCGGCTACAGTGAAGCGAAGATATTTTGTGTGCTTGGGATGAATAGGGATGTAGAAGTATGCATCCTGCTGTAACAAGCTGACCTGGTGTGTGGTGGACACCTACATCAGTGGAACCCAACGGTGGATTCCGGATGAAGAGGACCTGCAAAAGAAGGGGACAGGGTCAAGTCCACGCAGGAGTGTCCAGGTGGGGCAGGAGCCACTACCCACCCTTCTGTGGATGAAGATCTAGGTCAACGGTGGACGATGAAGATCAGCTGTGGATCCCAGGAGCTGCAAAGAGGTCCTTGGAGTGGTGCAGAAGATTTCCCACGCTGGTCACTGGGTCTCAGATGGTTGGGGGTCAGGAGGACCACCAACAAGCCTTGGGTAAAGGCAAATCCGGGCACAAGAGGATTTGCAGAAAAGAAGGCCAGCAGGGCCCATGGGACTCAACCCTTATAGGGGAGTCCGGCTGACCCTCAGCAGCTCAGAGAGCCAGCAGAAGCAGTCGTAACCCCACAGGCAACCCACTGGCAGCAGACACAGTAAGTTGCAATGAGGACCAGTCTGCACACCTGTAGAGGAGTCCCACGTCGCTGGAGGAGCATAGGAGAGACTGTCCTTGCAAGGATGAAGTGCTGGAGGCCGGTGCTACTTGGAGCATGAAGATCCCTTGGAGCAGGAGCCATCAAGCCTTGGTTGCTGCAAGAGTTGCGGTGCACAGGGGTTCTGTCCTGCAAGGAAAGGCAAGGGCTCACTGTCTCTCAATTTGGTCAGAAGGCAGAGAGAACCAGCAGATCCCAGCAGCCAGAAACATTGCCTTAGGTACCTGTGGATCAATCAATCAATCAGTATTTTTAGAGTGCGGCTACTCACTCGTGAGGATCTCAAGGCGCTGGAGGGGAGGGGCCTCATCCGAAGAGCCAAATATTGAGGTTCTTCCTGAAGATGGTGAGCAACGGGCTTTGTCTGAGGTGTAGGGGGAGGCTGTTCCAGCTCTTCGCTGCAGTGTAGGTAAAAGATTGTCCTCCGGCGGTGGTTTTGCGGATGCGAGGGATGGCGGCCAATGCCATCTGGGTGGAGCGGAGGGATCTGGCGGGGGTGTGTAATGAGACGCAGTGGTTCAGATAGGCTGGTCCTGTGTTGTGTATGGGTGAGAAGCTTGAGGAGATTTGCTTTTTGACCGGTAGCCAGGGGAGGGTCCTCAGGTGTTGGGAGATGTGTTCTCAGCAAGGGAGGTCCAGAATGAGTCTGGCGGTGGCGTTCTGGATGTGTTGAAGTTTTGTGATGTTCCTAGTTGAGGTGCTGGCGTAGAGGGCATTGCCGTAGTCAAGCTTGCTCATGACTAAGGCATGGGTGACTGTCCTGCGACGGTCCTCTGGGATCCATCTGAAGATCTTCCGGAGTTTGCGAAGTGTGTGCCAGCAGGAGGAGGTGACATGACCTGGTGGGTCATGGATAGGGAGGAGTCGAGGATGATTCCAAAGACGGCGCAGGTGGGGGCGCTGAGGGATGTGGGCCACCATGAGTCGTCCCAAGCTGAGGTGGCATTTCTGAAGATGATGAGCTCCATCTTGCCGGAGTTGAGCTTGAGGCAGCTTTCTCTCATCCAGGTGACGACGACTTCCATTCCTGCGAGAAAGTTCCTTTTAGCCGTGTCCGGGTCTTCGGTGAGGGAAATGTCGGCAGCAAAATCAGCAATGCCTAGACTATGACCACACTTCCTGACATTGATGTCGACGGAACCATCGACGATGATAATAAAAGTGGCCACTAAGACAATCACACCAGAGGTTACGTCTCCAAGTAAAGTCTCACCTTTTCCTCTTTCACATTTATTAGATATAGAGGGATCTGATGAAGAGGGACCATTGACAACTGCGCACAGTCCATCTGAACTTTTAGTTAAATGTCAAGATGATGACGACATTTATGATGATGATGAACAGTACTGTCAATACTATGCTCCTCCGAAAAAGTGAAATTGTGAACAATAATATCATGATTGTCCACAACAGGAGGAAGCGCAAATACCCATCTTCTTGGTTCAAAATCTGCAAGCCATGTTACAAGATTTTAGGCGGAGGGTCAGACAGCATTTGAACACCAGGTACTATCACCTCAGCCTGTTGTACCTCATCATATTCCTCAGAGTAACTCCCAGAATAACACCACGTCCAGCAATGGCGCCACCACCTAAAGAGGACCCCTTTTCAACTTCATTGGACGAGGAACGAGGAGAAGGGGAGATTCAGGAAAATATCCCTCCACAGACTGAGTAGGATGATTACATCATCCCCACACCATCACCACATCCATCAGACTCTCCATCGGAACACACAGGGACTTTCACAATTGATGGACAAAGCAGCAACAAGATTTCACCTCCCAACATCCATCAAGCAGGCTAATTGTTTCCCCCTGATTTTAAGGACAAGTGAGGAAATCTTTCAGAACTATCCCCATAATCAGTTACATCTAGGAGGAGGGGATGAAAAATTATTAAGAACCAGACTATAGGGCGGTAGTGCCACCCCGGATGGACAAAAAGTTTAAGGACCCTGAGGATTCCCCTGCATGCTTAACTGGTCATCCCAAACATGACTCAGTTATATCGCAGGTGGCGGAACCGCGCTCCAAAAACCCTTTTGTTCCCACATCGCTACCTGCAGACAAGGAGGGTAGGCACCTGGACCATGTATGCAAGAGGTTTTTCCCCATTGTCGTTCGAGCAGCAAATGCTCTGGCCATTCTTGGCTGCTATGATGCACAGTTGTGGTCGGAAATCGGCAACTTAATAGACCTCATCCCTGAAGATGAGAAAACAGAAGCAATTTTACAGGAGGGAAAACACACCTCCTCTGAGGTTATAGACTGCGCTCAGGAGGCTTTCGGCAACTTGCTGGAGCAGCAGTCCTCAGACGCCAAGAATGGCTGAAATCGACATCTTTCAGACCGGAGGTACAGCCTAAAGTTCTAGATATGCATTACAACAGGAAAACACTATTCGTTAAGAACACTGGTGATGCGCCGTTGACAATAAAAACAGACACTGATACTGTGAGATCCCGCTGCACTCTTCAATATAAATAATTTTCCTGTCGGGGAGTTTGTGGAAGAGGTTTCCGATCCTACAATGGATCATACCACTATCTGCAGTATCAGCCTTTCAAACACAGTACAGGACAACTTATCAACAGCATTATGGTCAGCCAGCTGCAGCACCCTACACCAAGCAAGGCCCCAGACGAAAACAGCCCTCCCAGGCTAGAGAGACAGGTTTTAAACAGTGACCTACACTGGGTACTGGCTACAGACATCACTTCATCCACTGGGTGCGAAGATTTCCAACCATCTACCCCAGTGGAAACAAATACTATCATGCAAATGGGTAGCAGACCTGGTTGCTTATGGCCACACTCTAGAATTTACAGACACACCACCAAACGAAACCCAGGGGGAGCCGCCCCCCCTCATCTTCACTTACTGAAAAAAGAAGCCCTCACCATGATTGGAAAGGGAGCAATCGATCGAGTTCCCTTTTCAAAAAGACGCATAGACTTCTACTCCAGATACTTCCTCAAAAGAAAGAAAACAGGGGAATGGAGACCCATCCTGGACTGGAGAAAACTGAACAAATTCTTATGCAAGCAATCATTTTGGGTTGTCACTATTTCCAATATCCTGCACCTCCTCAACAGCGGAGATTTAATGACAACTCTTGATTTGCAGCTTTAGGAAAGTCACTATTTTTGGAATGGTTACCCCACCTTTTTGCCTGTTTCTCAGTGTGTTTAGACTGTTTTTACTGGGATCCTGCTAACCAGGACCCCAGAGATTGTTCTCTCCTCTAAATGTGGTGACTTTGTTACACTTTCACACCCCCACAGTTGGCATGCTGGTACACCCCTGTAAGACCCTAGTATATGGTACTTAGGTACACAGGGCATTGGTACACCAGTGGGCCACCATGGGCTTCAGTATGTATTATGCCACCCATGAGAGGTCATGCAAACTATGTCTGCAGGCCTGCCATTGCAGCCTGCGTGAAAAGATGCATGCGCCCTCTCATTGCTGGTACCTTCACCAGGTCACTGTATGTCACCCCTATGGTAGGCACCTTTCAGCCCAAAGGGCAGGGTGCCGGTTCCTGTGTGTGAGGGCACCCCTGCATGAGCAGATGTGTCCCTACGACTCCATTTCCAATGCACTGGACCTTGTAGGTGCGGGGAAGCCATTTTACCTCTGTACTGGCCACAGGTCACTGGTCAAGCTACATAATGGTAACTCCGAACCAAGGCATGTTTGGTGTCAAACATGTTGGAATCATAGCCTAAATACTAACACAAGTATTGGTGATATGATTCCATGCACTCAGGGGGCTCCTCAGAGGACTCCCCCAGTATTGCTCTTCCAGCGCTGCTCCCACCCCTCAGACAGGTTTTTGCCTTCCTGCTGCTTAACAGGCTAAAGCAGGGGAAAGCAGAACAAAGAATTTCCTGTTGGAGAGGGGAGGCAACACCCTCTCCCTTGGTAATAGGTGTTACCAGGCTAGGGAAGGGTAGCCTCCCCACACCACTGGCTTGTTTTTAAGGGCACATTTGGTGCTCTCCTTGTATAAAACGATTTGCACCAGACCAAGGACACCCGGTCCCTGCTCTGGCACAAAACAATGCAAAGGAAAGCAGAGTGACCACTACCCTGGCCATCACCACTCCAGGGTTGGTGCCCAGAGCTCCTTCAGGTGGCCACTTGATTCTGCCATCTTGGAAACAAGATGTGCAGAGGCCCCTTGGAGCATCTGGTTTGTCAGGACAGGTGACTGACGTCAGTGACCTCCTCTGATAGGTGCTACCCTACCCTTCCAAAGTACTAGAGAAAGCAGTCAACGCACAACTACGGAATTTCATTGAGGCCAACACCTCCCTGGACAGCTCCGAATCTGGCTTCTGCAGCAATCACAGCACGGAGACAGCACTCCCAGCAGCCACCAACGGCATTCGATTACTCCTGGACCATGGCCACACCGTAGCACTCATACTCCTCAACCTATCAGCAGCTTTCGACACGGCCTCCCACAGCACTTTGCGCACCAGACTCCATGACACAGGAATCTGCGGAAGAGCCCTGGCATGGATCCTCTCCTTCCTCTCCTGGAGGACTCAGAGGGTCAGACTCCCGCCCTACACCTCCAGACCCACCGGAGTCAACTGGGGAGTCCCCCAAGGATCCTCACTGAGTCCCACATTGTTCAATGTATACATGGCCCCTCTTGCTGCTATCGTCAGAAGCCACGGTATGAACACCGTGTCATATGCCGATGACCCACAACTCATTTCCCTCACCTAAGACCCAGTCACGGCCAAAAGGAACTTTCATGCAGGAATGGAAGCGGTCACGCCACCTGGAAGAGAAAGCTGCCTCAAGCTCAACTCAGACAAAACGCAGCTCATCATCTTCGGAAACGCCACCTCCGCTTGGGACCACTCCTGGTGGCCCACATCCCTCAGCACCCCCCCTGCACCGACCGAGCACACCCGCAACTTAGGAATCATCCTCGACTCCTCCCTATCCATGACCCCACAGGTAAACTCTGTCGCCACCTCCTGCTGGCACACACTCCGCAAACTCCGGAAGATCTTCAGATGGATCCCAGCAGATTGTCACAGGAAAGTCATCCACGCCTTAGTCATGAGCAAGCACGATTACGGCAACGCCCTCTACGCCAGCACCTCAACTAGGAACATCAAAAAACTTCAACTCATCCTGAACGCCGCCGCCAGACTCATTCTGGACCTCCCTCGCCAAGAACACATCTCCCAACACCTGAGGACCCTCCACAGGATACCGGTCGAGAAGCAAATCACCTTCAAGCTTCTCATCCACACAACGCAGGACCAGCCTACCTGAACCACCACGCCTCCATCCACACCCCCACCAGATCCCTCCGCTCTGCCCTGGCCACTGTCCATTGTATCCACCAAACCACAGCCAGAGGACGATCTTTTACCTACACTGCAGCAAAGAGCTGGAACAACCCCCCCTGCACCTAAGACAAAGCCCGTCGCTCACCATCTTCAGGAAGAACCTCAAAACATTACTCTTTGGATGAGGCCCCTCCACCACCCAGCGCCTTGAGACCCTCACGGGTGAGTAGCCACGCTTCACAAATACTGATTGATTGACTGATTACCTCCCTCTTAGCGTAACATTGGGTAACCTTATTATATTTAATAAAAGATCACTTTTACTTGTGAGCAGGTAGGAATGTTGAGTTTGTGTTCTAAAAAAACGTTATTTGAAACCACTTTAATGGTGAAGTTAAATTTTAAGCCACACTCCTGAAAATGCCACTTTTAGAAAGTTAGCCTTTTCTTGTCTTAACCATTTAGTGCCTGCAGCCTGTATCCTGGCTCAAATGGCTAGTTGTAGCTGGCAGTTGGTCGTTGTGTACTGCTCTCAGACAATGAGGCAACAAGGGAATAGTGGATCGCAAGATGGGCCATTTCTGACTTGACAGGTGCAGCGATTGTACCTACAACACTAGCACATCACAAAGCTTCTCCCACAGCCTACTCACAAAGGGTTTGACACTAGTCTTTTGTGTCCCCCACACAAGTTGGGGCCAGGACACGTAGGCAGGAAATTCCAAACACCCCTTGGGTGGACACCTCGAGAACCTTCTCCTACTTTAAAGCTGCCACCAAGTATAAATATTGAACCCTCAGACCAGCTCTTCAGTACACTTCTTTATCTGTGGAAAACTAAGAAGGACTCCTGTGGTGCTCTGATACTAAAAGGACTGCTACTCTGCTGCCTGATTGGGAAGGACTGGACCCTGGGTCAGCAGAGTGACTGAAAGGACTATTTGGCTGGCCTCCTCATCAGAGCCTCAGGACAGAAAAGACTCCACTCACCTTAAACCCAGCTGCTGGACTCTGTCTGCTGCTAGCCCTGCCTCCCAAGTGGTGCCACCCCAGCTCTGGACACTTGGAAGTGGGCCTGAAGGTGCTCTACCAGCCCAGGCGTGGTCTTTTGAGCAGAACCTATAGAGCATGATGCATCACCTGCCAGTTCGGCATTGGAAACGCCGCTGTATGACCCATCCCAGACACAGAACCTCACACTGCAAGCCTCTGTTGAAGGCATCGCCAACGACGATACAGGACCGCACCCACAGTTCACAGGAACAGCAAACTATTTAATGCATCCTCAACGCAGGATATCACAAAGCTCCGCAACCAGGATTTAAGGCCAGCAGGCCTAACATGTTCCCTGTATCCGGCCCATGCTTCATCACAGTCTGCCTAAACTTGTGACTTTGCCCCCATCCGGAGCAACTAGATATCCTCAGTTAGCACTTTGTGCTTTTTGGCACTATTTCCATTTAAAACGTTAAAATTGTATTTTTGTCATTCTGGTGTAAAATAATTTATTTAAATTTACTGTATTTTTCTAAATTTGTGTAGCATTTCCCATTTGTTGTGTTTTCAATTTACTACTGTTTAAGTACTGCATAAATATTTTACACACACCTCTAAGTTAAACCTGACTAGTTTTGTGCCAAACTTCTGGAGGGTTAAGCAAAGGTTAATTTAGTGAATGTTTGTGGTTCATCCTGACACAGATTGTGACTGTTGCTTGAAAAGGACTCACACCCCCATCAACCAACAACCCAGTGTCTCACACTGCCTAATTATGAATACATTGCAAAACAGGTTAGCCTTGATGTTGTAACATATAAATAAATTTGGCAACTTGTGGTGCTGCAAAGAGAGGGCTCTATTGCCAGTAGCCCTGGCTGCTCACCCCTTATGGATACCCTGGCTACTATAACCATCTGAAGGCCAATTTGTGCAAACAAACTCTGCACAGATATGCAAGGCAGTGAAAAGGCTATTAATATGCACTTCCTACTCTAGCATGACATGCAAAGACTACATTGTGCATAACTGCCACATTAGTCATGTATCCTTTCTTATAATTAACTAACATATCAAATGACCAGTGTGAAAGACGCATTGCGGTACGGTCAAGGAATCACTGTGTTACCTCGATATGTAACCGTAGATTAATTGTTGAACTCAATTATACTGTACTTCATGACATTATGGTATGGCATGGTTTGCGTCACAAGATTTTTATTTGCATGGTAAAGTGAATTTACTCAAATTCTTCACCCTGCCAAGGATCATTCAAATATAAATGATTTCATTTTGTTACTAATCACCTGCATTTTTGCTTCTACTGGAGCCCCAGGAGGCGCCTGGGTTGGATCCTGCGAGGAACTCTGCATATGGAGACCTTGTCTTTCGAAATGGACACTCATTACAGGCGCAGTGATTGGAACAGGAGGAACATATACTTCTGGAAGCTAAAGCAGAGAGAAAATAGACACTTCAATACTTTTAAAGTTATTATATCAAGTGAATCACTCTTTGTGAATGTTCCAAGATGTGAGGATGCCCAACAAACTGGAACACAAACCATCCTTGTTGACCATCTAAGTTAACATTTTCTGCGTACAAAATAAAATCAATGGCAACGTGCTTGTTTTCTGTTCGGGGCAGCATTTTTGTACACTCTATTCAATTGTGTCTGCTCCCAACACACTACATTGAACAGTAAAATAGTATTAAATTACTAAACATTTGGATCAAACTTCTATTTCATCAGCTCATTTGTTTGGGGCATGCATATGCTTGATTGCTGCTTGTCTTGTAACGTCAATGCTTCCCTGCTACAATCGTTGTATGTGAGGTTAAAACCTCCCCATGATAGGCATCTTTAGCAAGCTTAAATTATATTTGAACTCTTCCCCTACAAGGTACACCCTTTAACAGGATTTCATTAATCTCATCACCGCCTGCATATTTTCTTGTTCCATTTCAAAGGATCAAGTCTGATAGGTGATGAGCAGGAAAGAGCATGGATTTGATGGATAACTGCCACCACATTGAGGTTGCTCAGGCAATTACAAGAGTTTTGTGTCATTACAGTGCCATGCTGGAGTTCTTACACTGCACTAACTCTCTCCCCCTTTTTGAAGATTTGTCACTTCACAATGTACAGTTTCATCTGGATCTGTGACCTAGTCTGGTACTTTATCATGTTGACATATTCTAAGAGAGATGACTCTCAATTCCAGTTTTTCCAAAGGCAGTGTTGCTGTGGGAATGTGGTGCATATATTCAGTGAGCACACAAACAAAGAGATATTTGACTGTTGTGTTTCTTCCACTTTCCCTGATGTCTTTTGTGATACTATGGAGAACAGGAAAAGATTCTCTAAAACTTGGCACCATTCCCCTGTTTTGCATTATCCAAAGCCAAGAACAGGAGGCCACTGATCAAGGCCTAAGACTTTCATGAACAGACAGCGGAATTCTTCTAACTCCCTTTGAGAACACGCCAATGATGTGTTGTCCTGGCCTACTGCTCCAGCTGCGAGTGCATGGATAATCATTGTCTTTGATACTGTCTTCTCCAGCCTCTCCAGAATGCCTCTTTTCTACCTTAAACTTTTTATTCACATCTGCTATTAACACTCACAATCAAATAGTTAGTAGCTGCTTTGAGGTCTTCAGTCTCTTCTAGCAGCTATAGAGGAGGAGAATGGTTGTGGTCTCCTTCTTAATATAATGGAAAGGCTGCTACAATGTCCATCTGAGGTGGCTTTGGCTGGGTGCTTATTTTCAGGTTTTAGCGGCTGCTCGTTATCAGTGCTTCCTACAATTCGCAATAACCATGGGCAGCATGAATTCCAACTCCAACCCTCTGTGTTAAGGTCAACTCTAAGGGTCTTCCCCAAGATTCTGGCTCTATGGGTTGTCTTACTCCATGCAATGTTTAGTTTGCTGCACTCCCATCTGGATATCTGGCTAGTCTATACCCCAGCAGCCCAAAACCACAGAGCTCCGCTATGCTCCTTTCAGGATTTTTGATCCATTCTGAATCAGTGGAAATCCAATCTGATTCCATGTCAACAGAGAGAGCATATAGGTGCATTATTAGACTCCTCAGTAAGACGTGTACTCTCTTCATCCAGATATATGAAGTTGATAGACCTGCTTAGCCAGGATCAGAAGTTTATGCGGTTAGGATATGAGGAATACATGGTGGGTTGGTTGCCTGTGGTGACTTTGACCAGGGTGCACTTGAGCTCCCTAGTCCAGCTCGTCTTGTGTTGTTAGAACCTAGAATATAATATTCTCTTTCTGGTTACCTACAGTGTCAGATTTTGCTTCAGTGATTGTTGTGTCAAATCTAGCACCAGAAGATCAGAGGATGGCTGCATTCACTTGCTGCATTTTCCATTAAGCATGCAACTCAAAAACAAAAAATCCCAAATCTTACTTTCTCATTTAGAGAATGTATTTGCTGTTGCACAAGAACACATTTGACAGCCAGAAATGAGTTGGAAATTGTAGTAAAGAGAACTGTACGGCCTGTACATTGATTGCCGGTAGAGTATAACTTGGGCATTTTCCATAAATCAAACTGCTGCAGCGAAGAACAAGTTACTTACCTTCGATAACACCTTATTGGGAACAAACATAAGCTAAAGAATCTGCAGCTACATGCCTTGATCAGATATAGCTGATTTAATTTGTAGCTTGTTTTATTGCAGGTACCGAGTTTCAGTTACGGGAATAAGGGGTATCATAAAAAAGCAAGCAGGTGCGTTGTAAGTACCAAAAATAAAACAAACATCGCTAACATAGTAAAAATGTCATTTAAAAATCTAATGCCCCCAAACCTACTTCAATGCGCTGCCTTGGGTTACCATGCAGAAGGTAACTTGCAGTCTACAGTTTCTCAGGGAGAAGCGGAGCAATGCATACCTTGTTGACAGCTCAGACTGTTCTTATCGGAAATGATGTGGAGGAAGCATTTCCAGAGAAAGGCAAACGTGCTGTAGTAGTAGCATTCATCAGGCATTCTGCTCTTATCATTGTCAGGCAAGACGCATCATCTTCTCTGAGTGCCAGCAATAAATAAGATCATCTTTGGACAGTATCTTGCAGGATAATATGAGGAAAGGACCTCTCTACCTAAGGAGTTGCGTGGTGGTTCTTAAATATTGAAAATTATCAGGGATGAAAACCTCTGACATAATTTCAGGAATGTGGTATATATTACAGGCACCAGAGAAAGGGATCTAGACATATTTAAGAAGATCGGAGACATGGGGACATAAATTCAAAGTAAACCTGCTTGATGAATTATCTTGGGATGTTTCTTGGAGGTCCTGACCTATTGATAAGGGAACATCTGCTCCAGATTGGGTGTCTCACCCGACGTTATATCTGGGTCATCATCGGAATGACCTGACAGTCTGTCAGTTCTACTAATGATAAAGGTGGATGACATTAATGTTGTTATTGTTTACAAAAGATACATCAGTGACTTGCCAAAATACAGGAGGACTTTTGTCTGAATGGCGTTGGGGGCATGACTGTAATGGTGCTGGACCTTTAGGGACTTTACGTCACAGTGAGGGTTTCAGAGGGAATGCAAATTAGTACTAAATGTTTCTTGGGATACTTGTGGACTATATGGTGGTTTGGTTAGTGCTATCAGACTTGTGATTTTGCTGGTGGTTTATGTAAGATGTACTTCTCAATTTTTCAATGAAACATTTAAGCCATTAAAGGATGAAGGTGAAGAATGGCCATGAACAGATAAGTAAAGGACATACTTTATTCAACACAGAATGCATTTCCCATCCCCACAATTACCACCCTCACTGAGTGGTTTGGCTGTGTACAACAAAGTTGAAAAAATGTTAATAAAGGTCACAGGACACCCATTTATTCAGGGTCTAAACTGGCATCAGAGAGAATGAAAAAACATTATTTATATAAACTAAGAACTAAGCCGGCCTAAACATTTATTTTCTATTTTTCTGAGGATGGGGCAGCGTGGTCCTCTGCCCAGGATGATCTTGGTCCAGGGGACACCATCCTCTGGGGCCTGGCCTAATTATTTGAATTTTTTGAGGGGGGGCTGTCTGGACCCCTTCCCCAGGGCCTATCTCAGCCCCTGGGGCTCAATGCCCCGGCACCCAGCCATGTGACCTGGGTGACCACAGGATACCCAGTGAAAATGTTGGGGACCTCAGGGATGCCTGAAGGCCTCTGCAGTCCCAGCTGGCTCCCGACCCCCTGTGGGAGCCAGCTCCCGCTCTGAGAGAGCAATGTTTCCTCTATTTCCCTGCCTGCATCTCCGGCATTAGATTTACTTTGGTGCCCCAGGAATGTGGCGATCCCTAGGGCTGCTGGGAGCTCGGGCAGCACTCCCTGCATTAAAATGGCAATGCTCTAGGGACTTGGCCCACCCGGGGGCCTCAGCATTATCAAGTGCGGGAACCCATGCTTGTTTTCTATTTTAAAATTTTTGGCTGATTCACCACAACTTCAGACAAAAAGGTTTTTTTTAAATGCTTTTCTGTCCTGTGGGGGGGAGAGGTCTCTGAAGCGGAGTCCCAACATGGCTGCCGTCTTCCCTGTTGAAGAGTTGGCAGCCAATCAGATCTCGGCAAGAGATTGCGAGAGTTTGCGGAGCCTCCACGTCCCAATATATACAAATTTGGATTTTCTTTCATTTCTCAAAAACTGTAGAACAGGTTTACACAAATAACGAAAAGGTTGCTTTCTGGACCACAAGCTACTTTTCTGCCAAATTTGGTGCAATTCTGTCCAGTGGGTTGGGCACTATCGCTGTTCAAAATCCCTATGAAAAAATGCCAGGGGAAAAAGCTTTATAGGGCTCCCCTTTTTCTCATCTCCCGCTAGACGGATCACTCTGAAACTTTCCAAACAGCAGCTGACGTGACTGTCTATTTCTTTTGGAAAATTTAGGGAAGATTCATCAAGCACGCCAAAGAAGATTTTATATATATATATATATATATATATATATATATATATATATATATATATATATATATATATATATATATATATATATATATATATATATATATATATAATTAGTCATGTAATCTTGCAAACCCTTCCAACCACTTCACCAGGTCGAGGTCGCGAGAAATAACAGCGGCACCACCAAGTCAGAAGTCAAAACTTTCATTTATTTTCTTCTTTTTCATCATAAAGTGCAAGGTACAAACAGAAAATATGGTGACACATTTTGGCCTGAAGCCTTCGACTGGCCACAGAGTTACACAATACCAGAGTGTATTTAACACGTGAAAATACCACCCTCAACCTATTAAAACACAAGATACACTAAAACGCTGACCTTATCATCATGTGGTTACCAAATTGTCTTTCTAAGGTGTTTATTGGAGGTAGGATTATATTTCAGCTCTCTGTTATTCTTTTTTTTTCAACCATTAACATCTTAGTTTTCTTGATATTGAGCATTATATAGCCTCATCTTATGTTTATTTCAATTTTTATATTTTTATTTATATATGTTGTGGTAAAATACCCATAAATATATTTGATATTCATATTATATGATCACCCTTACACTAGGTTTCTCTATGCCTACCTATGCTTATCAATTGAATCTCAATTCTTTGTTCCACCCTCTTACAGAGTGCTGCATATAGGTAGTTAATTTTACCATGTTATCCGTTATTCTCTATCCCCCAATTATCTCCACATCATTTTAGCTCTTTTGCAAAAAGATGGGCATACAGTCTGACTACATGCTCAAAGCCTAACATTTCATCTGAAATAATATATATATATATATATATATATATATATAGCTATGACAACTTTATTTTTTCTTTACAAGCCAAATTAAAACTATACAAACATTAGAAATGGAGTACCGAGCACAGTGGAGTAGTGTGTTGTATAGTAACGTGGTGTGGAGTGGAATGGACTGGCTTAGCATACAGTGGAGTAAAGAGTTATAGAGTGGAGTGATGTCATACAGTGGAGTGGACACGTGTGTTTTAGTGTGAGTGCCACAGAGTGGGTAAACATATTGTGGAGTGCGGTACAGTATGGTAGAGTGGAGTGGCATACACTGTCTTAGAAACTAATGGCATAGAGTAGCGAACATTGGCGTGGAGTAGAGTGCAGTAGTGAATTTCAGTAGTGTCTCATATTGTAGAGTATACTAAAGAGTGGCGGAGGGGCATAGCGGGAGATTTGTAGAGTATAGTGGAGTACAGTGACACAGAGTAAAATAGAGTGCTGTAGACATCCATTAAAATGAGTACATTGTTGTACAGTGGAGTGCTATAGAGTGAGTATAGTCTGAAGGAGTGGAGGGACGCAGGCTGTCGTTAAGTGGAGTACAATATCACTGGCAGGAGCCCAGTGCAGTGACAGAGTGGAGTAGTGTAGAGTGGAATGGAGTACAGCGGGGTGGCACAGAGTGGAATAGCGAACAGGAGAGATGTGGAGTGGCGTAGAGTGGAGTGAGGTACAGTGTAGTGGAATAGAGTGGAGTGGCATAGGAAGGAGTGGGGTGGGGTGGAGTGGAGCTGAATGGCGTTGAAAAAATAATGCACCCATATCAACAATGTAGATCACTCAGATCAAACAATCTTTTATTGCTGCATGTCCCAGAATTTGCTAAGACAAGAAGGAAGTTCTTTCACAGTCTTGATATCCAAGCTGCGGAATGCTCTCCCAGTAAACCTGTGTAGAGCTGCCTCTATCTCAATTTATAGGAAATAACTGAAAACCTTTCTCTGAGAAAAGCTAGTCCCCCCCTTTCTTATTTATCTGCACTGGATATATTGTCAGTTCCCTGCTTGAGGGCTGGGCCACCTCCTGTAAAGCAGCCGTGAGCTACACAAATGGAGTTTGATTGACTGATTGATAAGAGTGAAGTGGAGTGGAGTACAGTAGAATAGTATGGAGTGTTGTAGAGTAGAATGGCAGAGCAGAACAGCGTAAAGTGGAGTATTGTAGAATGGAGTGGGATAGAGTGTAGTGGCATAGAATGTAGTTGCATAGAGTGCAATAGCATACAGTGGTGTGGTGTAGAGAGGAGTGGAGTGGAGTGTGGTGCAGTGGAGCGGTGTAGAGCAGACTGACGTTCAGTGAAGCGGCATAGAATGGAGTGAGGTACAGTGGAGTGGCATACCGTGAAGTACAGTGGAGTAGTGTGGAGTAGTGCAGAGTTGCATAGCATACAGTAAAGTGGCAGAGTGGAATGAGGTACAGTGTAGTGGCATACACTGAATTTGCATGGAGTGGCATACAATGGAACAGCGCATAGTGGAGGGTCATCGAGTGGAAATGCACCAAACAGAGTGGAGTTGCACAGAGTGGAGCAGCGCAGTATGGAGGAGCATAGGCTTAAGTGATGCACACTGGTCTGGAATAGAATAGAGTGGTGTAGAGTGGAACAGTGTAGAGTGGAGGGGCATACAGTGGAATACTGAGTGGAGTGTTGTAGACTGGAGTGTCAGAGTGGAACAGCGTGGAGTGGCACTAAGAGCACTGGTCACAGTGGAGTAATGTAGACTGGAGCGGCGAAGACTGGAGTGGCGTAGAGTGGAGAAGTGTAGAGTGGAATAGTGTCAAGTCCAGTGCGAACAGTGGAGTGGTTAAGTGTGGAGTAGCATACAGTGGAATAACACTGAGTGGAGTGGCGTATAGTGGAGTGGAGTGCCCTAGAATGGACTGGTGTAGAGTGTAATAGCGTACAGAGGAGTTGAATAGTGGAGTTGTGTACATTGAAATAGCATACAGTGAAGTGGCGTAGAGTGGATTGCTTTGAGTGGAGTGAAGTTAGAGTGAATAGCGCAGAGGGTAGTGGCATAGAGTGGAGTTGCATATAGTGGAATAGCGTAGAAGGGAGTGCTGTGGAGGGGTGTAGACTGAAGTGTCAAAAAATGAAGAGGTGTAGGGAGTAACAGCATACAATGGAGTAGTGCAGAGTGGAGTGGCACAGAGTGAAGTGCTGTACAGAGTGCTGGAGTTATAGTTAGGATTTCCATAGAAGGTATTCCTCGGATTTGTAACTTAATAACTTTGTGCCCTTTTGACGAATCTCTAAGAAACATTGCAGACCTATAACTCTGTCTACATTGACAGACGAGGCACAGTTTTGCGATGATTGGTCACGTGGGTTCAAAGACAAAAAGGGGGTCTCAAAGCGTGTTTTGTCACTAATACATTTTCCACAGACTTTGTACACGCCTGTAACTGCCAAACGGCCAATAGGATTTTCCATGAAATTTGGCAAGAGTATAGATTATGCTATGCAAATGAACCCTTTTGGTACTACAGTTAAGTAGAGAAGGTATTTTTAAAGATATAAGGTATTGTTACTTAGTGATATCTGTGGCCAAGGTAGTTTCACGAAATTTCAGTACAGTGGTACTGTGGTCGATGCAAATGCAGTTGATACAATTAAGTATTGAGTATGATATTTTTCCCGACCTATTACCACTTCCTGGTAATAGGTAGGGGAAATTATTTAAAGTTTTCCATATATTT
This sequence comes from Pleurodeles waltl, assembly GCF_031143425.1. Classification (NCBI taxonomy): domain Eukaryota; kingdom Metazoa; phylum Chordata; class Amphibia; order Caudata; family Salamandridae; genus Pleurodeles; species Pleurodeles waltl. Next base: position 1,148,953,812 of record NC_090445.1, on the reverse strand, counting down.
GAAAAAAATGTAGGAGTACAGTTGCATTTCTTAGAAAGTACTGCAGTACCTAAATCATTTTAAAATACAGGTATATTTAAAAAAATAAAAATGCATTGTACTACACTATATTTCACAAATATAGGGCACTGCAGTGTACTTTCAGTTTTTACATATTTAATTTACTACAAAATGTTTACGGAGTAACACAATAATACTTACAAATTACTGTACTATTAAAAGTTTTTTTCAAATTACATTTGTTAAAAAAATTATAAAAACGCTGTACTAAACTATATTTTACTAATATAGTGTACTACAATGTAGTTTTAATTTTGTATGCATAAGTATATTTTGCCCCTCTAACTACTGCAGTAATTTGTAGGTACTAGTGCAGTTCTAAGTAACCGTTTTAAAAAACGTATAGAAAATATTAATACTTTCACTACCTATACTCCTTTAATAAATTGGTAATAGGAAGGGAACAATAAAACCTACTTCTTGCCTAGATCTAAGGCCATAATCCAGAATACAGCCAAAAAGTGATGAAAATTACAGGGCTGACTTTTACATTTTGTAAAGACATCCATAAGCCAGTCATATACTGCCTTGTCATTGGCATGAACCATGGTATACTGCAAAGTTACCGTGGTACACTGTGCCACAATAAAAAGTATTTTCGGACTTATGGCTTTAACACTACTTTAACTATTTACACCTACTACCAAACATTACTATACACACACCCCATAATCTATATTTTTGCCACATTACATCTACATCTGTTCACCACATTCACTCCTTGTCTGTATAAAGTACTGCACTCCCCCATGCCATTGTACATGTTGGAAAATGGGTTATTGGTAGGGGCAGGTAGGTACCTACGCTTAGCTATAGGCCACCAACCTCCACTAAGGTCCAGTTAGGTCTCAGTAAATTAACCCCAGCTCAACCCTTGGTAGCTTGGCAACGAGCGTAAAGGCTTAATTTAGGAGACAGAGTGTAAAGCATTCAAATATCACAAAACAGTATTTAAATAAAACACAGGAAACAGTTTAAAAATCCAAAACCAATTTATAAGAAAAGATTATATTTTTATCTTTAAAATGACACCAAAACAAATAAAATCGGATAAGGGGAACCGGAGATATGAATTTTTAAAGAATTATTTTTTTTTAGCGCCTAGAAAGCAAAAGCGCCAATCGGGTCATCTGGTTGCACCTCGACCGGGGCAAAGTCAAAGTTTAAGGCCGACCGCGATGGAGCCCTGCTCGGCTACAGGCCACGGGAGGCCTGGGCTAAAAGTTTACCTTCACACTTCCTTTTTTTTTTTCGACGATTTTCTTCAGCGGGACGAACCTGCCAGTCCAATCCGACCTCCTGGAGCCCTTCTCCGGATACGCGATGCTGGAATCCTCGGTGGAGATTTTTACCTTCGGACTTAGTCGTTTTTTTCGAGGTGAAAATCCTTCGACCGGGGTAAACCCGGATCTTGATCCGACGTCCATGGAGCCCTTCTCGGATACGCTGGCTGGGAGGTCCCGGTCAACTTTTTACCTTCAGACTTAGTCTCTTTTTCGGAGATTTTCTTTACCGGGACGAACCAGCAAATCAGGCCGGGTCACGGTTGAGGCAAGCCGGCTAGAGTTGCCGTGGCGGGTCGGTCCCTCTATGGAGCTTTTTTACAAAAGTTGTCCAAACTTCTGGGGCTTCTCCCAGATGTCCTTTTAAAGTTCTTTTGGGGTCCACAGCTCACCCCAAGGGTCCAGAAGTTCTGAGATGGTCCTTGGGGGGTGCGGACTACAACTCCCAGAATGCACCTGGCGCAAACTCCTTTTTGGCCACTGGACAGTGGTCAGCTGGTCGCTTTCTTCAGGAGTTGGTGCAGGGGACTCTGGGTAGCAATTTTTCACCTGTAGCAAACAGGGAGTCCCTCCTTGAACCAGTTGAAGCCAGGCAAAGTCCTTCTTGTGGTGAAGCCCAAGTGTGCAGCTGGTGCAGTCCTTCTGAGTGCAGGTTCCAGGTGCAGGCCAGGGGTCCAGCAGGGCAGTCCTTCTTCTCCTTTGGTTCTTCCTTGTTGGAATCTGATGGGGATCTGCGGTGTGGGTGCAGGTCTGCCAGTTTTATCCTTGCTCCTGGGTGAAAAGCAGGGGGGTCCTGGTTCTCCAATCGGTGCAGGGTCCTTTCTCCTGTGATGACCACTTCCTGGGAAGGGTGGCAAAAATCAATCCCAGGAGGCAACATTCTCTAAAAATCCATTATGGCTGAATATGATTTTTGGAGGTTACATCTGGCTGAGCCCACCCACTGGTGTGGCTAAAAATCATAAACACACCCCTCTCCTGCCCTCTCCTAATATAATTAAGGGGGCACCTAGTTGTCTGGAGTTGCAGGATGTGGGGGTGTTGCTGGTTGCTCCAAATGTCCTTCTCTGCCTTTGAAGACCAGTTTGGCAGCCCTCCCCCTTCCTGCCTCACCATCTGCTGAGGGGAGATTCCCTCACACAGGCACATTCCTTTGTGTGAAGCCAGGCCACTTCACACCTCATCAAGGCAGCTTGGCCAAGCTACTAGAGCTGGCCAATCAGAGCACAGCAGCAAAAACAATGCAGGGCTGAAATGGGCAACTTTTCAGGTAAAGTTTAAAACTCTTTACCTGAACAAGTTATATTAAATCCCACAACTGGAAGTTGTGGGATTTATTACAACAATTAATTTGATACCACATTCTTGGTATGCATCATTTAAGGAGACTTTAAAAATTAAAATAAAGTCTCCCCATTCTAGCCTATGAAGGCCATTTACTACAATGAGGGAAAAACAAATGTGGCTGTTTTTACCTCACCAGGGCTTATAAAACTATTTTTATAAAGTCCCTGCTTATAGTTACATGGCACCCAGCCCTAGGGGCACATAGGGCACATCTTAGGGGTGACTTATATGTAAAAATAAGGCAGTTTGAGACTTTGGAACTACTTTTAATTCCAAAGTCGAATTTGCATATAACTTTAATTTAAAAGCAGCCAGCAAGGCAGGCATGCCTTTAAAATGACACTGGGCACCTCAGCAGTGCACCCATGGGTGCACTACCTATGCTGTGGTCCCTAAACCTACATGCCCTACCATATACTAGGGACTTATAGGAAGGTTAACTTAGCCAATTATAATTAGCCTAATTTGCATATCCATTTTACACAGAGCACTGGCCCTGGGACTGGTAAGCAGTACCCAGGGCACAGCCAAGAGTCAGTAACCACCAGTACCTGTCCAAAAAGTGTGGGGGTGACCAGGGCAAAAAGGAGGACTTTCCTACACTGCCCCCCCCCACCCCCCCCCAGATGAAAGGTGATGGGTACTAACCTACTCCCTGGTAGTCCTCATCAGCTAAGTGGAAAAACCTGGAAAGGCCATCTGCATTGGCATGGGCAGTCCCAGGTCTGTGCTCCACTGTGAAGTCCATCCCCTGTAGGGAAATGGACCACCTTAACAGTTTTGGGTTCTCCCCCCTCATCTGCATCAACCATCTGAGAGGTCTGTGGTCAGTTTGTACACGGAAGTGAGTGCCAAACAAGTAAGGCCTCAACTTCTTCAGGGACCAGACCACAGCAAAGGCCTCCCTCTCAATGGCACTCCATCTTTTCTCTCTGGGGAGTAGTCGCCTGCTGATGAAGGCAACTGGTTGATCTTGGCCCTCTTCATTAACTTGTGCTAACACTGCCACAATCCCTTCCTCTGAAGCATCTGTTTGCACTATAAACTCCTTGCTATAGTCAGGGGCCAGTAACACTGGTGCTGAACACATAGCCTATTTTAGGGTGTCAAAAGCTTTCTGACACTCTGGGGTCCAAATGACCTTCTTGGGCTGTTTCTTGGAGGTAAGCTCAGTCAGAGGGTCCACTATGGTCCCATAATTCTGAACAAACCTCTGGTAGTACCCAGTCAGGCCAAGAAATGCCCTGACCTGAGTCTGGGCTTTAGGAGCCTCCCAATCCAGGATAGTCTGGATCTTGGGCTGGAGAGGTTGTACATGGCCTCCACCAACAAGGTGGCCCAGGTACACAACTGAACTTTGCCCTATCTGACACTTGCTTGCCTTGATAGTCAGGCCTGCTTGAAGCAGGGCCTGAAGCACTTCCTTCAGGTGGACCAGGTGGTCCTCCCAGGTGGAACTAAATACAGCTATATCATCCAGATAAGCTGCACTGAAAGATTCCAACCCAGACAGGACTCTATTCACCAACCGCTGGAAGGTGGCAGGAGCATTTTTCAGGCCAAAGGGCATCACCTTGAACTGAAAGTGGCCCTCTGGTGTGGCAAATGCTGACCTCTCCTTAGCTCCTGGACTTAACGCAATCTGCCAGTATCCTGAGGTCAGATCAAACGTGCTCAGGAATTTGGCAGCCCCCAACCTATCAATGAGCTCATCAGTTCTAGGTATGGGGTGAGCATCAGTCCTAGTGACTGCGTTTAGACCTCTGTAGTCCACACAAAATCTCAATTCTTTCTTCCCACCTTGGGGATTAGGTTTGGGCACCAGTACCATTGGACTGGACCAAGGACTGTAAGAGGGCTCAATTACCTTGAGCTCCAACATCTTAGCCACTTCAGCTTTGATGTTGGCCTTGACCTGGTCAGACAGCCTGTACAGCTTGATCTTGACAGACAAGCTGTCACCAGTGTCAACGTCATGGATACACCAATTGGTGAGTCCAGGGGTCAGGGAGAACAGACTAGCAAACTGTTCCAAAACTTGTTTGCAGTCTTTTTGTTGCTGGTCTGTCAACTTGGGAGAGAGTACCACTCCCTCCACTGACCCATCTTGTGCATTTGAGGACAGGAGGTCTGGCAGAGGTTCATTCTCCTCCTCCTTCCCTTCATCAGTGACCATCAGCATGGTCATGTCTGCCCTGTTCTGGTGGGGTTTCAGCCTGTTAACATGCAGGATCCTATGAGGATTCCTGGGGGTGCCAAGGTCCACCAAGTAGGTGACCTCACCCTTTTTCTCCAGAAGTGGATAGGGCCCAGTCCATTTAACCTGAAGTGCACTAGGAGCCATGGGCTCCAAAACTCACACCAGCTGTCCTGGGTGATACTCATGCATGGTAGCCTTCTGATCATGCCAGAGCTTCATGAGCTCCTGACTGGCCTCCAGGTTTCTGCTTGCCTTCTTCATGTACTCAGCCATGCGTGACCGCAGGCCCAGCACATAATCTAGCACATTCTCCTTGGACTCTCTGAGAGGCTTTTCCCAAGACTCTCTCACCAAGCACAATGGGCCTCTTACAGGGTGCCCAAACAGTAACTCAAAGGGGCTGAATCCAACCCCCTTCTGTGGCACCTCTCTGTAGGCAAACAGCAGGCATGGGAGGAGAACATCCCATCTCCTCCTGAGTTTGTCAGACAAACCCATGATCATGCCCTTCAGGGTCTTATTAAATCTTTCCACCAGACCTTTGGTCTGTGGATGATAGGGGGTGGTGAACTTATAAGTAACACCACGCTCATCCCACATGGCTTTCAGATAGGCTGACATAAGGTTTGTGCCCCTATCTGAGACCACCTCCTTTGGGAACCCCACTCTGGTAAACACACCAAGTAGGGCCCTAGCCACTGTGGGAGCCGTGACTGTCCGGAGGGGTATTGCCTCAGGGTACCTGGTGGCATGGTCCACAACCACCAAAATGTACCTGTTACCTGAGGCAGTTGGTGGGTCTAAGGGACCAACAATGTCAATCCCCACCCGCTCAAAGGGAGTCCCAACTACTGGCAGTGGTATCAAGGGAGCCTTTGGCTTGCCCCCTGTCTTGCCATTGGCTTGGCAGGTGACACAGGAGCTGCAAAACCCCTTGACTGTTTCTGACATTTGGGGCCAATAAAAATGGTTGACCAGCCTGTTCCAGGTCTTGGTCTGTCCGAAATGTCCAGCTAAGGGGATATCATGGCTTAAGGTAAGGAGGAAGTCTCTATACGTCTGGGGGACCACTACTCTCCTGGTGGCCCCTGGTTTGAGGGCCCTTGCCTCAGTGTAGAGAACTCCATCCTCCCAGTAAAACTTGTGGGTCCCACTGGTATCCCCTTGTTCTTGCCTGGCAGCAGTCTGCCTCAGGCCCTCTGTGAGAAAACAGGGCTGATTGCAGAGGCCCCATAACTTTTTGCCCCCATTTTCCACTTTTTGCTGGTGTTTTCCTGACTCTGATGGTGCCCTGGGTACTGCTAACCAGTCCCAGGGCCTATGCTCTGTGTAAAATGGATATGCAAATTAGGCTAATTATAAGTGGCTAAGTTAACCTACCTATAAGTCCCTAGTATATGGTAGGGCATGTAGGTTTAGGGACCACAGCATAGGTGGTGCACACCTAGGTGCATTGCTGAGGTGCCCAGTGTCATTTTAAAAGCAAGCCTGCCTTGCTGGCTGCTTTTAAATTAAAGTTATATGCAAATTCAACTTTGGAATTAAAGGTACTTCCAAAGTCTTAAACTACCTTATTTTTACATATAAGTCACCCCTAAGGTGTGCCCTATGTGCCCCTAGGGCTGGGTGCCATGTAACTATAAGCAGGGCCTTTATAAAAATAGATTTATAAGCCCTGGTGAGGTAAAAACAGCCAAATTCGTTTTTCCCTCATTGAAGTAAATGGCCTTCATAGGCTAGAATGGGCAGACTTTATTTAAAATTTTAAAGTCTCCTTAAATGTTGCATACCAAGAATTTGGTATCAAATTAATTGTAATAAATCCTACAACTTCCAGTTGTTGGATTTAATATAACTAGTTCAGGTAAAAAGTTTAGACTTTACCTAAAAAGTTGCCAATTTCAGCTCTGCATTGTTTTTGCTGCTGTGCTCTGATTGGCCAGCCTGCAGCAGCTTCTGCCAGGCTGCCTTGATGAGGTGTGAAGTGGCCAGGCTTCACACAAAGGAATGTGCTTGGGGGAGAGAATCTCCCCTCAGCAGATGGTGAGGCAGGAAGGGGGAGGGCTGCCAAACTGGTCTTCAAAGGCAGAGAAGGACATTTGCAGCACCCAGCAACACCCCCACATCCTGCAACCCCAGACAGCTAGGTGCCCCCTTGATTAGATTAGGAGAGGGCAGGAGAGGGGTGTGTTTATGATTTTTAGCCACACCAGTGGGTGGGCTCAGCCAGATGTAACCTCCAAAAATCAGATTCATCCATGTTGGATTTTTAGAGACTGTTGCCTTCTGGGATGGATTTTTGCCACACTTCCCAGGAAGTGGTCATCACAGGGGGACGACCCTGTACCTGATTGGAGGACCAGGACCCCCCTGCTTTTCACCCAGGAGCAAGGATAAAACTGGCAGACCTGCCCCCACACCTCAGATCCCCTCCAGAATTCAACAAGAAAGGAACTAAAGAAGAAGAAGGACTGCCCTGCTGGACCCCTGGCCTGCACCTGGACCCTGCACTCAGAAGGACTGCACCAGCTGCACACTTGGGCTTCACCACAAGAAGGACTTTGCCTGGCTTCAACTGGTTCAAGGAGGGACTCCCTGTTTGCTACAGGTGAAAAATTGCTAAACCAGAGTCCCCTGCACCAACTCCTGAAGAAAGCGACCAGCTGACCACTGTCCAGTGGCCAAAAAGGAGTTTGCGCCAGGTGCATTCTGGGAGTTGAAATCCGCACCCCCCAAGGACCATCACAGAACTTCTGGACCCTTGGGGTGAGCTGTGGACCCCAAAAGAACCTTAAAAGAACATCTGGGTGAAGCCCCAGAAGTTTGGAAAAGATTTGAGAATTTTTGGAAAAAAGCTCCAGAGAGGGACCGACCCGCCGCGGAAATTCTAGCCGGCTTGCCTCAGCCGCGACCCAGCCTGACTTCGTGGTTCGTCCCGGTAAAGAAAAACATCCAAAAAAGAGACTAAGTCCGAACGTAAAAAGTTGACCGGGACCTCCCAGCCATCGTATCCGAGAAGGGCTCCATGGACGTCAGATCAAGATCCAGGTTTACCCCGGTCGAAGGATTTTCATCTCGAAAAAACGACTAAGTCTGAAGGTAAAAATCACCACCGAGGAAACCGACTTCGCGTATCCGGACAAGGGCTCCAGGAGGTCGGATTCAACTGGCAGGTTCGTCCCGGTGAAGAAAAACTTCAAAATAAAGACTAAGTCAGAAGGTAACTTTTTAACCGAGGCCTCCCGCGACCTGTAGCCGAGCAGGGCTCCATCGCGGTCGGCCTGAAAGTTTGACTTTGCCCCGGTCGAGGTGCAACCAGATGACCCGATTGGCGCTTTTTGTTTCTAAGCGCTAGAAAAGTAATAATTCTTTAACAATTCATATCTCCGGTTCCCCTGAACCGATTTTAATCGTTTTTGTGTCATTTTAAAGATAAAAATATAAACTATTTTTATAAATTGGTTTTGGATTTTTAAACTGTTTCCTGTGTTTTATTTAATTGCTGTTTTGTGATATTTGAATGCTTTACACTCTGTCTCCTAAGTTAAGCCTTGTCGCTCGTTGCCAAGCTACCAAGGGTTGAGCTGGGATTAATTTACTGAGACCTAACTGTACCTATGTGGAGGTTAGTGGCTTGTTGCTAGGTGTAGGTACCTACCTGCCCTACCAATAACCCATTTTCCAACACCCTCAAGAGTGGGACACTCTCTTTGTCCCTGGCACAACTCTTCTCTTGTGGGCCCACCTGCCCCTTGCAGTTCTGCCAAGTCAGGCAGAGCTTGCAGGGGAAGTGTCCCTCCCTCAGAGGTCAGATCCTCCCTCTCAGGGTTGATTCCTCCTGACCCTCTGTACTTGTAGGGGCTGGCAAGCCAGACCCAGTGCCCTTTCTTTTCTTCTTGGAGGCTTGTCCAGCACTTCCCTGTTGTGTTGCCTGTGACCGGTCACAGCACACACCCATTCAGGGAGGTCCAGCATCTGTGCATGGACCCTTCTCTCCACCTCTGACCATTCAGATGCTTCAAGATAATTTCCCAGCAGACACTCTACTTGTAGGGCAGGAGCTACAGCTACCTTCTTAGGGCCAGTCACACCTCCCCATTCCAGACTCACCATGGCCATGGGATGGAGTTTGGTTCTGCTATCTGCATAAGTCACTTGGTGAAAGACACCAGGTAAGACCTGTTCTGGAGAAACCAGCTTCTCTGTGACTATTGTCACACTGGCTCCTGTATCTCTCAGAGCTTCCACCTCAGTCCCATTGACTTTAGGCCTCTGCCTATACCTCTCCATGCTGGGAGGTAAGGTGGCCATAGTTGCAATGTTCACCCCACCCACGGATACTAAGGTGACCTCTGTGTACCCTGATCCCAGCCCTGGCCAACTTCCACCCCCCAACCCTACACTAGCAATCCCCTGGGATTGCCCACCAGTGGGGGGCTTCTTGGAGCAGATAGCATCTCCTCTTTTGTGTCCAGGTTGATGACACTCAAAACACTTGCCGGCCTTAGCAAGCTCCTGAAACTTTCCTGCTTTAGCAGGATCATAATTCTTTCCCTGATACCCTTTCCCCTTAGAAGTGGAATGGCTCAGGGCTCCCCCACCCTGAGGTTTTGGGGACTCTTGTGAGGACTCCTTGGGCTTTTTATCATCTTTCCCTTGGTTCTTCCCCTGAGAAGAACCATGTCCTCCCTTTTTCTGATCACCCCCTGGGGGTTTCTGGTTAACCCTAGTTCTTAACCAGTCATCTGCTGCCTCCCCCAGCTCTCTGGGGTTGTTCAACTTAGAGTCAACTAGATACTGGCGGAGCTTCTCTTGGACACAATTGGTTAGAAGGTGCTCCCTCATAATCAAATTGTACAGCCCCTCAAAGGTACCTACCTTGTTGCCCTGTATCCAGCCCTCCAGTGCTTTTACTGAAATGTCTACAAAGTCCACCCAGGACTGGGTGCTTGTCTTTTGGGTGTCCCTAAACTTGAGCCTATACTGCTCTGGGGTCAAACCAAACTTTTTAGTCAAGCATCTCTTCATACTGGGGTATGAGTCTGCCTCCTCCCCCCTCAAGGTTAGGAGTCTATCCCTCCCAGAGTTGGGAACCAACTCCCAAAGAAGTGAACCCCAGTACTGAGGCTTGACTCTCCTCATCTGGAGGGCCCTCTTAAAGGCCCCCAGCCATTTATCTATATCATCCCCCTCTACTTATGCAGGAACCACCCCTTTGGGTAATCTGGGGCAAAAACCCCCACCCAGGGACACCTCAGCTTCTTTGTCGCTGCCACCATCTCTTTTCTCTTCCCTTGCCCACTTTTTCTTTTCTAGGGCCAGCTTCTCTGCCTCCAAAGCTATGAATGCTAGCTGGGCCTCCAGCTCTTTCCCTGAGGGACAGGTTCTCTCCTCCTGAAGGGGCCCCATTCCCCCAACTAGCTTTGGGTCTGCCCCTAGTGACTGTATGTAATGAGGACCGGTCTTCCTCATCCTTACTTAGGCTCAGATGCCCTCCCTCCCCTGAGTGGTTGGAGCTAGCATCCTCCCCTACTTCTCCCTCCTCTGGAACTTCTTCTGAGACTACCTCTTGGGCCTCAGCCCATGCTGTCAGGGATTTGATCAGGACATGCTTCCTGAGGTCAGTGGTTGCAGGCAACCCTCTTTCAGTACACAACCCCCTAAGCTGGACTACAATCCAAATTAAAAATGAAAAACAATTTTTGTACTAGGACAATTTAAAGGATTTTTAATTTGTTTTACTTAAAACTGTAACGTGATACTGAACACAAGTACAGGATCCCACCACTGCTCACCAAAAATGTTGGAAAATGGGTTATTGGTAAGGGCAGGTATGTACCTACACTTATAGGCCACCAACCTCCACTAAGGTCCAGTTAGGTCTCAGTAAATTAACCCCAGCTCAACCCTTGGTAGCTTGGCAACGAGTGTCAAGGCTTAACTTAGGAGACTTTCCTACAGTACAGTATTCCACTCTATGCCACTTCAGTCTACAACACTCCAGTCTACTCCACTGAATGCCCCTTCTCTCTAATACCCTATTCCACTGTACACAACGCCACTCTAAGGCATTCCACCCTATGGCACTAATGTCAACGTCACTACCACCTACCCAATCCAATATATGCTATTCCACTCTACACCACTCCTCTCCACTCTATGCCAACCCATTCCACTAAACACTACACTATTCCATCTATACTATTACACTGTGCGCCACTACACTCTGGCTCACTTCACGCTATTCCACTCTACCCACTGCACTCTACCCCACTCCACTGTGCCCACTCCATTCTACACTATTACACTCTATGCTACTCCACTCTACACCATTACACTCTATGCTATTGCACTCTACACCATTCCACGCTACACCACTACACTGTATGCTATTCCACTGAACACAATTCCACACTACGCCAATCCACTATGCACTATTCCACTATACACCACTGCACTCTACGCCATCCCATGCTATTCCACTCTACATTATTCTACTATAAGTTCCTCCACGTTACCACGCTCCATTCTGCACCACTCCACACCATTCAAGTGTAAGCTATTTTACTCTGCACCACACCCATCTACGTCACTCCACTGTACACAACTCCAATCTACCCTTTTGCACTCTAGGCCATTCCACTCCAGTCTATGTCACTCCGTCCACTCCAGTCTTTTTCACTCCATTCACGGCACTCCTGTCTATGACATGCCACTGTATGCCCCATACTCCATGCTATTCCACCATACAACACACAACTCTTCACCACAATGCTCTTCATTATTCCACTCTATGCAACTCCACTCTACACTATTTCTCTAGACGCCACACCACACTCCGCCACTCCACACTAATCCACCACACAGCACTAAACGCTACCCCACTCTATGCACTAAACTCTATGCTATTTCACTCTTCTGTACACTATTCCACTCAACTATATGCTAATCCACTGTACCCTACTCCACTGTATGCCACTCAAATCTGCAACACTATTCCACTGTACACCACTCCACTCTATACCACCCCATTCTACACCATGACACGCTATGATATTCCACTCTAAACCATATAGTCTACGCCACCTCACAGTATGATATTCCACTTTATGGCACTCCGCTGAACGCTTTTCCAATGAAGGCCACACCATGGTGCGCTATTCCACTCTACACCATTCCACTCTATGGCACTCTATTCTATGCTATTCCACTCTAGTTCACCACACTGTATGCTATTCCACTGTACGCCACTCAACCTTACCCCACTCAACTCAACGCCACTCCACTGTACTCCTGTCTTGGTTACTCCACTCCATGCTATTCCACTCTAGACGACTCCATGACTCTCCAGTCTTTGCAACTCCATGCTATTCCACTCTATGTCACTCCACTGTATGTTACTCCTCTATATGCCGCTCCACACTATGCCACTCCATGCTATTTCACTCTACACCACTACACTGTACCTCACTCTGCTCTATGCCACTCCACCCTACTGTATTACACTGTAAGCTACTTCACTCTACCACACTACACTATAGTCCACTCCACACCATTCAACTCAATGCCACTCCACCCTATGCCAATCTATTCAATGACACTGTACTACACTCAACGACAGTCTACACCCTTCCCAACTATCACAATATACTCAATAATCCACTGTACAGCAATGTGCTTTTGTCAATGTGAGTCACCAGCTCTCTACTCTATGCCACTAAGAAACTCTCCGCAAAGCACATCATTTGTGAGAACTCAGTGGATGGTAGACTGGTGAGTTACAGTTAATGTAATGTGGCTACTGAGTTCAAAACACTGTGTATGGAGGTTTGTGATTATTAATACTTTGAAGAAGGTGGTAAACACCCCACACCCAAAAGTTCCAGGCTGTCAGGGTACCCCTATCCTGCTGCCTTATACCTTGCATTTTTAAATCTTTAGGACAGAGTCCCATGTTGAAATGGCAGCTGCAACATTTCTCCTCATTTATGGTCAGCCAATCGGAGCGCAAGCTCCCACTCGACTTGCAAGAGCTTGTTGCACCCACAGGAGCGAGACAGCTGACAGGAAAGACAGCCTGTGGCCGATAAGATTGCTCTATTATTTGAAGTTGCATGCATGCAGGCCTCTCGCAGGTGTCTTGCCAACCCAAATATCTAGTAATACAAATCATTTAAACCTTAATTTCTTTAAAAGCTTATGAATAGATTTACACCAAATCACTAGAAGTACGCTTTTTTAAACAAGGATCTAGCTTTCTGCCAAATTTAGTGTAATTCTGTTCAGTTGTTTTGGCTGTAGCACTGTTCAGAAATCCCTATGGAAATTGCATGAAAAATTAAGTTATGGGAACCACTTTTTTTCTCAGGCACCACTTGATGGATCACCCTGAAACTTAAGGAAGGAGCTGAGACAGATGAATTTAACGAACAAAAAAAAACAACAAAAAAAAAAAGAAAGAATGTTTTGTGAAAATTCGTCAAATTGCACCAAAGTTATTAGTAAACCAAAAAAAAAAAAAATCCGTTTCCTAGGGGTAACTAGATCCTAGCTGAAACTACCCAGGTAATAATTACCTGGGTAGTTTCAGTTAGGATTTAGTTACCCCTAGGAAACTTTAAAAAAAAATATATATATACATACATATATACACATCTATATATATATACATAAAAAATAGTTACCTTACAGCGTGAGTTATAATTACTCAAAATAACTATACCAGCTGAATTTCTATGGTTTGTGCGTGTAAAATCTGACCCTAACTATAACGTCCCTCTAACCTTTTTTTGTGAATTTCTAAGTTTTTTTTTAAATTCTGTTTCCTAACTATAACATCTTAGTAGCCTTAGTTTTTTTCCTGTAAATATCGAGGATTTTTTTAAGGTTAAGATGCCTATCGCAATGCATGCTGGGGTGGTTGGACGCAGGGCTTGGCATTGTGCTGTCCCCCTCAAGTTTGTTGCCCCTGCCCCTCTCCTCCTTGCCGTCCATTGTCCAAGTTCATGCCCATGCTCCCTGTGTGGCAGTTGTTCTGCTACTGCCCTTCTGGCCTGCCCTGAACAGTTAGCTTGCTGCCTCATCCACCCTCTCCCTACACTCTGATGTCCAAGTCCATGCACCAGCCCCCATCCTCCTGTCCTGCCTAGTCTTATCTGCTGCTACTACCTTCTATTTAGCTTGATGCCCCTGCCCACTCTTCCTGCCCTTTGTTGCCCAATTCTATGCCCCATCATTGCCCTCCTGCTCAGCCTCGGTGCTTAGCTTGCTGCCCCACCCTCCTTTCCCTCTGATGTCTGTGTGCATGCTCCTTTTTGCCCTCCATGTTCCACAGACCTGCCACTGCCCCTCTCTCCTGCCTAGCATGGGCAGATGGCCGCCGCCTGTCGGAGTTCCATGCCCCTAGCCCCTCCCTCCTACCTTCCATGGTCCATTTTGCTGCCACTTCTTTCTGCCCACCATGCTCTTTTGTGCTGCAACTGCTCCTCCTGCTTGCCCTGCGAGGTCTGTTGAGAAGCCCCTTCCCCTGACGTTCTTGTGTGTGTCCAGCTCCTACTGCTCCCTTCTGTCCTCTATGGTCTTTTGTGCATGACCCTGCCCGCTCTCTCTTGCCCACCATGGCCGTTGTACTGCCACTACCCCACCCCGCTTGCCATGCATGGACTTCTGTGCTGCCACAGACCCTCTCACCTGTCGTGTGTGGTCTGGTTGCTGCCCCTGGCCCCTTCCTACCTTTCCTCCGTTGTCCGCATGTATGCATTAAAGTCTCATTGTTGCCCCCCTAGGTGTGTTGTTCTTCCAGTGGCCATCCCGCCTGACCTCCATGGTCAACTTGTTGCACCGCCACCTTGTCCCCTGCACTCAGTTTTCCATGTGCAGGCCCCTAATACTCTCCCCTCCTGTATTGTCTGGTCTGTTGTCATGCCCCTGCCCCCTCCGTCCTGCCCTTCATGGTCCGTTATGCTGCAACTGTCCCTCCAGTATTGCCAGCTTTTTGCCCTTTCTCTCTGATGTCCATGTGCAAGGCCCTGTCCTCTCTCTATTGCTTTCCATGGTCTGCTGTGCTGCACTGCCACCCGCTTATCCTCTGTGGTGTAATGTGCTTCTGCAACCCCTGACATCTGCCCTATAAGGCCAGTCTGGTGCCCCTCCACATCTCCCTCCTGCCCTCTATTATACAAGTCCATGCCCTTACCCCATTGCCCCTGCACTCAGTGATCCATTGTACCATAATTGCAAAAATGTGAACTTGGTAAGAGGTAGATTCTGAAAAAGAAACCTGGGAGATGATTTTTCTTCTGTCCTCAATAATCTGTTATATTGCCACAGCCTCTCTTGCCTATCCTGCAGGGTTGGTTTTTGGTCCATGCCCTCCGTTGTGGTGCCACTGCCCCTTCCTCCTGCCCTGGTTTCGGGCAGAGTTCTGAAATTATTTGTAGTAGGGCGGTCTTAAGACTGCAAGCACTGGCGGTCTTTCGGGGGCTGCCGCTTCAGCGGTCTTACGAAAAGACCTCCAAATTTGGAATTCCGACACCAGTAGTGCTGGAGGTCGGCAGTGAAGAAGCAGTTCCACCACCGGCGCCGCCACACCAAAAGGACGCAGCACACCGTATTACGACATGTAATACGGCATGGCGGGGTGCTGCTGGCGATGGAAGCTCCGGGACCCATCCACTCCCAGACGATCTCCTCGATGGATGAGGTAAGTGGATTGTCCTACAGGGGAGGGTGTTTGTGTGTGTGTGTGAATGTCATGAATGAGGGGGGAGGGGGCCAGTTTGTGGGTGCAGGTCTGCATGTGTGAGTGATTGTGGACAGGGTGAGAGGAGTGTGAGTGTTAGTGGATTGGGGCTGGGGGTGTGTGAGTGTGGATGGGGGAGGGATGTGTGAATGTATGTATGCGCTGGAGGGAGGGAGTGAATGTATGTGAGTGCGGTGTTTGTGTATGTATGTTAGTTTGAATGGGGGTGCCTGACGCGAGTGCATGGATGAGCGGGGGGTGTTTGTGTGTGGGAGTACGTGGGTGCATGGGTGCGGGTTTGTGGATGTGTGTATCCTGGCAACAGGAATGCAGATTCCTATCAGCGGGATACAAGACCGCCAGCTTTTTCTGGTGGTGGGATGCCAGTAAAATGCTGGTGGTCTTCCACGTTGTAATACCGCTGCGGTATTACAGCGTCCGCTGGGCCGGAGGTGCTCACCTCCATCCCACGGACTGCGGAAAAGCGACGGGACAGGTGGAGTATTCGCAGACTGGGTTAGGCCAAACCACCGAACTCGTAATTTGGCGGTCTTCATCGCAGACTGGTCGGCGGTGAGGCTGCCACTGCTGGTCTGGCGGTCTTAAGACCACCAGAGTCGTAATGAAGGCCTAAGTGTTTTGTACACTTCTGTCATTGAGCTATACTTCGGCTACTTTTGGGTGATATTCGTGCAACATTTAGGCTCTTTTTTTCTGGTGGCCACCTTGGGAGACTTATTTGTTATGAAGCGCCCTAGTCTCCTCATTTACTGCAGTATCCTCAGTAGAAAATGCTTTCAGTTTTCATCGATTCCATCAAGATGGCGTTCAGATGTGTCACACTTTTTGCATAAATTCAGAATGTTAGCACTCTAGTTACTCATTAGAACATTGTAGCAAAGCTGCTGATCACCAGGAAATTAACTGGTAGTCTGCTGCTGGTGTTGAAAGTGCATGTTTCAGTCTTCATGACAGAATGTTTTGATGAAATAGAAGAGGGAGATATTTAAGAAAGGACTTAAAAAGTGTCCTTATTTTCCTTTCTAGAGCAATAACCATAATTTCTATGACAAAATGAACCCCTCATTTTGTTCCTTTGTAAATTAAATGTTTCAAGTTTTACCAGTTTGATTCAATCAAGATGGTTTCAGGTGTGTCACAAATTTGTCATAAGTGAGACTGTTAGCGCTCGAATTGTTCTTTAGAACACTCTGGGAGGCTGCAGTATAACACAAGAACTGACGGACTGCTCCTGTTGAAAGTTCATGTTACGGAGAATGTCAGACTTCATTCCCAATTGAATGAGAAAGATAGTGTGAATTTACAGAAAATATGCTCTCATTTTAGCTTCTGAAGCACCTTCCATAACCTCTATGGGAAAGTCATGAGAAAGGTTTTCTTCCAAACATGATTCATGAAATCCCATCACGGTAAAATCATCTTAGAACACACAACAATTCCTACAATTAGTATAGTACCATCAACAAATGATTTATATTATAACAACATTTTAGATCACCTTTTATACGTTCTCCTTTTTGTGATCCTCAAAACCTGCTATTCCCTACAATGAATTTCACTGGGGTGCTATCATGTATATTGGACCCAAGATGGCTGCTATCACTTTCTGTTTGAAGTGCTGATAGCCAATTAGATCTCACCATGAGATCTGTGCTTAGGCTCCAACCAAATATACACATTTAGATTTCCTTTAATATCTCGAAAACTACTGAACAGATTTACACCAAACAACAAAAAAAGATTATCTACAGGCAAATAGCTGCCTTTCTGCCAAATCTGGTGTAATTCTGTCCAGGGGTGTCTAAAAGACTCTATGGGAATTAGCAAGGGAAATGCACTTTTTTTTTTTTAACCCCCACACTTTCTCAGACCCTGCATGAAGGATCATCCCAAAACTTTCCATGCATGAGATCCTAGAGAGCACTTTTTTGTGGAAAATTTTGTGAAGATTCGTCACACGGTGCCACAGATACGTCAAAAAATGCTTTTTCTATGGAAACTTAAGTCCTAACTACTTACTGGCACCTGCCAGTGTAGGGTATATACATATATATATATATATATATATATATATACATACATATATATATATATATATATATATATATGGAAAATGTCACTTACCCAGTGTACATCTGTTCGTGACATGAGACGCTGCAGATTCACATGCTTTGCACATCCCGCCATCTAGTGTTGGGCTCGGAGTGTTACAAGTTGTTTTTCTTCGAAGAAGTCTTTCGAGTCACAAGATCGAGGGACTCCTCCCCTTTCGGCTCCATTGCGCATGGGCGTCGACTCCATCTTAGATTGTTTTCCCCGCAGAGGGTGAGGTAGGAGTTGTTTATTATAGTAATAGTGCCCATGCAATGGAGTAAACATGTATGTACATAATGTAGTTTAAAGTGATATATTTACAAATTTACAAATGTTCAAGATCAACTTCGAAACGTCTACAGGCTCCCGGGGAGGCGGGTGGGCGCATGTGAATCTGCAGCGTCTCATGCCACGAACAGATGTACACTGGGTAAGTGACATTTTCCGTTTGATGGCATGTGTAGCTGCAGATACACATGCTTTGCCTAGACTAGTAAGCAGGTATCTCCCCAAAAGCGGTGGTTCAGCCTGTAGGAGTTGAAGTTGTTTGAAACAAAGTTCGTAGTACTGCTTGTCCTACTGTGGCTTGTTGTGCTGTTAACACATCCACGCAGTAGTGGTTGGTAAACGTATGAGGCATAGACCATGTGGCTGCCTTACATATTTCAGTCATTGGAATGTTTCCTAGAAAGGCCATGGTAGCACCTTTCTTTCTAGTTGTGTGTGCCCTCGGTGTAATAGGCAGTTCTCTTTTTGCTTTGAGATAACAGGTTTGAATGCATTTAACTATCCATCTAGCAATGCCTTGTTTGGAAATTGGATTTCCTGTATGAGGTTTTTGGAAAGCAACAAATAATTGTTTTGTTTTCCGAATTTGTTTTGTTCTGTCAATGTAGTACATTAACGCTCTTTTGATGTCTAATGTATGTAGTGCTCTCTCAGCTACAGAATCTGGCTGTGGGAGGAACACTGGTAGTTCTACTGTTTGATTCAAGTGGAACAGTGATATGACTTTTGGTAAAAATTTTGGATTTGTCTGCAGAACTACTTTATGCTTGTGTATTTGAATAAATGTTTCTTGTATGATAAATGCTTGGATTTCACTGACTCTTCTTAGAGATGTGATGGCAATTAGAAATGCAACTTTCCATGTTAAATATTGCATTTCACATGAGTGCATGGGCTCAAAAGGTGGCCCCATGAGTCGTGTTAAGACAATGTTGAGGTTCCATGAAGGAACTGGTGGTGTTCTTGGTGGTATAATTCTTTTTAGGCCTTACATAAATGCTTTTATGACTGGTATCCTAAACAGTGAAGATGAGTGGGTAATTTGCAGGTAATCTGAAATTGCGGTAAGATATATCTTAATGGATGAAAAAGCTAGTTTTGACTTTTGCAAATGTAGCAAGTAGCTTACGATGTCTTTAGCAGATGCGTGTAAAGGTTGAATTTGATTATTATGGCAATAATAAACAAACCTTTTCCACTTATTTGCATAGCTATGGGACAATGGCTATGCATGAGGACATCATGCCTAGGAGTTTCATTACTATTTTTGACTTGTATTCTTTGGTTTGGATACATGACCTGTATTACATTGTGAAATGCTTGTACTCGTGGACTTGGAGTGGCAATCGCTTTTGCTGTGTTGATTGTTGCCCCTAAGTATTGCTGTGTCTGACACGGCTGAAGGTGTGACTTTGTGTAGTTGATTGAGAAACCTAGTTTGTGTAGGGTTTCTATCACGTACTTTGTGTGTTGTAAACACCGTTCTAGGGTGTTGGTTTTGATTAACCAATGGTCTAGGTACGGGAATACATGTATTTGCTGCCTTCTGATATGCACAGCTACTACTGCCAGGCATTTTGTAAAAACTCTTGGCGCAGTTGTTATTCCGAATGGCAACACCTTGAATTGGTAATGTACCCCTTGGAATACAAACCTTAAGTACTTTCTGTGTGAAGGATGTATCGGTATATGGAAATATGCATCCTTTAGGTCTAGTGTTGTCATGTAGTCTTGTTGTTTGAGCAGTGGGATTACGTCTTGTAATGTCACCATGTGAAAGTGGTCTGATTTGATGTAGGTATTTAATGTTCTGAGATCTAATATAGGTCTCAGTGTTTTGTCCTTTTTGGGTATGAGAGGGTACAGAGAGTAAACTCCTGTTCCTTTCTGTTGAATTGGTACTAATTCTATTGCTCCTTTTTGTAGCAATGCCTGGAGCTCGAGTCCTAGAAGATCCATGTGTTGTTTTGACATATTGTGTGTTTTCGGTGGAATGTTTGGAGGGAATGTGAGAAATTCTATGCAATAACCATGCTGGATAATTGCCAGTACCCAAGTGTCTGTTGTTATCTCCTCCCAATGTTTGTAAAAATTGCTTAGTCTCCCCCCACAGGTGTTGTGTTGGGGATTTGTGACTTGGAAGTCACTGCTTGTTTTGAGGAGTTTTGGGGTTTTGAAACATCCCTCTATTCTTTTGGAATTGTCCCCCGCTATATTGCCCCCAAAAACTTCCCCGCTGATATTGACTTTGATAAGTGGGCCTTGTTTGTGAGGTTGTGGGTTCTGTAGATTGTCCTCGAAACCCCCCTCTAAACTGCGTTTTGCGAAATGTGCTCTGTGGGGAGTAGAGTGCGCCCATGGCTTTGTCCGTATCAGTGTCTTTTTTAAGTTTTTCTATAGCAGTGTCCACCTCCGGCCCAAACAACTGCTGTCCATTAAAAGGCATATTCAGCACAGCTTGTTGCATTTCCGGCTTGAATCCTGACGTACGCAACCATGCGTGTCTCCTTATTGTTACAGCAGAATTTACTTGCAGCTGTATCTGCTGCATCCATTGCTGACCGTATCTGATTATTTGAGATACTTTGTCCTTCCTCTACCACTTGTTGTGCCCTTTTCTGGAACTCTTTGGGTAAGTGTTCTATGAAATGCTGCATTTCATCCCAATGAGCCCTATCATATCTTGCCAGAAGTGATTGTGAGTTGGCAATGCGCCATTGGTTTGCTGCTTGTGCTGCAACCCTTTTCCTTGCAGCGTCGAATTTGTGACTCTCCTTGTCTGGGGGTGGTGCGTCTCCAGAGGTGTGAGAGTTTGCTCTCTTGCGAGTTGCCCCTACTACCACAGAGTCTGGTGTTAATTGCTGCGTGATATACACAGGGTTTGTAGGCGGTGGCTTGTACTTTTTCTCCACCCTTGGAGTTATGGCCCTGCCCTTCACAGGCTCCTGAAACACCTGTTTGTAGTGTTTTAGCATTCCAGGTAGCATAGGTAAGCTCTGGTATTGGCTATGAGTGGAGGATAGTGTATTAAACAAAAAGTCATCCTCAATCGGTTCTGCATGCAAGGTGACATTATGAAAAACCGCTGCCCTTGAGACCACCTGCGTGTAGGATGTACTGTCCTCAGGTGGGGACGGTCTCGCTGGGTAACAGTCTGGGCTGTTATCCGATACTGGTGCATCATAAAGGTCCCATGCGTCGGGATCGTCCTGACTCATTGCAGTATGCGTTGGGGATTGCATCAATGGTGGAGTGGCTACCGGTGATGTGTGCATTGATGGTGGTGGAGATGGTGGCGGAGTTGTCTTGCCACCTTTGCCTGTGGCTGCTTGTCCTTTTCTTGAAAGGCAAGTCTTCTTTTCATTTTAATTGGGGGAAGAGTGCTTATCTTCCCTGTGTCCTTTTGAATGTGGAGCCTCCTTTGAGTGTAGTCTGGCTCCATTGATTCTAGTTCTTGTCCGAACTTATGCCCTTGCATTAGGGAGGACAACCCCTTTTACTCTGTGTAGGAACCTGATTTCGGTTCCAAGGCTGGATGTTTCGGAATGGAAACCTTTTCTGTAGCCTTTTTCGGCTCCGACGACACTTTCTTTATTTTCGGTGTCGTGGTGTCTCGGTGCCGACCCATCTCGGTGCCGCTGTCTCGGTGCCGAACTTGCTCGGAGCCGCTGTCTCGGGCTCGAGATTGCTGTGTGCCAGTACCTCAACCGGAGTCGGATGACTTCGACACAAGCGTGCCCTTTTTCGGTGCCGATGATCGGTCACCTATTTTACGGGTTAAGCCATGGCCTGTTGGCGGTGGCGTCCCCTGGGCTTTTGTGGTCTTCTCGTGAGTTTTATGTTTCGACGTCTTACTCACGGTTTTAGGTGTTTCTTCGGGATCGAGCTCGTCCGAGTCCGACTCTTGGATGGAGAAGGTTTCTTCTTCCTCGTCCAAATGCCTTTGTCCTGTTGGCGCCGACGCCATTTGCAGTCTTCTAGCTCTTCGGTCTCTTAATGTTTTCCTCGACCGAAACGCTCGACAGGCTTCACAAGTATCTTCTTTGTGTTCTGGAGACAAACACAAGTTGCAGACCAGGTGCAGCTCTGTATACGGACACTTGTTGTGACATTTTGGGCAAAAGCGGAATGGGGTCCGTTCCATCAACCTTGAAGGGACACGTGGCCGGGCCGACCAGGCCCCGACGGGGGATAAAAAAAAAAAACAAAGGGCCACGGAGCTCTTCAAAAGTCGGTGTCGATCTGTAGTAACTAACCCAATACCAAACGCAAACAATACCGTCAAATTTTCCGAGATTCTAACTAACTTTCCGAACCGAAACATGGAGCTAAAAGGGACACGTCCGAACCCGATGGCGGAAAAAAAAAAAACTAAGGTGGAGTCGACGCCCATGCGCAATGGAGCCGAAAGGGGAGGAGTCCCTCGATCTCGTGGCTCGAAAGACTTCTTCGAAGAAAAACAACTTGTAACACTCCGAGCCCAACACTAGATGGCGGGATGTGCAAAGCATGTGTATCTGGAGCTACACATGCCATTGAACATATATATATATATTTATTTGAATTAAAGTCTGTGTAATTTGTTAGGATGGTAGGGGTGAGGTATACCCTTACCATCCTCCCAAATTACACCAAAATTAATTCACTTTTTTTTTTATTGTTGCAAATAAGTAATTTGTGCCACCACAAAGTACATCTTTTCAAACCTCACCACACTTCCACAATGGTGAGCATGGCGGAAAATTAAACTTAGTGAGCTGCAATAACTCCTCCCACAAGGGACCTCATTACCAGTAGCTCATTCAGAATAATGAGATCTGTGGGAACACAGCAGATCTCTTTATGTCTCCACTTTCACATGGAGATTTTAGATGCTAAAACGTACAGGGGATTGAGTAATTACTGGTAGAAATAGACCTTGAATTACCAATCTCCCAAGTAATGTGTCATTTCTTAGTGGACCTTCAGGGTCCAATTTGAAATGGCAAGTGTTTTCCCCACCCCTCTCGTACTCCGCTATTGGTAACTCCTGGGGGCTGGGGATATTACAGCCCATTGACCAAGCTACTCCAATATTCTTTATTTCGGCTAAAAGCCATAAAAGTATCCAATAAGAGAATATACCATATTCCCACAATAAAATAGAGAAAAAGAAATAAGAAAAAAAGTGCCATATAATACAGTGAGAGTCCCTACCACTTTCTTCTAAAATAAATTGTATAAACATGCAGGTATAAAAACAGTGTAAAACAGTCAATAAATGTTATAAATTAGAAACCATTCTGTCTTAGTTCTACTTGATTATCTGCTTTGTTCAAGTGTCTTTTTAGGCTTTGACAATCAGTCCACAAGATTTTCTCTAGTTCCTATAGCCCATACACTTTGGAGATATCTTGTGACTGCAAAGACTATCTCGTCATTTGTATCGCTTGCCAATATTCGTAAGGTTGTATTGTATTTCCTTATCCCCAGTGATCTACTTAAAGGAATGATCCCCCTTCTTCCTAGGGAACAAATATCTAGGGCAGAAGAATACAAAGTGTGCAAGTGTCACTGGTTGCCCGAGTCAGGAATGGCAAGAGTTCAAGTTATAATCCTCCTTACTCCACCTTGGGGTGAATGTCTTGAGCGGTAAAATCCCTA
Organism: Pleurodeles waltl; assembly: GCF_031143425.1. NCBI lineage: Eukaryota > Metazoa > Chordata > Amphibia > Caudata > Salamandridae > Pleurodeles > Pleurodeles waltl. The sequence continues at coordinate 1,148,930,135 of NC_090445.1, read as the reverse complement.
GTCTAAATGTAATAAAAAGGCTTTTAATGCAAGGAGGATTTATATTATCCATATAGCTTCAAACTTAGGGCTGCATTTATGGTCTAAAAACTGATGTCCGGCTACCTTGGTTCTTTTTGGACCAAGTTTGCACCAGAACCATTCCCAGTAACACCGCCTTATGCATATTTTTGCTTCCTTAGTTAGATTACAAGGGTCTCTCCACACCTCCTCCATTTTAATAAATTGGCTCATATCTCTAATGTATTTGAACAAAGGAATTTTCGATGCGCCACCATTCGCTAGCAGCTCAGCTGCCGCTGCTTGATAGGTGGTCAGATGTTCAGATGTCCAAAGACGAACCAAATACATAAGTGGTCTCAGGGCAATTTCATTGTGGATCTCATTTAGAGTTAAGTCAAATCTAAGGGGTATGAGAGGATTGCTCATCGGCAGAAGCAAGAAGTTGCGTATAAAGCGATTTTCTACTGTTGTCAAGCTTCTGGAGTTGCAGTGTCCCCATAAATCGGCAACGTAGATTGAAGCTGCCACTGCGGCTGCCTTGTATACAGTAATGGCAAGTGAGATTTCCCCTTCAGAGGTGTTTGCAATTTTCCTCCCTATCACAATTGACCTCTGCCGGAGGACCGACAGACTCTTTTCAATTTGTGCTGACTATTGTTGGTCGCCTGCTAGTCTGATCCCCAAATAATCAAATTGGCTAACTCTCTCTACCAATTGTCCTGCTATACTCATTTTCCCCCTGAATGACTTATGCATATTAAAAACCATAAACTTGGTCTTAGTTGGATTTATTTCAAGGACCCTCTTGGCACAAAAGATAGAAAAGGCATCAAGCTAATTTTGGAGTCCCATTGGGGTTCTTGAAATCAATAGAGTGTTGTCCGCAAACATGAGAATGGGGACCGGGACTCCTGCTAGTTTCGGGGCATCATGGTTACAATGCATCAGCTGATCTACCACACTGTTGATAAAGAGGTTAAACAGTGTGGGAGCTAAGACACACCCCTGTCTGACCCCTATCAACAGGTATAGCTTCTGTCAGGTCTCCACCTTGAGACCAACGTACCTGGGCGTATGTTCCCTCATGGAGATGTTTTATCAGTCTCAGCAGTTCTTTATCAAGTTGATAAGACTCCAAGACATTCCACAACAAGTCCAGTGGGACCAGATCAAAGGCGGTCTTTAAATCAATAAAGGCCACATACAAGTGGCTCTTATTGAGTATCAGGTATTTCCAGCAAAGGAGGTTGAATCTAAACGCCTGGTCTATTGTGCTAACTCCTTTCCTGAATCCTGCCTGGAAGATGGAGAGGATCTGAGAATCCTCTATCCATGTCTGCAGTCTAATCAAGACCTGCTTACAAAATACTTTTTGACTCACACCAATTAAGCTTATTGGTCTGTAGTTGGTTGGTTATTCCTGTGCCCCCTTTTTAAAAACAGGGACTATTATTGCTCCTTGCCATGTAGAGGGGAGCCCACCACCGCTCAAAATCACATTGCCAAGTACATTTAGATATAAAGACCAAGTTCTGGGTCGGGACAGATACCGGTCACCTGGAATACCATCAAGACCAGGGGCCTTTCCTTTGCGTAGTGTTTGAAGGGCCAGAGTAGTTTCTTTTAGGGAAAAGGGGTCCAAATCAAAATTAGATAAAGTAGCTACCCCGGAAGTTGGTGTATAGGAAGTAGAAGGCCCCTCTAATATTGATGAAGATTTGTTGATGCAGCTAGGCCGAACCGCTCTGTACAGATTTCTAAAGTGTGACACCCAGGTTTCTGGCAGAATTGCTGGATAGCTCTCCTCGTTTTGGGGATGTCCCTTTTCTGCCACCAGTTTCCAAAACAGTTTTGTATCCCTCTCATGGAGAGCATCTACCAGGGCATTCCAATTTTTAGTTTCCCACTCTTTTTTGAGTTTTTCAATGTTGTTTTGTAAGCAGTCCTAGTTGCTCTTATCTCCCGGCGACTCCCTACCTGTAATGTTCCCAACAGCTGTAATTTGGCCTGTCGGCAAGAACTAGAGAACCATCTCAGTGATCTATCCATGGTTTCTACCAGTTTCCTTACTACCTGAATGGTCTTAACCGGTTAACCAAAGTACCATGCAAATTAATCAGGTCAACCAGTGCAAAGTCAGTATACTTCAGGGGAAAGAGTCGATATAACTACATTGTATAATGAAATCTGGAACTTCGCATCTTCTGCCACCATTTCCCATCTTACATTTTTGTAATCATTTGTCGCTGTTAAAATATTACCCTTCACCCATTTCGTCAGTTTACTGCTGTTGATTGTAGAGGCTAAGAAGGATGTGCAGAGAGCTTGGGGGTCGTTGTCATCTCGTGGGGAAACAGCTATATCAATGAGAGAGTTCCAGAGAATATAATCTACTAGAATATAGTCTAAGTGGCTCGAATATAGTCCTTTTTTGTATGTAGGCAAGGCCGGAGTATCCGACTTCGTGTTCCCATTTACTACTCTTAGTCCCATAGTTTTTATTAGATTCTCGAACAGGGCTAATGCTCCCCCTATTTTCTTTGTTATGACCTGGACCGGGCCCGATCTGTCCAAGGGGTCTGCAAACTGGGTTCCTTCTGGCAGGTAATCATCCTTGTGACAACTGCATATTGCAAGCCCCTGCAATGATTATACCCTGCCCCCCTGGTAGATGATTCAAAAGATCTGTGAGAGAATTCAGCAAAGCAATCTGTGTGCTTTGTGGGACGGGTGTAATGTAGATATTTACGATTACTATACGAGTAGGCCCCCTGGGACTAGTGAATTCCACCTCCACAGCTAATATGTCCCTAGTGGGGCTAGATAGTTCCTTCGCCATGGGGAACAGATCGTGTTTTAGCCAAATTATCAATCCCCCTGATGCCCTCCCAGATGGCGATGGGAGCGCGACCTTCTGAAAGGTCCAGTATCATGCTCTATAAATCATTGAAGGGGGCCCATGTCTCCTGTAAGAGAATGATATGATGTTGATCTATAAAACTACACCACTCTGGATTCGTTTTTTTCATAACACACCTGCCACATTCCAGGATAAAAATTAAATTAGGGAATCTTTACCATCCCCCATATTTAACAATCTCTCATTAGCCTTTTTTATAGAGGATGCTACTTCACAGTCTCACCCTTCTGCTTGGCCACTACAGTGTATTTCTACTTCTGCTCCCGCAATGCCCGATGACTGATTACTTGGGGCACAGAGTTCCATTGCCTTTTTAATAGATACATCGTCCCTCCCTGCTATCACTATGGGAGCTTTGCGTCAATCCGCAATAGAAATTTGACTACTCCTATGACCCTGCCTTGAGGTACATATACTCGGAAGGGGTATGTTGCTAGGGCTTCCTCTAAAAAACAAATTAGCCATTGATGGCGGAATCGTTTGGGTAAGAGTTACTTGGGATAGAGTACCAGGTCTCAATCTTTGCTTAAGCGCTAGGAGACCCTTTACTCGACTCTCACTATTCAATTTCAACCCTATGAGGTCAGTTTCTAGGCTATCACTTGAATATCTCTGGACATTAACTATGTTGTCCCGTATAACTGACCTACATTTCTTTACTTCCCTTATCCAGTGGATTACTTTATTTTTAAGTGAATCTCCCTGTTCCTTGAGACCATGTTTTAACTTTGGAATGTTCATCATATATATATCATACTGGCTATGCTTAGTATGGGTCAGGAGAGTACTCAGTAGGGGGTCACTATTGCTTTTGTCTAAGGGCTTGTTTCGATGCGCCTCTTGGTTTGCCACTCTTATCATGTTGGCGTCACATTTGTTTGGGTTAGCCACTTCGGGGGCTACACAGCTTTCCGTTTGGTAATTTTGCAGTGCCACTCCAGCCCTCTTTCCCTTGTGTTTTCCTACAGTAGGTGTTTCAAGTGTTTGAGATTGCATAGATAGAAAGTTAAACTCAGGTTTGGGGGAGGATTTCCTTATGCCCCCAATTACAGCAGTTATACCGTCCAGCTTCTCATGTATCATACGACTCAAAGATGTAATATATTCTCTCAAGTTCACTATCTCTGCTCTTATTTGTGTTAGCTGAAGCTCAACAGAGCGTTCCCCCTTGATGACTAAGTGTGAAAATGCCTCCTCAGCTTCCCTTGGAGCACCCTCCTCTTTACTAGGAGTTGTCAGAGAAACAAGGGGTAAGAAATGATTAAAACAGTTTATATGGGGTAACGCGCTGTCCTGCTGAATAGGCACGCTCGGTTCAGGGCACTTTATTGGGTAAACGGGGGTTTCTGATGAAGTAGACTACGGGTGAGTCCCCCGTGGAGGTTCTGACGGCAGCTCTCTGTTCGCGTGGATAAAGAAAGACTTTATGTCTTTGATTGCAACATCATTCCCTCTCTTAGAGGACTTGCAGGGTTTAGGGGCCAGTAAACTCTCAACTTCCTCTATTAGATCGCCAATGTGGTCCAATGTAGAATTTTCAGCAGCATGTTGAGGTAGTTTCCTCGCCCCTCCCTGACCAGTGGAATTACCACTAGCTTTCCTTTTCCCCATCCTGATTGAATTAAATATAATTTCTCAAAACGGGTATGGGGGAAAAAAGAAAACCAAGAGAATAGGCCCTGCCCTGTCTCTTCCTGTCAATGACGGGCAAAGGACGGGCCCGCCCTTGGCCCGAGCGCCGCCCGCGCACGTCCCGCGTATTGGGAGCGCAATGAAAGATTTAAGGGGCTTGGGTCCCGCCCCCAGCCGCCGCCAGCAAGGTCCTGCTCTTCCCGCGAAGCGGGAGCGCAGTGAAAGATTTAAGGGGCTTGGGTCCCGCCCCCAGCAAGGTCCTGCGCTTCCCGCGAAGCAGGAGCGCGATGAAAGTTTAAAGGGGCTTGGGTCCCACCCCCAGCTGCCGCCAGCAAGGTCCTGCTCTTCCCGCGAAGCGGGAGCGCAGTGAAAGATTTAAGGGGCTTGGGTCCCGCCCCCAGCAAGGTCCTGCGCTTCCCGCGAAGCGGGAGGCCGATGAAAGTTTAAAGGTGCTTGGGTCCCGCCCCAAGCCACCGCCAGCAAGGTCCTGCGCTTCCCGCAAAGCGGGAGCCCAATGAAAGTTTAAAGGGGCTTGGGTCCCGCCCCCAGCAAGGTCCTGCGCTTCCCGCAAAGCAGGAGCGCGGTGAACGATTTCTGGCGGTCCTGCGCTTCTAGCCCAAGCAGGAGCACGATGAAAGTTTAAAGGGGCTTGGGTCCCGACCCCAGCAAGGTCTTGCGCTGTCTCGCGAAGCGGGAGCGCGATAAAAATTTAAAGGGGCTTGGGTCCTGCCCCCAGCAAGGTCCTGCGCTTCCCGCGAAGCGGGAGCGCAATTCAAGTTTAAAGGGGCTTGGGTTCCACCCCCAGCCGCAGCCAGCAAGGTCCTGCGCTTCCCACGAGGTGGGAGCGCGATGAAAGTTTAAAGGGGCTTGGGTCCCGCCCCCAGCCGCCGCCAGCAAGGTCCTGCGCTTCCCGCGAAGCAGAAGCGTGATGAAAGTTTAAAGGGGCTTGGGTCCCACCCCCAGCCGCCGCCAGCAAGGTCCTGCGCTTCCCGCGAAGCGGGAGCCCGATGAAAGTTTAAAGGGGCTTGGGTCCCGCCCCCAGCAAGGTCCTGCGCTTCCCGCAAAGAGGGAGCCGGTGAAAGATTTCTGGCGGTCCTGCGCTTCCCGCGAAGCGGGAGCACGATGAAAGTTTAAAGGGGCTTGGGTCCCGTCCCCAGCAAGGTCTTGCGCTTCCCGCGAAGCGGGAGCGCGATGAAAGTTTAAAGGGGCTTGGGTCCTGCCCCCAGCAAGGTCCTGCGCTTCCCGCGAGGTGGGAGCACAATAAAAGTTTAAAGGGGCTTAAGTCCCGCCCCCAGCCGCCACCAGCAAGGTCCTGCGCTTCCCCAAGCTACTCATAGTGAGGGACACAAGTTGCGAAACCCATCAGTGGAGACTAAAAGGAACCTATTGTCTAGACAGAGTGGCCACTACTTTCAACATATTATTTTGAAAAAATGGGGTAACCCAGTACCCTGGGACCCGGGTAAGTGAATAATATATCAAAAACATTTTTGGTCCATCTGGGGGAAGGATATGAATTAACCTCCACAACAGTGGTTGTACCATAAGGAACTTTCTGTACCAATAAGGTTTGTGAGTAATATATCACATTTATTAGAAACTTAAACTCAACAATTTAAAGAAAAGTAATCGAGTTGCTCCCGTGTAACGGCACAGTATGAGTGAATTATGAGTTAGTGTAAGTTTTGCAGTGCTATTTACATGAAAACTAAAATTAAAAGTATCAGGTCTCAAATAAGCACTTATAACCATAGGTACTGTGAGCATGCTGAATTTTTCAAAGTCAATCCACAACTTCTAATGCAATGTCGACGTTTCGACCCCAATCAAAGAAAGTAATTCAGGTGGGCCATCATCAGGACAGAATATTAAAGTAGGAAGCACCCCTATTTAATTGTACTCAGAGAGCTGTAGGCATGCATATCTGAAATCTTGATACATTTATCCAGCTTTGCGCACACAGAAACTGCTCCAGTCCCTCATCTTTTAAGCTGTTCATTCCCTTCAGTTCACGGCACAGAAGACCCAGTGAGTGTGAGATTCTGGGGCAGGAACGGGCGAGGTCCTTGCTCATGCATCACAGACCCCTTAAGACCAATATACCACATAATTTTTAAGCTGATGGTGCAAGCGCTTTGACCTTTTGTAAGTATTGTGGGATTTTAACCACTCCCATCACTTTCACTCGTTCGTGGGCTTGCCTTTCAAAAATCAGTTATCATTGGTAAATGCTTTACGTTTGTCCCTCCATGTGGCGGTTTTGCTAATGGCTTGCAGGTTGTCCCTGTTATATGCATAATTCCACGATTGCCAATATATTTGACTGAAAGCAAATTTGTTTTTTTTGTGTCTCTCCCTCGCGCTCTTGCTCATGGCGCTTTGAATCGGCTCGCTTATGTCAACTGTTTTACTTTTCATTTTAAATTTATGAAGCAAGAAAAATCCAGTTAGGAATTTACAATGCTAATAGCTCTAACTTGAACAAATGCGAGACTCACTGCATTGCAAATCCTTGTTCATTATCAGGAGCTTGTAGAAGTTCTTTCCCAGCATGCATTTTTGCCCCTTGGCCGATAATACGCTTCTGTGCCCCCTTGCTCTTCTAGGGGTCCCCCTTTGCTACCCATTACCTTCTTTGAGGAGTTTCTATCCATGCTGCTTCTAGCCGTTTTCCTAGGTTAGTTGTTCATGGTTCGTGTGCTCCCACCCTAGCTGCTCGTTCTGTGTGTTTTCCTTTCTTAGCTGCTACGTGCTCACACACTGTGCTCCTGCACTTTCCAGCTGTACTCCTTTTCAAACTACTCTCAGGCTTAGATTAGGTTGGATAACAGCATAGATTGCAAACAAATATATTTATAAAAGCCAAAGAAGAGGTTACAGAGGCAAAATCTATTGTCTTTGCCAATGCTTGTTACATTTATTACAATGCACTAAACCTGGTATCACAATAGACCCTGCTCGGCTCAGGTCCTCTGTATGTTCACACTTTGCATTATGACACTGACCCAAAAGGCGATTTGGGGTCATCGGCTCATGTCAGCGCTGCCTCCAGCATTTTCAGTTAAGCAGCAGAAGCAGGAGAAGCAGGAGTTAGCCATCTATGGCTGTAAACAGTCGGATAAAGCAGCTTTACTGGATATTCAGGATGTGTGAGAGTCTACAAGGGGTGCTTTATTTGTTTTCTGCTAAGACGGTCAGGATGGATTCCCTAAACAAGGCTAGATCAAAAGGAGATGGTTTTAACAAGGAACTAATCCTGTGGTCGCGAGCACAGCTTGTGGCCCAATGCAGTTGGCCCCTCCGGGGGTGCCAAAGGATCTAATATGGAGGATGGGCAGTTTAAAGGACAACTTTACTGCACCAAACACTTACTTTACAGACAGTACCGAAGCCTGATTTTGCAAAAAGCCTTCGGTTAAGCAGACAGAAAGATCATTTGATTGAAACTTTTTTTAAGATAAACTCTACCTGGCCAGTTCAAGCACTAGGATCGTATATTAATCAGGATTTGGGAGTTATTTTATTTACTAGTTATTTGTAATGACCTTAAAAGGAGAAATGTCCCTGTCTGACAGGAGATAGTCTGGTTACAATATCGCTTTATTAATTTATGCGGTTGAGGTAAGCATTTCGACAAAAAACTAAGTACGAATCAGAGCCACAGGACGACAGGGTCTTAGACAGTTTGTCGTGTGACATACATTTTTATAGCGTATGTTTGATGGGTGTTGATTGAGGGACAACAATAAAAATATGAGACAAAAAAAACACAGCACTAAAATGCATTAGTCATGAATTTATAGTGGCCCTGATCACCCCCACAAGACACGCTCTATCAGGAGTTGCATTTAAGCAACGATCGTGCTGGTAATCAGTGAGCTGTGCAGAGAGCGTCTGTCTCACTAGTCAATTTAGCATTAGGGAGCATCCAGTATTTTTCGGTGCCCTCTGTATTTCCAAGGCAGAGTCTGCATCGGTTCGCTGTAATAAGGATTGCCACTGCTATTTGGGTCATAATTTTAAATTTAAACCAAGCTTAATCCATAACAAGCTGCCGATGCCTGCCTGATGATAGGTCAAATATGAATAGTAAGCAGTGCTGGTCCTTTTAAAACCCCTGCATTATTTTTACTTTCATGATTTGTTAGAGGGGTCTCCATAACCCTAGTAAAAATAATGTAAATTTGTCTAATGCACGCTCTTCAGTGAACCTCATTTTTTTCTCGTGCGCTCCAAGGTGTAGCTCCTGTTAGTAACAATTGTTCCAGCTGCTGACTTTGGGATTGCGGCGAATTAGGTTCGAATCTCGGCGTTAGCTCAACATCCTTTGATTATGGCAAAATCACATAATCTCTCCATGCCTAAAAAGTGAATGTGGCCTTGTGGAATGTAACTGGCGCTCATGGGAAGTACTCCAATACAGAGTTTGTGCTACATAAACAAAAATATATGTAGTTTCAGGTACTGTGGCCCTTAAAACAACAAATCTAAATCAGCAGAGGGCGTGTCGGCAACAAAGATTCAGTCCTGCCAACATGTCATAGGATAGCACTGCTCAAACTTTACCTTCTGACGGACAGTTGTGGAGTAAACATTCCCAATTTTGAACACTATTACGTGGCCTTGCAACTCTAATGGGTATCATGCTTCCATTTTCTTGCGATAATGGCATTACACCTAGTCCTACTCCCTCGCCTTCCTTTTAAACCAATGAGGCCTCCCGCCTCCCCCCTAGACCCTCCCTTCCCCTTTTAAACCCCCCCCCCCCAACCCTTATCTCCTCCTGTACAAAAATCAAGCCCAAGCAGCAACTCGGACAGTCCGTACCGGGAGGGCGGGAGGGAACGGAAAAGGAAGGCGAGGGAGTAGGACTAGGAGTAATGCCATTATCGCAAGAAAATGGAAGCATTACCTCCCGTCCCTCCCTCGCCTTCCTTTTAAACCAATGAGACATAGCAAGAAAAACACAGGAGACGGACACTGAGTTGCAAGAACTTTATACATATCCTGCACCAAGGCCACCAAAAAACCCTACCCCTATTACCTCATAGAGGATAAGACTCGGTGACCTAATACCGACTCCAAACTACCCAAGTCCGAAAGCCTATAATGACGCACAAACGTCGAAGGCGAAGCCCAAGTGGCGGCCCTGCAAATTTCCACCACGGAAGTCCCCTGAAGCTCTGCCAAAGTAGCCGCCATACCTCTGGTAGATCGACCCTGAATCCCTTGAGGAGGAACCACCCCTTTTAAGTAATAGGCCAACAGAATCAATGATCTCACCCACCGACTCAAGGAAGCCGTGGAAGGTTTCTCACCATTACGTGCCGGACCGAAATTAACAAAAAGCGAATCCCCCTTATGAAAAGAAGCCACCACCCGCAGGTACTCCAATAAAGCCCTGCGTACATCCAACGAATGCAAACAGACCTCCTCCCTTGAGGAGGGATTTGGACAAAATCAAGGCAGGATGACCTCCTGACGAGAATGGAACGAAGAATTGATCTTCGGAATAAAGGAAGGAACCGGAACCAGAACCACCAGATCGTGAAAAACCTTACAAAAAGGAAAGGAACAGGCCAAGGCCCCCAATTCCCCTAACCAACGAGCCAAAGTAATGGCTACCAAAAAGAACGTCTTCAAGGACAGATGGCGCAAATCACAGTCCTCCAATGGTTCAAATAGAGCCTCCGTCAAAACATCCAAAACCAAAGAAAGATCCCATGAAGGAAAAGAACGTACCGGGCGAGGAAACAAATTAACAAGACCTTGAAAAAATCTAGGCATCAGGCGCCCTTCATCCTGAAGATTACGCCACGGCCCTCTGAATGCCTGAATAGCTGCCCACTGTACCCGTAGCGATGCTACCGACAAACCCAAATGTGCACCGTCCTGCAGGAACTGCATCACCTCAAAGATAGACGCGCAGGTAGGATCCAACTCATGACTCAAACACCAAGAAGAAAAAACCTTCCACTGTCTACCATAGGAAAGTAAAGTGGAACGCCGCCTGGAAGCCAGTAAGGTAGAACTCAAAGCTACCGGTACCCCCAGACCTGTCAAGCCCCGTCGTTCAACTTCCAGGCCGTCAAGAGCAACCTCCTAAACGACACCAATGGGAGGCAGGGAAACTCCAGGGGAGACGGACAAAGAGACAGAGGCCACATCCTCCCGTCCGCCATCAGCCTTAACAACAAGAACCAATTCGCCCGCGGCCAAAGTGGCGCAATCAGGATAACCGTGGACCCCAGATCCCTCACCCACAACAGAAAAGACCTGAGTAGTTGAAACGGAGGGAATGCATACAAAAGACCCCTCGGCCAAGGACATGACATCCCGTCTACCTCCCAGGCCTGGGGACACCGAAACCGGGAGCAGAAGCGATCCAACTTCGCAGTCTCTGCGGGCGCAAACACATCCAGCACTGGAAGCCCCCAAAGCCGAACCAGATGCAGAAACAGAGACTTCCGGAGGGAGAAAAGTTGAGAGGAAGGAATCACCCTGCACAGTAGATCCGCCCGAACATTGACCACCCCCGAATGTACGTAGCCCTGAGAGAAGGAACCCACTCCTGAGCCCACACAAAAATCTCCCTGGCTAGACTGAACAGAGCCCTTGACCTGGTCCCTCCTTGCCGGTTGACATAAGCTTTGGCCACTAAGTTGTCTATCTGAATAAGAACCGCCGTCCCCCTCAGGGACCCCTGGAAATGGACCGGAGCCAGAAAGACCGCTCTCAATTCGCGCCAATTCAACGACCGACTCGCCTCCCGAGGGGACCAAAACCCCTGAACCTGAGCCGACCCCATCCACGCACCCCAACCGGAGAGGCTGGCCTCCGTAGTCACCACCACGGGTCTCAGAGGTGACAAAGAAACCCCTACCTGAAGATGATCTGCATCCAACCACCATTGCAGTTCCCTGCGAATCAATCCAGACCCCGGAACCCTGTCCCTCAGAGAACCGGACCCCGGCGCCCACCTTTTCAAGAACCATGTCATCAAGCACAGGAGATGGAAACGCGCCCAAGGAACCAGAAATATCACAGACGCCAAATGACCCTGCAGACGTAACCATAGAAGAGCTTGTGGTGCAGTCAGTAATACAACCTTCCTTACCAAGGACTGGAGTACACCCAACCTCTTCTCTGACACCGTCACCAAGCCTAGAAGAGTCTGAAACCGAGCCCCCAGAAAAACCAGATCCTGGGACGGAACTAAATCTGATTTCTCCCAGTTGATTAAAAACCCGTGGTTTTGCAGGACCCCCAGAACTTGGGCCACCTGCCTCTGCAACAGGACCCGTGACTTGGCATGAATCAAGATGTCGTCCAGATATGGATGAATAAACACCCTCTCTGAATGTAGCAAAGCCACCAGGGGGGCCAGCACCTTTGTAAAAATTTGAGGAGAAGATTTCAGACCGAAAGGTAGAACGCAAAACTGGTAGTGTTCCTGATCCACAGCAAACCTCAGGAACCTCTGAGAAGACCTCGCCACAGGCACGTGCAGGTAAGCATCCTGCAGATCCAGCGACACTAGAAAGTCCCCTTGCCTGACCAATGGAAAGATTGTCTGAATAGACAGCATGCGGAAATGCACCGTCCTGATCCAAGCATTCACCTCCTTCAGATTGAGCACCGGTCGAAATCCCCCTGAAACTTTCTGCACAAGAAACAAGACCAAATAAGTGCCCTGACCCCGTTCTTCCAGCGGAACGCGGGAAATGGCCCCCTTGACCAGCAAGTCCCGTATTCCGTCCAATAATGCTCTTCTCCGTGACCCCCCTGAAGGTAGAGGGGTGGGACGTACCCCTGAATCTGGAGGTACCATCCCAAAATCGATGACATAACCATTGGCCACAATGTCTAGCACCCAACGATCGTCGACATTCTCCTCCCAAGCTGAAAGAAAGTGACTCAGCCGTCCCCCAACCGGCCCTATGCCAGGCCCACAGTGATTGTCAGGACCCCTTCTTGAACCCACCCCGGTTCGCAGGAGCAGACTTCTTAGGAGAAAAACGTGGCTGAAAACGCCCTTCCTAAATGAAAAGGATTTGGCATCCCTATTCGGAGAAGATCGGGAATGCTTCTTCCACCTTTACTCGAAGTAGAACCCCCTTTATAAGGCAAGGCATGCTTCCGTTCCTTAAACGCCTTGGAAAGCATGGATGGCAATTGCTCTCCAAACAAGCTACGACCTTCAAACGGCAGTGTCAGCAAGGCCGCCTTTTCCCCTGGGTCAGCTTTCCATGAACGTAACCAGAGGGACCTACGAGCCCCAATCAAAGCACCAGAGGCCAGAGCCGAAGTACGGACCACATCCGATGACACATCCGCCAACAATCTGGCCTGTTGCTCCATACCAGCCAGGAGCTCTGAACATTCTGCCCCTTCCTGAACAGCTACCGCCAGCTTATCAAAGTCTTACACCAATGACTGGGCCGCATAAGCCGAATATATACCTGCCCTTAGCGCCAGATTCTCAGCGGCAAACGCCCTTTTAAGACCTGAATACACTTTACGGTCCGTGGCATCCGTAGGCACACAATCCTCCGGATTTACTGGCGTTTTGCCAATCAGGGTAGCTAAAACTGAATCCAGGCGGACCGAAGGAGGTAATACCTCCTCACCCTCAAGTAAATACAGTTTCTGCAGGAATCGTGGAACCTGAGCTTTATCCACATCCTTCCATTCACGAAACACCATATCCTTCACATGTCCCTGAAAAGGCATGGCAAACTTGGAAGGCGTCTGATATTGTGGAAATAAGTGAGAATCCAAGTTTGAAGGTTGAAACACTGGGAAACCTAAATTGTCCCGAACATGTGCCATCACCTCCCACATTTCTTCTCTGGATACATATTTACCCCCAGATGACGTAGACGGGGCCTCATCACCCTCACTATCTGACGAGGACTTCCTTGCAGCAGCCGATGTATGAGAAATCTTAGACTGACCAGTCCTGGCCACCCCTGCTTGAAGAGCCCTGGTAACAGCCACCTCAATCATCTCCTGCACTTCCTCCCTGGACATGAGGGGAGTACCCCTATCCTGTAACTGTGAGTCCCCAGGAATGGAAACTCCAGCAGCACCCTCCTCCTCAGAGGAGGAAGATGAGACAATCCTACGCCTCTTCGCCGGAACCTTAGGCATGTCAATATCCAATAAACACTGCCCTTCACCTAAAATCACTCCCCATATATAGTGACCAGGACCTCCCCCCTAGGAATACACCAATCCCCAAAAAGGTCAAACTCTACTGCCCAAACCATAAAACTGCGGGCAGAACGCCCGTCCTACCTGTAGATCAGCCAAAAAATCGCATTCCCGCAGTTCCTCGCTGCTCTGCAGCGCGGAAACCCGGAAACCGACGCCCCAGCCACAGAGGGCCGGTCAACCCCATCAGCCGGCCCTCAGTCCGCGTATTCCTGAGCAGCCCGGCTGCTCGTTACAGACGCAACCAGCTGCAGCACTCCTCGCTGAGCTCCGCATCCCGAGGAGTGCCTCCATCGTAGACCTCCAGGCCCCGCCGTGCAGGTAAGGGAAAAGAAAAACGTCTAGCGTGGGCTAGACAAAAGAAACAGGAGGAGATCAGGGTGGGGGAGGGTTTTAAAAGGTGAAGGGAGGGTCTGGGGGGAGGCCTCATTGGTTTAAAAGGAAGGCGAGGGAGGGACGGGAGGTAATGCTGGTTTGCAGGCATGAATCTTGCTGACAACCACAATACTCCCCTCTTGGGACAAGAACCGTGTATTGCATTTATTCCATCCACTCACTAAGGCTCCAACGTCAACCGTTGCTCTTCTTAAAATTTCACACAGATGCTATTGCAGAGCGCTATTCCTTACCTGGTCAATCACACCATCTGCCTCAGCATTGCCCCTTTTTGGCATGCCACACAGCCAAGCACATATCACCTTTAAGTAACTGACATCATGGCATGTTGTAGGCTTGCATAGTGTAGTGATGGCTCTCTCCAGTTTAAAGATGATCTGGCGGCTAGTATCGAACTCCTGACAGCACAGTTTTTGTACATGCCTCAATCATAGATGCTCTGACCCAATTAGGGTGCGAATTACAGCAGGAATCCATGCAACATTTAGTCCTACAATACTTGCATGTACTAGACACCAGACCCGGTGGATCGCTGGCGCTTTGCACTCCCACATGGCACTGTTACTGGGACACAGACTTTGGACATGCCTGTACAGACAGCGACTGGCAGGTCATACTGCCATACCCCTCCCTGGTCTCTCGTAATGCACACTTCAAATGTATCCAACTTTATATCCTACTTCGTTCTTACTTGACCCCTAGCAAGACCAATCGATATTTTCACTGTTTCGCCACTGCCTGCCCCTGTTGTATTGCTTTAGATGTAGGCAGAGTTCATATGCTCTGGTCATGCCCTTCCCTGGTCGAAAATTGGCATGCTGTTAGGACACACCTAACCCACTGCACTGGCTTGGTGCTCACCCACACCTGGGTGGTCTGACTCCTAGGGATCTACCGACGCAGCAAAAAGCACAGGGCTGTAGTGCAATTTGCCGACCCAGCCCAGTTCCGGGTGAAAGCACGATTACATGGAAATGGAAGGCGGCGACTCCCCCCAGCAACCTCCGCATGGGTCCTTTCTATGTTGTCATGGGCACAGGCTCAAAGCGCACTACTACATTTTGAAGAGGTATAGGTACACCGCAAATACCCCATTTTCAGAGACACTGATGCCCTTTTTGAGAGATTCCGAGAGGGGACTCCGATCACAACACCCACCTCTTAATCATCACTGCAAACCATGCTCCTTCCCACTCTTTCCTTCATATTCAAACACCCTTCCTCCAACCCCCGACTATCCTTCTCCTGTTGCTTCATCCAGGATTTCAAGGCACTTGAATTGCAACACCTTCAATTCCTGAACCAAGAGCACTCACTGTTCATTGTTTCAATTTCCTTTGTTTCTCATTAGTTTTACACTATCAGAATTCTTCCCCTCACTGAACTCGTCACCAACGTTTTGACCACTAAAATTACGATGTACAATTATAAGAGTGCAATGTTCCTTTGCCACCTCGAATATTGTAGTCGCTGTTTCTCTTTATGTTGTCCACGCACAAGTGGCTCACATATTTGTAATGCAACATTACTTGTTGATTTGCTGATTTACAATGCTTGTCATAAGAAAACACGATTTATTCACAGACTGGATCACATAGTACCTACTATACTGCACTAATTGTATCCGCTTTTACCGCTAAAAGAGAAACAAAGTAAATATCAATAATAGTTATTTTTAAAAAAATACATGAATTGTTTTTTTGTTTTTTATTAGTATGGCATTTAAAATAACTTGTTCTTGGATGAATCACAGAGACATTTAACAGATTTGCTCTTTATGCTTTGTCCATGGTCTTTAGTCTGGGGAGTCTGCTAGAGGACAGCCCATTACCCAGAAAAAGAAAAGTAAGATCTAAGATGCTCTTGTTCACACTTCATCCTGGGAGTGAGCTGCTAGACACAGGGCCCCTGAGATCTGAGACTTCACTCTGTGTCGAGTATAAGTGATCGGGGCTATTCAACGGCCAAGTAGCGAAATTCATTTAAAAAAACTGGTGTGAATTTCTTTACGAAACTCAGTTCAACAACAAGGAGGACAACAAAATAAGAAATAGAATTATTATGAAAGCACAAATGGTCTTAAAAGGACCAAGAAGCCTACATACTCCCATATTCATTATTTGGCCAGTCTGCTACAAATGTCTCCAATTCCGACTACTTTTTTTTCTGAAAATAGTAGGTAAGGAAACACCTAAAAATGTATTAATGACCGCAATTTCGGGAGAAAACAGGTTAGTTCCAGAATCCCATCAGCTCCTTCAAGCATGAATGCATTAATCACTGAAAGTAAAACCGGATCTCCTGTCCTAAAATGTATTGTCATCAGATCACGTTAGCTGAAAATAATGAAACAGAAGAGAAAGTGGATGTGGGTTCTCCTCCCCGTAGCCCCAGACTTCTACTGACTTTACCTTACCAGATATTGATATGGATTGCATTGCTCATTCTACCTCAAAAAACAACAAAGGGAAATTCTAAGCTCACATGAAAATAGCCCTAATACAATGGGGACCCATAGGTATTTTCAAGCGCACAATAGCACTATTAGAATACTTACCCTAGCTCCGGGTAAAATCTTGAGTAATTAAGATTTTTATTTTTTTTAAGGACAAATGGATTTGATGTTCTCACTGTCTTTTCCCTAATGACACCCACGGCAGATATTCCAGTTCCTTATAAGGCTATACACGTATTACACCCACAGTTATCTGGCTTGCAATGGTAATCAACACGTTCTTTCTCTTTGTCTTTAAACTATGGCCCACTCAGTAAATTCTACAAATCAATTCAGAGGGCAGATATATAAAACAAAAGATTCAGTGGCTGATGACCAGAAGCAATGCTCGTATTTTACCTGGCAATTGTTGGTGGGCACATTAAATAGTAACAAGTGTTCAAACGATAAGCAGTGGTCTATTTAATGAAAAAATCTTAATGTGTTCTTGGGTATTTGGTGGGGCTGTAAGAAGAAAAAATAAAATATCTGAGGAATCTTAAAGCTTTAATAGTTTGCCTTGAACATACCTGGCTAATTGAAAATTTCTCTACCAATCACTTTTATGTGGGCTAGTTGTGTTCTAGGTGGACATGCAAAGTCGATTTCGACTGGAAGTTTAAACACAGTCCTTCCACAAAAATACTATTCAGTGTCATAATATTGTCCTTCCAAATATTAAAGACGCTTAGAAAAATACTTTTCCATTATTCATTATATATATTCTCTTAGGGTGTGCAATGATTCACTGTTAATTGATTCCTTTGATCTTATAAGTAACACAATGGATAAAGAACAATACACTTTAGCACTATTTTCTGGAGATTTTAATGATGAAGTTTCAAACATGGCCTACAGGCCTTCAGAAACTCAGAACTAAAGGATAGTTTGAATAACCCGAACCTCAGTTTCCAGGCAAAAAATGCTGACAAGTGAGGAATGCTTTTACTAAAAGACCTACGATTTTGGGGATCTAAAATAGTAAATGTCTGAATTGATTTCAGTATACCAATATGACTAGATATGGCCCTTTAATCCCATCCATGATCGATTACTTTATTACAACTCAATAAAACACGATTTTTTCTTTGAAATGAGGACTACCTATATTATACTACGAATTATTTTTGAATTACCCTCACAAAATCTGCAGACTGGTCCTTGGATATCGGTTTAGGCCAAACAGATATTCAATTAAAACTGGATAGGCTTAATTGAAACTCACTGATGATCAATTGGTTTATTGAAATATCGGCTATATTTCATACAGCTTCAGTCGATGCCTGCCTCGTTGATCTGATTAGCAGGCACAGCCCATCCTTTAGGGCGGAGGGTCCACGCCCCCCCACCTTTTGCCCCTCATGAAGAGTGTCTGTCAGACTGAACAAAGCTCAGCCTGACAGACACTCTTCATTTTCAGCTAAGACAGCCAGGTGTGAGACATGCGCGATTTGCACAGACTCCTGGCTGCCTGAGCTGAACTTTGCTGGGCTGAGGAGGTCACAGCTCCCATGGGCGTGACCTCCTCGGCTCAGCAAAGATGCCTTGAGGCCCTCCCCTGGGTGACGAGGAAAGCGTCACCAATTGGTTTAGCTCTGGGTGCTTCAGGTTTAAGCCTGATCAGTGACACTTCGTCCCAGAGTGGGGTTGGGTCAGCAGTCTCACTGACCCCATCCCACTCTGTGACGAGGCTGGGACTGCTGCCTTCCCTCATTGGCTGACTTAAGGTCAGCCAATGAGGGAAGGCAGCAGTCCCAACCCTCCTGGGACCTCGAGGCTGAAAGTAAGTGTGTGTGTGTGTGTGTGTGTGTGTGTTTTAAAATGAATGTTTGGTGCATGTGTGCATGTTTGAATGGTATGAGTGTTGTTAATGGATGTGAGTGCATGTGTGTGAAAGAATGAGTGTGTGTGAACTTTTAAAATTAATGTTTGGTGCGTGCGTGCGTGCATGTTTGAATGTTATTAGTGTTGTTAATGGATGTGCGTGTGCATGGGTGCGGGCCTGTATGTGAAAAAGCGCGTGTGTGTGTTTTTGTGCCTTTTGCCCCCCCCCCCCCCCCCCCAAAAGCTGCCGGCCGCCACTGCTGATTAGTAGTTTTGAGTTGTTTATAGGAGTACTAGTTCAAAATATAATTCATGAAATTAAGCAGACAGTTTGATAAAAAAAAACAAATACGGATTTAATAGGTGGTCAACTTTCATCACAAATAAATATTCACACCCGTAGACTTTTTCAATCACATTTTACAGAATGAACAAAATTAATTAACTCTCTGAATAAAAAGCCAAAGACTGATGCTGCTCAAAGGATACAACAACTGGATCTGGACTGGCATGATCTGTATCGAGCCGCTATCAAACAAATTCTTGATCCTTCTGCTGAATGGTCGCAATTAATTGTGGTTCAAAAAACGTAAACATACTTGGTCGGATTATATTTCTAATCTAAATAAAACAAATTCAGACTCTCCTTTCCCGTCAGTAGCTCACAATGAATCATTATATTCCCCCTGATAAACTGTGCTTAAATGCAAGGCTTCATAAAGAGACTACGAACATCAACTGCAACGAGTCCAGATGAAAGCCCGGTAACAATGTTGAAACGGAATCCTTAATTGTAGGCCAAAACTCTTATGTCTCTTTTCAGATTCTGTTAAGCAATGGGCAATATTCCAAAACCATGGAGAGGGAGTATCATCATGCCGATGCACAAAAAAAGTGTATTAAAAAAAAAAAAACACCCAGGAAATTATCGACAAATTGCCTTTCTTGATGCAACAAGGAAAAGTTTCAGGAGAAGCCTTATGGATGATTTGGAGGATTGGGCCTATGAGGCGAATATCGTTCCACTGAAAAAAATCAAGGACCAGATGTACTAACACTGGGAATACCGATTTCCTAATTGCGATTCTCTCGCATCGCTTTTAGATAATCAATCTTCCTAATGTATGAAACTCCTGCCAGTTCCATTAGCAATTCCAAGTAGGTCGCAAATACAGGGAGTGCAGAATTATTAGGCAAGTTGTATTTTTGAGGATTAATTTTATTATTGAACAACAACCATGTTCTCAATGAACCCAAAAAACTCATTAATATCAAAGCTGAATATTTTTGGAAGTAGTTTTTAGTTTGTTTTTAGTTTTAGCTATGTTAGGGGGATATCTGTGTGTGCAGGTGACTATTACTGTGCATAATTATTAGGCAACTTAACAAAAAAAAATATATACCCATTTCAATTATTTATTATTACCAGTGAAACCAATATAACATCTCAACATTCACAAATATACATTTCTGACATTCAAAAACAAAACAAAAACAAATCAGTGACCAATATAGCCACCTTTCTTTGCAAGGACACTCAAAAGCCTGCCATCCATGGATTCTGTCAGTGTTTTGATCTGTTCACCATCAACATTGCGTGCAGCAGCAACCACAGCCTCCCAGACACTGTTCAGAGAGGTGTACTGTTTTCCCTCCTGGTAAATCTCACATTTGATGATTGACCACAGGTTCTCAATGGGGTTCAGATCAGGTGAACAAGGAGGCCATGTCATTAGATTTCCTTCTTTTATACCCTTTCTTGCCAGCCACGCTGTGGAGTACTTGGACGCGTGTGATGGAGCATTGTCCTGCATGAAAACCATGTTTTTCTTGAAGGATGCAGACGTCTTCCTGTACCACTGCTTGAAGAAGGTGTCTTCCAGGAACTGGCAGTAGGACTGGGAGTTGAGCTTGACTCCATCCTCAACCCGAAAAGGCCCCACAAGCTCATCTTTGATGATACCAGCCCAAACCAGTACTCCACCTCCACCTTGCTGGCGTCTGAGTCGGACTGGAGCTCTCTGCCCTTTACCAATCCAGCCACGGGCCCATCCATCTGGCCCATCAAGACTCACTCTCATTTCATCAGTCCATAAAACCTTAGAAAAATCAGTCTTGAGATATTTCTTGGCCCAGTCTTGACGTTTCAGCTTGTGTGTCTTGTTCAGTGGTGGTCGTCTTTCAGCCTTTCTTACCTTGGCCATGTCTCTGAGTATTGCACACCTTGTGCTTTTGGGCACTCCAGTGATGTTGCAGCTCTGAAATATGGCCAAACTGGTGGCAAGTGGCATCGTGGCAGCTGCACGCTTGACTTTTCTCAGTTCATGGGCAGTTATTTTGCACCTTGGTTTTTCCACACGCTTCTTGCGACCCTGTTGACTATTTTGAATGAAACGCTTGATTGTTCGATGATCACGCTTCAGAAGCTTGCAATTTTAAGAGTGCTGCATCCCTCTGCAAGATATCTCACTATTTTTGACTTTTCTGAGCCTGTCAAGTCCTTCTTTTGACCCATTTTGCCAAAGGAAAGGAAGTTGCCTAATAATTATGCACACCTGATATAGGGTGTTGATGTCATTAGACCACACCCCTTCTCATTACAGAGATGCACATCACCTAATATGCTTAATTGGTAGTAGGCTTTCGAGCCTATATAGCTTGGAGTAAGACAACATGCATAAAGAGGATGATGTGGTCAAAATACTCATTTGCCTAATAATTCTGCACTCCCTGTAGACTTAACTCATGAATATTAAAAAGGTAGGTCGCAATTTGTGGTCCATTGGGAATCGTTGTCATCACAGGAATGGTGGCCTGCTTGGCTCAGCAGACCACCATGTCTGTGATTGCTTCTTAATAAAGCAATCTTTTTTAATAAAATGCAGCCCATTGTCCTTAAAGGAACATGGATGTGTTTACAAAGAAAAATGTAAAGTTTTCTTTTCATTTTTAAGAGTAGGCAGTGGTCCATGGGACGACTGCCTGCTCTTAAAAAATGTTTTTACAAACATTCACAAAGGGGAAGGGGCCCTGAAGATGACCCCTTCAATTTGCGAATATGTTACACCTACTTGAAGTGGGTGGTAAAATGAGAATGTTTTGCGACTGCATTTAACTCGCCAAATATTCTTACATATGACTGCGATTCGGTATTAGGAAGGGACGCCCTAAACATGCCGCTTCTTTATACCAAATTGGTATGTATTCTCAATTCCAAACTGAGATTCAGTAACATGTTACCGAATTACAATTTGGAATTAATACATACTAAAATTCATTTTTCGGTTCTGTGAATCAGGCCATTTGCTACCAGAAAAATGCTCGATACATGTGGCCCCAAATTATAAATACATATTTTACTGCTGTTTTGACTGCCTTTGATCAGGCAAATAGGCCAACATTATTATAGAGGAAATTGATGTAATTTGTAATTCCACCTGATCGATTAAAGATTGTCACATACCATTCATAGACGTGAAGTAAAATTTGGCTGGGCAAAAAACAGCTTTCACCTCTTCCATCATGACGTACATTTGAGTTTAACAGGGTTGTGTGTTGGCACTAACTTCTTTTACACCGTACCTATCTGATTTACAACACCAGTTTCTGAATCAAAAGAACTTCTCTCCAAAAATCGTCATCAAACAGATACATATTTTAATATATGCAGAAGATGTGGTACTTTTTGTTTACACCCCCTTAGGTGTACAAAGAAACTTTAAAGAGCTGAATAATTTTTGGGAAAATAAATTTAGCTAGTACATATTCTCTACTGGCAAAAGTTATTTGCTGGGGATGTAAGTTATGCCATGCCCCAGCGGAATCTTTTAGGGCACCCCTATGGGAGGATGTATTAATCATCCACAAGGCGAATGTACTTTATGAATTTAAAATTCGCCCTTGATAGCTTCAGCTGCCCCTTTGATCACCTTAAATCATGGACCCCAGCACATCTACAATTGTTCTTGAAAGCGTAGACTACGCGGTTAAGTTTTAAACAGAATGTGTAAGATTGTGGGAGTAGCAAATGTACTTTCTTTATGAATTTAAAATTTGCCCTTGATAGCTTTAGCTGCGCCTTTGATCACCTTAAATCATGGTCTCCAACACATCTACAATCATTCCCTGAAAGCTAAGTTTTAAACAGAATGTGTCACATTGTAGGAGTTTGCAGCGTTATCTCTTGGTCAATTTCATCCATATTTTACTTTTCCTATCAATCACAATCTAAGACTATTAATAATGATCCTCAGACTTAGTAACCTGCCTTTAAGGTCGCTGATAGGGAGATTGGAGGGTGACCATCCAGATTTGGCTGTTTGTAATATTTGTCTAGCAGGAATTCAAGACTTAAATCATGTGTTACTAATGAGCAAGTTTATGTTCAAGATGTGTACATTTTTTAAAGAGTTTTTTGCAAATATTTTAAATGTCTTCACTAGGTGATTGGTTGATTCTTTTATTGTTGTTTTTCATTTTTTAAATAAATGCACTTGTCTAAACCTGTTGTTATATTAGTTATTGAAACTGTTGACCTCAGTAAAGGTATACTGGAGCTGAGGCAGTAGTAGCTTGGAAGGTCCAGCTGGCACCGATGGCGAACCTACAGACGGAAGTCCAGGTGGAATGCCTTTTGGCTACATGGGGCCCGAAGAAGCACAACAGGGAGTTGGAAAAGATTCAAAGGGCGGGGTGAGAGCACAGCTGTGTGGAACTCTTCCATTTGACACAACATAGCTGAAGGGCCCCAGAGACTATGGTTGTGCCAGGATATGCTGTGGAATTGTTTCCAAAGTCATCCGATTTCAAAAGCAGGAGCGAGACGGTTGATGCCACCTAGGCGCTTTGCAGGGGAGTGGAAATCGCATGAAGGAGCATAACTTCACTAAAACTTCTTCTGTTTTTTTCTGCTTACCGGAAGATTTGCTGTGCAAAGAAAACACACATCTAGAGCTGCTCTGTCAACTCTCAACGTAAGCAGGACTACGATGGAGCCCTGGCTTTGGAGCAGAAAGCGTTCCTGATGCTACGTCTGACTGTGCTCGGCAACTTAAAGATTCACCTTAATTTCCCCAATGGCTTTCAGGTTCATCAATGTGCAGTATCTGCAGGTTTTGGAGCAGTGGCCCAACCCCAGACACCACAGGTAAACCTGGTGGGCATCTGTCACCAACATCTGCTTACAACAATATTCACAGGGTTTACAGCTTATCCTTTTAAGGGGGCATTGTCCTCTGCACATTGTGAGAAATTTTCAAAGACATTTTTTCAAGAAGAAGGGGTCTCTGTGAGACGAGAAAAGCTCCAGAACTTTCTCTGGTGGTGGAAAGAAAGGAAATGACATCAGCACTTGTAAGTGGTGCCTACATAGACCCTGCATTTCACTTCCCGAGCAGAACGTTGTCAGGTCAGAGCCAGATGGTGTCACCTTCCAGCGCACGGAAGTACTATGGACACGTTTCCTGGTCCAGTCTGAAGCCTGGGGGATATTCAAAAGGTGAGGAATTCGTGGCTAGAAGTCTTTTTTTAAAATGACGGTTCCCTGAAATGCTGAGAGATACTTTCAGATGGGTGACAATGTCCCTTTAAAGACTTTATCATGTTATTCTATGATGCTCTAAATCCTGCAGGCCCCCTTAGGTAATGATACCATTCTACTGATTCTGGGCTGCTGCCATTGCCCCTTAGCACGGTCAATACTTGTTCGGCAACGCTTTAAAACAGGGCAATTAGTTTTTTCTTGTATCAATTGGAATGGAAATTTGTGTTTGCTTGATAAGCTTAAAATAGTGTAAGCCTGGAATCTTGGTATATCTTTATCAAACATCATATAAATTGCTTTAAGTGCATTCTCCCAATATAGACACAATTTCGGACAGTAGAATAAATTATTCAGCATACCCTTCTACTGTAGTGTAGGCAGCATGTAATGGGGCCTAGCACAAGGAAGAAACTGCACTGAAGACTTCTTTTGTTCTTGAGTTAAATGTTTGCCCTTGACTGGCCCCATGCTGGAGTTGGCCGCCCAAACAAAATCCAAGTAACTGCATTCCACTTTGACCAAAGTATTCTTGAAAAAGGTTCTAACTGTCACATTTGTCGAATTTGCCAACGTTTGTTCTTGGTTAAGTGAAAATTCTTGATTTATTGTTCCTTGTAAAATTTGTTTATCCGGAACCCTCCAATGGACAATTTCATTTTGGTGTCCATACATTCATAAAAATATAAGCAATTTTTTTTTATAAATGTTGGGTTTCCTGAGTTGAGTTTCTTTCTGTACCACATGTTTTGGTGCTGTTTAAATGCTTTACAGGCGTTCCTTTAATGAAGCCTGATTGCTCAGAGTTGCAGCTACAGAGAGTTGAGGTAAGGTTTGAGAAACGTATTGCACGGTAAGGTCTTCCAACCACACCATGTAATACGCCCCTCTTCCTCACACACGTTCTCCACTGTGTTGGAAATTACCATCTTTTATGTGGCATTCCTCCAGGATTTTTCTACCTTCTTTTACTGAACCCGTTTTTATTCACCATAGAACACTGCACAATTTACCCCTGCTAACCAGTGGTAAAGTGCTGTTGCTCACCCTGTAAACAAGGTAAAATTGACATATTCCTAATTGGCACATTTAATTTACTTACAAGTCCCTATTATATGGTACTACATGTACCCAGTGCCTGTAATTTAAATTTTACCAGTGGGGTGCAGCACTCATTGTGTCCCCTACTAAAGAACCATTATAAACATGTCTCCATTCCTCCCGCTGCAGCATGAGGATGCGGTTTTAAACTGCCTCTTCGACCAGGATAATAAACCTTTTACCAGGTTTAAGCCTTCCCCTTATAATACTTATAACTCACCCCTAAAGTAGGCTCTAAATCTCCATATGGCAGGGTGCATGGTATTTAAAAAGCATGACATGTATATATAATGTTTTATTTGCCTCGGCTGTGAAAAGACTCCCAAGTCATTTTTCACTGTGGTACAACTGGCCCTCTCATAGGCAAACACACGGATATAATATGACCCCTTATAATGCTTAACCACAGTATCAGAGCAGCTAGAAAATGATTCAAGGACAAATTTTAATAGCAATTTAAAAACAACGTAATAGTCAAGTCAGATTTTCTACTACCATTTTGAAAATGGCAGATCTCAAAAGTTTAAATTTTCCTGTCTAAGCTAAATGTGCCTTTCTGCCACTGTTAACAGGTCTCCTGTGGTGTTATGTGCATTGCTCCCAGACAGTGGACAAAGGGCTTGGGTGTGAGAGGTGTTTTTCTTCCTTAAGCAGGACAGCCTGGGGAGCTGTGCACAGCCCCTTATTGAGCTTCAAAGGATGACTATCCTGTCATTGGTAGATGCAGCTCACACCTAGGCCTGCCGCCCTTTTGTTCTGCTAGCTAACATGGCTTCAACCCCATTTAGGGGAAGGCAGACTGTACCAGAACTGCTTTAAAGTGACCACAGGAGAGCTCTGACCAGGAGAAGAAAGGTTTTGTCATGTTGGATATACCTAGAGAGGGGTACTGTAGGATGGATAACATTAAGCACACAGGAGGTACTACAGAAATAGGTTAGGCTATCCCTGGGAATAATTAAGCTGCTGTTTAGGTACTGGCCAGGAGTTTCCAAACCCACAGGCTGGTTCTGGGAATAAATATGTCATCCCCAGTACCCTCCTCATCACACTCCTGAAAATCAGAATAAGGACTGCACTGCTGTCTGAAAAACCTGAAGTAAAACTGGACCTGTTTGCCTTGAACCTAGGACCCCAGAAGTGACTCCTAAAGTCAGATGGATGACCTCCTGTTTGAGCTACACCAACATAAGGTGACAGAAGCCTCTCCCTGCAACTGTCCAGCTAACCAGTTCCAACTGAACCTGTCTGGAACACAGATGCTGGCCTCTGTTGGAGTGAGTCCTAACCCCCAAGTGGTACCCCCAAATTGTGTACCCATGGAATAGTGTTAGAGTGTGCTCCTCCTGCCAAACCCTAAGAGCTGGGACTCTGAAACTTTTCTACAAATTTCTGCTCTAGGAACCAGGGTGGGACCGGGCCTACCTGCAAGCAGATGAGATGAGGGTGTAGCGGCAGTGGAAACAACTTTGCAGTTCTTCTCTGCAACAGCAAATCTGGTTCAGCTGGACCTCCCGTCAACATTATCTGGCCATGTGGAGCCCTATTCGACTACAACCAGTAGCCTTACAATGCTGAGGAAATCCAGAAAAACCAAGTCCAAAGGAAAAAATCTTCAGAAGCCCCGATATTGACCAGCACCTCAGACGACAAAAACCTCGGAGCAAAATCGTGACTTTTCCACATTCAGATTTTCAGCCTTCGTCAATGGCTTCACCAAAAAATAGTCCAGCAGCTCCCCAGCGTCGATGACCTGTCTTTGGATCCAGCTCAGTGCCTTGCCCCCCTGAATACTTTCACTTCTTAGAGTTTCTTATGAGTCAGAAAACAGCTTTTTGACCAGGCTAAACCTGGTCCTTGTATCCTACCCATTGTCCATCGCGGTCAGCCTTAATGTACAAGTTAATTACCTTCCGTAACAAAATATCTGGTAGAAACATATTTTAGTTGCAGATTCCTTACCTTAGAATTTCCCCCAGTCGACAACTGGATCCGGAGATTTTTCTTCGAGAAATACCCTTGCGTGTCGATAGGTGGCATCGGTCGACTCCACATGCGTCGTAGTCGCCGTGATAACATCAGGAGTAGTACTTCGACGACGCGCAGTGACGTCAGTTTCTTTTAACGACTTTCCACGCCAAAGCGCAGAGCCGCTAAAAACACTGAGACTGGTGCAACAGAGCTAAGGACCTGAAGGGAGAATCCCTGTCCCTAGACATCAGTTCACAGGCGGGGAGGATGGGTGGGCAGGCAAGGAATCTGCAACTAGAGTATGTTTCTACCAGATATTTTGTTACAGAAGGTAAGTAACTTGTACATCTGAAAGAGACTTCTAGTTGCAGATTCCTTACCTCTGAATAGATACCAAAGCAATGCCATCCTCGGTGGTGGGCCGCGAACCAGGATCATACTAGGAAGTCCTGCAGGACCAAACGACCAAAGTAGCAGTCCCAACGGACCTGAATGTCCAGGCAATAGTGTTTAACAAACGTGTGCAGGAACGCCTGGCAGATATCCAGGACAGGAACTCCTCGTGCTAACGCAGTGGAAGCAGCAGTTGCTCTGGTGGAATGAGCACGCAAGTCCTCAAAGGGTTGCTTCTTGGCCAAAGTGTAGAACATTTTGATGCAAAAAAGTACCCATTGAGGGATGGTACATTTTTCCACTGCCTTCCCTTTTATCGCACCAACATACCCGACAAAGAGTTGATCGTCCACCCGGAAATCTTTAGTGTGATTAAGATAGAACGCCAACGCTCTTTTTGGGTCCAGACAGTGGAGTCTCTCCTCCTCATGAGAATGATGTGGGGATGCGTAGAAAGAAGGCAGGGTGATGGACTGGCCTACATCAAAAAGGCGTAACCACCTTTGGAAGGAAGGGATCCTTAGTGCGCAACACCACTTTGTCAGGGTGCACAGACAAGTATGGAGGTTTTGACAAAAGGGCTTGAAGCTCACTCACCCTGTGAGCAGAGGTGATAGCAACGAGAGAGACAGTTTTGAAGGTGAGGAGCCATAACGGACAATTGTGCATTGGCTCCAAAGTGGTGCACATTAAATAAGTAAGGACAAGATTGAGGTCCCACTGAGGCATGATAAATGGAGTGGGAGGAAATAAATGGGTGAGGCCTTTTAGGAATCTACTCACATTAGGAGATTTAAAAAGTGAGGGCTGATCTGGTAATCTAAGGAAGGCCGAAATGGCAGATAAATACCCTTTAAGGGTGCCCAAAGCAGAGCCCTGCTGGGCCAAAGAAAGAATTAACAAAAGAACCTCGGATAGAGGGGCAGAGAGGGGATCAACAGATTTGTTGGTGCACCATGCCACAAATTTATTCAAACGACAGGCGTATACAGTTTTGGTGGAGGGACGCCTGGCTGCCAAGATAACATCACAGACTTCGGGTGGAAGATCAAAAGTCGTCAACTGTTGTGCTCAATCTCAACGCATAAAGGCGGAGATTGGACAGGTTCGGGTGAAGAACCGTCCCCTGTTGCTGCAACAGTAGATCCGCCCGAAGAGGCAGTCTGAGTTGAGGATCGATGGCCATGCTCAATAGCTTTGTATACCAGACTCTCCGTGCCTGCAGTACCACATGGCGGCAGTATTGTCCGTGAACACCTGCACCACCTTCCCTTTGAGAGAGGGAAGAAATGCTTTCAACACAAGCCTGATCGCCTGGAGAAGACTGATATGGAGCCCAGACACCGCCAGAGACCAGAGGCCTCTGATCTCCGCCTCTCCCATGTGGCCACCCCAACCCAGAAGTGACGCATCTGTCACTATTGATAGATCTGGTAGGGGAAGGTTGAGGCATCTGCCGTGGACCGAATGCGGATTCGAAAGCCACCACTGCAGGTCTTTCGCAGTCCCCTCTGAGATCTGGACCATGTTGGAGAGATTACCCTGATGCTGCGCCCACTGGAACTTCAAGTCTACCTGCAGAGCCCACATATGCCATCTGGCACGTGTCACTAGCAGTATGCAGGAGGCCATGAGGCCCAACAGCCTCAGAGTCAGTCTCACCGAAACCCAAGACAGAGGCTGAAAGATCAGAATCTTAGCCTGAATGTGTTGGACTCGCTTTTCGGGAGGATAAGCCCGAAACTGCACTGTGTCCAGAACAGCTCCGATGAAGGGGAGCGTCTGAGAGGGAGTCAAGTGTGACTTTGGCATATGTATAGTGAACCCCAGAGTGTGCAGGAGGTTTGCCGTAGTCTGAAGGTAGGAGACTACTTTCTGGGGCGAGTCTGCCTTCAACAGCCAGTCGTCGAGGTAGGGGAAGACTGATACCCCTAACCTGTGCAGATGAGCTGCAACCACTGCCATCACTTTCGTGAACACCCGTAAGGCAGAAGGGGAGCACGGTAAACTTAAAGTGCTCGTGACCTACCAAGAATCGTAGGTAACATCTGTGGGTAGGCAGGGTGGGGATGTGAAAATAAGCGCCCTGCAAGTCCAACACTACCATCCAGTATCCTGGGTCCAAGGCAGACAGAACCTGAGCCAGGGAGAGCATTTTGAATTTCTCCTTCTTGAGGAAGTAGTTTAGGTCCAGAAGGTCTAGGATAGGACATAAGCCCTTGTCCTTTTTTGGCACCAGAAAGTAGCAGGAATAACAACCATGACCTACTTTGGGCACAGGGAACTTCTCTATAGCTCCCTTGGCCAAGAGAGCTGCAACTTCCTGGCGGGAATGCGCCAAATGATCCTCTGGGAGGTGGCTGAGGGATGGAGGCATGGCTGGTGGGGCAGATTCGAAGTTAACAACTTCTTTCCAAATTGTTCCAGCCTTTTTGATTCCTTATCTGGGGGTGCAGAAGGGAATGCGCCTGAAGAAAAGGAAGCCTGGATGACAAGATTCTCAGACGTGGAATTTTGGTACAGGAATTTAGGGTCGTTCGGAGCAGGCCAATGCCGGCATGCAATAGTCCTATTCACAGGAGCCCCTAAGCTGGGTTTGGACCCAGTACCCAAAAGGACAATGGTGAGGGCTTCATTGAATGGCAAAAGGGGTTCGGATGTGGAAGCCCCTGGCTGAAGCACCTCCATCAGGAGATTGGACCTGACCTCTACAGTAGGAAACTCAAGGCCAAGGACCTCAGCTGCCCTGCTGATCACCATAAGTTGCTCCCTCCGCCGTAGCCACGATAGGAGGAGACAGCATGCCAGCATCTGGAGAAGTATCCAGACCACTGGTGTCACCTAATTCCTGTGTCCAGTCCAAAGGTGGGTCAACCTGGTATTCATTAGGGTCCAGGGACCCCTCCAATGCTTCCCCGAATTCGTACCCATAGGAAAAAGGGTCCGAATCCAACCCGGGGTGAATAGGCCCCATCAAAGACAAAGGCGGCGTCGGGCGACGCTGCTTCGACTCGTTGGAGAGAAGGATCAGGTCAACGTCAATAGTGGGCACTACCGACGTCGGAAGAGTCAACAATCAACCTGGCGCCGGGGAAGGTGTCAATGGAGCGACCGGTGCGGTCCCGCGAGTGGATCCGGAGGGGAACTCGGTGGCCAGAGCCAAAGTCGCCGGCGCGGAACCCAAAGCCCCCTCAACCGAACCACTTGGGCCCAAAGGCATCGAATCCGGGTCGGTCCACGCAAAGATGAGGCGCATGGCCTCATAGAATTCTTTAATTTGGGCAGGGGTCGCTCCGGCTCTGGGAAACTCTGGGAAGGGCAGAGCGGACCCAGAAGCAGGCCTTGAGTGTCGACGCTCCACCTGCGTCACGTCCGCCTAGCGAAGTCAGAGAGCGATGGGACCTCTTCGACGTCTTCTTTTTGTTACCTGCACCCGAAGATTTTGAAGACGACGGGTGGTGATGGCTCTGCGAACGGTCTCCTGACCCTCCTTTCGATCGAGACCGGGACTTAAGTGCAGTCGAGTGCCGAGCCGCCATGAGTTGAGGGACCGCTCCCTCAAGGTCTTCGGGTGCATGGTCTGGCACTCGGAGCACAACTGCGGACGTAGTCGAGCTCGAGACACCACAAACAAACCCGATGCGGATCCGTCACCAACATCATGCGGTGACCGTCCTTGCACAGCTTGAAACCGGTCTTCAGGGACATCCTCGACGCACCAAATATCTCACTACAAAAGTTGACCAAACGGTCGAATTCAGTCAAAAAGAGACCAGGGTAGCTCCCTCTGGATCAGCGCGTGGTGCAGAAAGAAAAGAACTGATGTCCCTGTGCAAAGGTGGCATCTGTGTACTACTCCCGATGTCATCACGGCGACTACGATGCCAATGACGCCCGAGGAGTCAACCGACGCCACCTACTGACGCACACGGGTATTGCTCGAAGAAAAAATCTCCAGATCCAGCCTGACACCTGAGGGAAATTCTAAGGTAAGGAATCTGCAACTCTATCAGATTTTTGACTTTACATGGTCTTGTGTGACTAGATGACCACTGTTAGTGCTTTGTTGTTTTTGGAGCTATTTTTTCATTCAAATTTTAGAAATGTGCATTTCCAGTTCTAATATTTGGATGATTGTTGTTTTTAATGTCATTTTATTTATTAAAATAATCTCTAATTTTCTAAATTGGCTTGGGTTTTTTCATGTCTTGTGTTTTCATTTTATTGCTAATTGAGTACAGAATAAATACTTTATACATTGTGTCTAAATTAAGTCTGGCTGCTTTTGGGCAAGCTACCAGGAGGACGAGCACGAGTTAATGTAGGGACTATTGGGGGTCCACCCAAACAGGAATTGTGATTATTATTTGAGGTAGGGTCTCACTCCCTCCCCCTCCAACCAATACTCCATTCTCTTACACCAAGTTATTGTTTACTCTATAATAATACACAATTGCTTCTCTGAGAAGCTTTGCTTCTATTCTCATGGTTGTCTAGATTGTGCTGCTTTGTGGCATTTTGAAAGATCCTGGATCCCCAATCCACTGTATGAAGGTAAAAGTATATGTTTGACTAACCCTGGTTTGTCTCGACTGACTAATTATTGTTTGTTATTTCAGGATTTTGGGTGTCGGGATAGTTCGGTATGGAATAGATACAGCATTTTAAGTAGAATTTAGAGTGGTTGGTCGACAAAGCCATGATAGCCCGTCTTTGAGCCATGTCTGTGCCAAGTTTTTCTTTATTTCATGTACAAGGGGTATGTAAATTATATTTATTGATTTATTTAGGTCTTGGATAATCATGATCCTCCAAATACACCAAGACCAGGAGTGTATCAATCCACTTGAAAGGGTATTATGCTTCTAGGATTGGAACTAATGAACCTGGGACGCTGTTGTTTAATATTTAGGATTAAGCAATCTTAACTCTGCAACTCGAGGCCTGTAAATACTCCCTAATCTCCTTCAGTGGAGCCAAGATTGAGCTATTTGGGTCTGTCACTACCACAATGATCTTAGCGGCTTAAATCTATAACTAAAGAGCATCTTCGCTTATGACAATTCCTTTAATTTTGTTGTTTTGCCAATTTTTGTGATCAAAACATTCTATGGCTAGATGATAAACTACTGGGGATAGAAGTCAGTCCTGTCTTGTTTCGCTCTTAACTGCTACGGGCTCTGAAGAAAGCCACTGACTCTTACTCTTGCTTTAGAGCAACACATTTGGGTGGGTGGCTAAATCTTGTCAATGTATTTTCCTTAACAGCCCAGTTTACATGAATAAATGCCTTGTCAGCATCCATTGATAGGGTGAGGGTCTGTTTTCAAGTACTATGAATGCTGTAAATTATACGAAAGACTTTCCTAGTCTTGTCCCTGTCATATCGCCCAGGAATAAATCCAGACTTGTCCAGCTCTGTTAGTACTGGCAATCATGAATTAATTTGCGTCACTAATAACCTGATATGATTTCTGCATCAATATTAAGTAGCAAAATCGGTCTGAATGATTTGCAGGTCTCATCTTTCTCAGGATT
This sequence comes from Pleurodeles waltl, assembly GCF_031143425.1. Taxonomy (NCBI): domain Eukaryota; kingdom Metazoa; phylum Chordata; class Amphibia; order Caudata; family Salamandridae; genus Pleurodeles; species Pleurodeles waltl. The sequence continues at coordinate 1,148,897,108 of NC_090445.1, read as the reverse complement.
AGGCATCAGTATAATTTTTGCTTCTGTCATTGTGGGTGTAAGCACCCCTGCATCCGCAAACGTGTTATACCACCTGGCTAACATTGAAGCCAATGTCCTTTACATTTGCATTGTAAACTTTTTATAGCATTTAGGTGTGCAGTGATCACAGGTGAGTGTTTTGCCCACCAACAAATTAGCCATGACCAGCAAGAAATCTTCTGGTATTATAGGCTTGTCTAGATGTGCTACCTAGATTGTACTTAGTGCTTGCACCACTGAGCCTTGAAGACATGCAATAATGTGGACCTATGGGGCATTTTCTGGATGTACAAGTGTGCATAAAAAAGGGCCTAATGTTTGCATTTGCAGTGGAACCATCTAAAACTATAGGCTTCCCCCCACACTGTCTCTTATCATCTGTACTCTATCCTGTATTGTGTTAGCTCAGTTTCCACACAAGTCTGAAAGCCTTGTTCTCCCCCTCAATATCCACCCAACTCTAGGTGGGACTGTATTTAGTTTGTAACATTAAGTATTCTGCTTCATTGTACTTTAGAGATTTCTCTTATGCTATGAGGGAAGGTTTTTCTGCTTTACCTTCAAAGGTTTTGTACATTTGTGGAAGCTTTTCTAACTCTTTAAGTCATTTGCTCTGATTTAATCATATTTCCCACTTCTATTACCTTCTACCGCTAAGGAGACTATGGCCCTCATTGCAACCCTGGCGGTAACTGCCGCTTACCGCCATGCAGAAGACTGCCAACATACCGCTGCGGCCGCGGAATTCCGCTACAGCTATTACGACCCACAGCTCGGAATCCGCCATAATACAGACACCCACACAAGTCCGCCACACCAAAGGTCAGTGATAAACTGGCGATTACAAAACCGACACCGTCACGCGAACAGGAATACGCCCACACTATCACGACCCACGAATCAACACAGCGGTCTTTCAACCGCGGTATTCCATTGGCGGTACACACCGCTGCGCTCAAAATACACACACATTTACAAAACACAACCACACTGGACAAATCAAAATACACACACCTGACACACATACGCACACCACACCCACACACCCAATCCAATATAGAGCACACACCCACATCACCCACAAACCCTTATTACCAGAATTCTGAAACCACGCCAGAGAGAGACACCACCATAAACAACACCAGCATCCACAGACCCACAACACCATCACTTACACAACATCCATGCACCTCAAACAACACATCCCCTCACACATCACAACAGACACCATCTCACACATCACCCACACCAAATCATGGCACCTCAACGACACCCCAGGTTCTCTGAGGAGCTGCTCAGGGTCATGGTGGAGGAAATCGACTGGGTAGAGCCACAGCTATTCGGATCACAGGTGCAGCACACCTCCATTGCAAGGAAGATGGAGCTGTGGCGCAGAATTATCGACAGGGTCAAGGCAGTGGGACAGCATCCAAGAACTAGGGATGACATCAGGAAGAGGTGGAACGACCTACAGGGGAAGGTGCGTTCCATGGCCTCTAGACACCAGATTGCTGTACAGAGGACTGGCGGTGGACCCCCACCACAACTAACAACATGGGAGGAGCAGGTCTTGGCAATACTGCATCCTGAAAGCCTTGCAGGAGTAGCAGGAGGCCTGGACTCTGGTAAGTCAACTCTTTACTACCTTATCCCCCCACCCTACCTACATGCCATCACATACTCCCACCCTCACCCCATCACTCCAACACCTCACATATGCCCCACTATCACAACCCACCCATCCCAATACCAAGCCCTGCATGCAACACCAAAGCATGGACACCCATCACCAAAGCATGTCCACTACAGATACCCACACAGACCCCAAACCAAATATCACACAAGGACCAAGCCAAGAATGCAAGCACTGGAGTACAGGGTCACTCACACATTGCACACGATGGCACACACAGATGCAATAATCATGCCTTTACACCCCTGCAGGACCCCTACCCAACGTCACTGGACAGGAGGTACCAGACATATCCAGTCCCCCCACAGAAGAGACCCACAGTGATGACAGCAGCTCTGCACAACTGGATCAAGATGACCAGCCCGGCCCATCAGGGACCTCGGGACAGTCTGTTCCCCTGACACTGGCACAAGCCACCACAGACCCTCCCTCTCAGGAAACATCACCACAGCACCCACCCAGCGGGCCCATCCCTCTGTCCCCAGGACACGTCAATCAGCAGTGTGTCCACCACTACAGGGAACCCAGGCAAACCCACCAACCTAAGAAAATCAGGGACCTGGGGGCAGTGGCAGTGGGCACACGGTTCAGGGGACATAGGCTCAGGAAAACAGGGAAGCTGGGAGGACTGCTGTGCGATGGGAAGGACAGGCGCAGGGAACCCACTCTCCACGAGGCCCTCTCCAACATCATGGGAGCTTACCATCATTCCCAGGAGACGATGGCAACGGTACTGGCCAAGTTTCAGGAGACCCAGCAGCTGCAGGAGGAACACTATCTGGGGTTCAGGGAGGACCTGAAGTCCATTAACAACACCCTGGTCACCATTGCAGGGGCGCTGCAGGACCTTGTCAATACCAGGAGGGACACTGTGGCACAACAAGGGGCCCCTGACACTAGCCTGGACGATGAACAGCCCTCCACCTCTGCCGGCGCTGGTGGACAGGAGGCACCGCCACAAGAACCCGACACCAGCACCCCACCCCCTGCAGATGGAGAACCACCCTGCAAACGGTCCCTGAGAATCCAGGAACAAGACAGAGAACAACGCCAAGACCCCTGCCAGGAAAGGAGCCCCCTGAATGTCACCCTTCTATCCCACTTTGTCACCCTGTCCATCCTTCAACTGCCATTCCTCCACTTCATATGCCCCCTTGGACAATGCACCTGTGAAATAAATAGACTGGACTCTGCCATGGACATTCCTTCACCACCCCCCCTGCCCATTTTACAACCCCCTCCACTTATTTGCACATAAATAAACACACTTCAATCACAAAACAATCTGGAGTCAGTCTGTGCTTTCACAAACGTGTAATTGCAATAACCATGGAATATAGCAATGTCAATTTACTTGTGCACATACCGATGTAACGCAGCTGTAGGCCTGGAGGAAATATAGCAGAGGGCACAAAGTGGGACCCACATCTGTGAAATGGAAAGGCAAAGTGACAAGTCAGGGTCCATACACTGAGTGAAAATGGCAGACTTATGCTAGCTCCAATAATAGTATGAGATATGAGAGGCAGTGACATCTTCTTTCCTGTGTCTCACTGGAAGTATTGCATGATTATGTTGTTTCTGTTGTCGATATCCTCTTCTTCTGCCTCCTCTTCACTGTCCACAGGCTCCACAGCTGCCACAAGACCACCATCTGGCCCATCCTCCTGCAGAAAAGCACCTTGCGTCGCAAAACCAGGTTGTGCAGAATGCAGCAGGCCACGATGATCTGGCACACCTTCTTTGGTGAGTAGTAGAGAGAACCACTTGTCATATGGAGGCACCAGAATCTGGCCTTCAGGAGGCCGAAGGTTCGTTCAATCACCCTCCTAGTTCGCCCATGAGCCTCACTGTAGCGTTCCTCTGCCCTTGTTCGGGAATTCCTCACTGGGGTCATTAGCCATGACAGGTTGGGGTAACCAGAGTCACCTGCAAATATCGAGGGATAACTGTTAGACACACACTAACCCTTAGGGACAACCCCCATACCCTGACACCTATTCACACTGTATAGGGTCCTTGGCCTCACCTATTAGCCACACACGGTGCCTCTAGAGTTGCCCCATCACATAAGGGATGCTGCTATTCCTCAAAATGTAAGCGTCATGCACTGAGCGAGGAAACTTGGCATTCACATGGAAGATGTACTGGTTTGCCAAAGACACCATCTGCACATTCATAGAATGGTAGATCTTCTGGTTTCTGTACACCTGTTCACTCCTGCGTGGGGGTACTAATGCCACATGTGTCCCATCAATGGCACCAATGATGTTGAGGATATGTCCCAGGGCAGAGAAGTCACCTTTCACTGTGGGCAAATCCTCCACCTGAGGGAACACGATGTAGCTGCGGGTGTGTTTCAGCAGGGCAGACAGCACTCTGGACAACACTTTAGAGAACATTGGCTGGGACATCCCTGATGCAATGTCCACTGTTGTTTGAAAGGAACCACTTGCCAGGAAATGGAGTACTGACAGGACCTGCACTAGAGGGGGTATCCCTGTGGGATGGCAGATAGCTGACATCAGGTCGGGCTCCAACTGGGCACACAGTTCATGAATTGTTGCACGATCAAGTCTGTAGGTGACTATGGTGTCTCTCTCTTCCAGGGTTGACAGGTCCACCAGCGGTCTGTACACCGGAGGATGTCGCCATTTCATCACCTGCCCGAGCAGACGTGCCGTATGGAGGAGAACAGCGAGCAGAGAGTCATCCAACACTGAGGTATCACAAAATTTCATTTGCACACATTTATTAATCTGCAATGGGCCTGTAACTGTGTGTATTCAAGGCCTACATTGGTGTGACGCAGTTATTATTAATGCCATGTGGCCCCCTGAAATGGCGGCTGCCTGATCTGTAAGGTGGGACAAGGGGATATGAGGTAACTGCGCTGGCGTTCTACACCGTCGCGGTGGGCGGTCGAAGACGGCAGCGCAATTCTGCATTGGTTAACATTGGACCCTATGGGTCAGGGGAGCCAATGATGATATACGCCGGCGGTGACGGTACGCACTGCCGCGGACGTGACTGCCATTTTCTGTCTGTTCACTCACTTGATACCGGACCTTCAACAGGAGAGGACCTACACTGCAAGTGCTGCTGTGACCTGTGTCTGGAAGCGACGATGGCTCATGTGTCTGGAGAAAGGGCCCGTGCCTTCACTTCGGAGGAGTTGGAGAAACTAGTGGATGGGGTCCTCCCCCAGTACACACAACTGTACGGTCCTCCAGACAAACAGGTGAGTACACTGTGAGCGTGCTGCATGGGCAATACCTGTTTGGAGTGGTGTGGATGGAAGATACATGGGGGGGGGGGCTGAGCCCTTCATGTGCGGACGGTGAGTGTATGTGTGCCAGGGCAAGGGTGGGAACAGGGGCCAATGAGTATGACGGTCTGGACGGGTAAAGAATGTCCTTTTCCCCGTACTATTCCTCTAGGTCAGCGCCCACAAGAAGAAAGCTATTTGGCGTGCCATCGCCAAGGACGTCAGGACCCTGGGGGTCCACCACAGACGGAGCACCTACTGCCGTAAAAGATGGGAGGACCTGCGCCGTTGGAGCAAGAAGACGGCGGAGGCCCAGCTGGGGATGGCCTCTCAACGTGGGAGGGGTGCCCATCGCACCATGACCCCCCTGATGTTCCGTATCCTGGCGGTGGCGTATCCGGAGTTGGATGGGCGCTTCAGGGTATCACAGCAGCCACAATAGGGTGAGTACACTCTCATTCAGCTGACTCTGCGCGCATTACGAGGTGTCTGGGTGGGGGAGGTGGGCAGTGGGTTCCCCTAGGCCAGGGCGATCTTGGTAGGCAAGGTCCCTTGTGAGGCAGGCTATGTGGCACGCCAACCCCACTAGTGGTTAGTGCCAACTTAACCTAGTCAGGCTCCTGTGACTTCCAGGTGTGCAGCAATCGGGCTTAGGCCTTGTACCCCATGGGCATGTGATTAATCTAGGAACTATAAGTGCATGGCGTAGTGCAGAGGGCTGCTGTGTCTGTTATGTCCACCAACGGTAGTGGTGTTGCATGCACTGAACATGTCTTTCTTCTGTCTCCCCCCCCCTTTTTGTGGTCTCCCTGTTCTTGTGTGCAATAGCATCATCAGGCGGAGGAGCGTTGGCACCGGAGCAGGAGGGAGCTGCATCCCACTTGGCCCTGGAGGGCGAAACAACGGAGTCTGAAACCACCAGTGGGACGGAGCTCTACGGCGGGGACAGGAGCATGTCAGGAGCGACGACTCCTCTGATGGGAGCTCCCTTGCAGTGGCGGGCCCCTCTGTGCCCCCCGCATCAACAGCTACAGCCGCCACCCCCCCTACCAGCACCGCCCTCCCAGCAGCCCCTCAGCGTGTGTCCCGTGCCCGCTCACCCAGGAGGGTGGGCATCTCCTTCGCCCCAGGCACCTCACGCCCTGTCCCAGTCAGCCCTGCTGCCCTCAGTGAGGAGGCTATTGACCTCCTGAGATCCCTAACTGTTGGGCAGTCTACCATTCTGAATGTCATCCAGGGTGTTGAGAGGCATTTGCAACAAACAAATGCATACCTGGAGGGCATTCATTCTGGCCAGGCAGCCCAACAGAGAGCATTTCAGGCTCTGGCCTCCGCACTGATGGCAGCCATTGTCCCTGTGTCCAGCCTCCCCCTCCAACCTCCTCCACCCAGACCCAATCCCCTGTACCTCAGCCTATCCCAAGCACACCATCAGACCAGCATGCACACACATCAACACACAAGAGTGGCTCAGGCAAACATAAGCACCACACATCCCACAGGCACTCACACAAGCATCATAGCCATGCACACATACCAACATCCGCTTCCCCCACTGTTTCCCCCTCCTCCACGTCTCCCTCCTCCTTCCCAGTCTTGTCTCCACTCACACCTGCATGCACTACATCTTCAGCCACTACCTCCATCACCAGCACGCCCATCACCACACCGCTCACGTGCACTCACCACCCCACTACCATTCACACATCCCCAGTGTCCTCTCCCAATGTGTCAGTGAGCCCTTCTCCCAAAGTACACAAATGCAGGCATACACCCACCCAACAGCCATCCACCTCACAACAGCCTCCAGCCCATGCACCTTCACCCAAATTCAGCAGATGTACACCTCCTACAACCACTACCTCTTCCTCCACTCCCAAACTCCCTCCATCTACCCGTCCCAGTGTGTCTAAAAAACATTTCCTGGCTAACATTGACCTCTTCCCTACACCTCCACCCCCCGTCCTTCCCCTAGGGCCAGGCTTTCCAGGTCCCAGCCCAGCACCTCTGCCACCATGTCCCCAGGCACAGTGGTGCCAGCAACTGCGGGGTCATGGAGTGCGCCAATCATCAGGGCTGCCAGTGTGCCACGGAGTGAGGGCAAGGACATTCCTCCACCTGCCAAGGTTAGAAAGGTGCCCACATCCCAGAGGGAGAAGCCAAAAACACCTGCCACCAAGGGGTCAGCGAAAATGAAAGGGGAAAGTGGCAAGACAACTGCGCCACCATCAAAAACTGAAGGGCAGGTCAGGAGAGGGCACTGTGGCACCGACTGAGGGACCAGTGTCAGACCTTCTGTCCACGTCCACACCAACCTGTACAGCGGAGAAAACGGCCACCTGCACCGCCACTAGCACCGCTACCTGCACCGCCTCTGGCACGTCTACAGCCGCTGCAACAGTCCCCAGCCTCTTCCCCGGTGGGCAGCCGTCAGAGGCTGCAGAAGACATCCTGCTTTCTCACTCAGCTGGTGCTGACACATGCTCCGCCGCCACAGACCCCGCCACCAGCACCGCCGCCACAGACCCCACAGCCAGCACCGCCACTACAGACCCCACAGCCAGCACCGCCGCTACAGACCCCACAGCCAGCACCGCCGTCACAGACCCTGCCGCAAGCACTGCCGCTACAGACCCCGCGGCAAGCACCGCCGCCACCGACCCCGCCGCAGGCACCGACTGACACCATTGCAAACACTGCCAGCGGCCCCGCGACTTCCTCAGACAGTGGCACCACGGCAGACATGGCTACCATCCCCAGTGATCAGTCGTCCGAGGCTGGTGGTGAATTCAAGGACCCTGGGCAGCTTCCATGAAGCATCACTGTCATCACAGTTGTCACCTGCATATGGAATGCAAAGCCGCAGCAGCGTGGGGTATGTCTCTGCCTCCATGGCGTATCATGCTACCTGTACCTCGGCAATCTCGTGGCACACACACCCAGGCGAGTGTATTGTTCCGGCCACACTGCACGTGGAGCACTCTGGGCACAAAGCCCCCTCCTGAACCAGTGGAGAATCACATCCACTACCTCAGTCCTTGGCAGGATGAAGCACTCTGGGCACAAAGCCCCCTCCAGAACCAGTGGAGACTGTTATCCACTTGAGAGACTGTGGCTTTGCACTCCCCAGGATAAAGCAGTGGGCAAACCACCCACTGGAAAGACTTGGGAGACTGTGGCTTTGCACTCCCCAGGACCAAACTGTAGACATGGAGCCCCCTTGTGGAGCAGTGGCGTTGTGTGTTCATCAGGCTGAGGTGCCCCACCCCCCCTCCGGTGCCTGTATATTTTCTATCTGATGCCCCTCCAGTGTTCTCTCCGTTTGGAGTCAGGTATCATGTGTGGGCCTCGCCCATGCATTTTGGGCCCAGTGGTCCACGGACAATGATTGGTGCACTATCTGGACTTGTGTAGTTGGTGTACATAATTGTAGATACTGGATTCTGAAATTTGATAATGATATTTCACATGATTACATTCATTCAAATCATTTCCTTTTGACCTTGCGTTCTTCCATGTGGTGGGGGGCTGGGGGGGTGTATATGTAATGTTGCAGCATGTATTTGTGTGTATGATGTTGTGGGTGAGGGTGTGGGTGTTGCTTGTGTGTGTCACTCTCTTTTCCCTCCCCCTCCCCTGTGTTGTAGGTGCAGTACTCACTGTGGTCATCATCGCCGCCATCGTTGGAGCTCCTGATAGAGGAGCAGAAAAACCATCATCGGCAGTATCTGCAATTGGGGCTCCATGGCGTCCTGGTTCCTCGTGGGGTGTGGAGAGGTGAGTGTTTTCCCTTCTGTGTACTGTTTCCGCCGTGTTTTTGTTCGCGTTGGTTCCGCCCCGGAAAAGTTGGCGGATAGGCCTGTTGTGATAGGGTGAGTGGTACATTGTCTTCCGCCTGTCTGTTGGCGGTGTCCGCCGCGCTGTTTGTTTGTACCGCCGTGGCGGTCGGAGTGTTAAAGTGGCTGTCTATGTAAGCGGTTTCCGCCACGGTCGTAATCCCATTTTTCTCTCCGCTGGACTGTGTGCGGTATTACCACCGCTCTAACTCTGACCGTCAGGGTTGTAATGAGGGCTTATGTCCTCTAAGGACAGCATTCATGACCCCCCAAAGAGTGGCTTCGCAAACACATCCCTAACCTTATTTTGAAGGTGCTGTAGGATGTGTGCTTGGATCTTCCCTGGTCTGCTTATTCCAAAATAGAAGGTTTTGAATCACAAATGATGCTGTCTATGTGCATGTGGAGTTATAATTCCTAGAGAAACTAGAGCATTATCACAACAATGTAGTCTTCGTCGGTGTATGTAATGGGCATGTCTAAGAATGTACTTATCAAGAAGTAATCAAACCACACCTAAGTTTTGTGGGAGGATAAGTAACAGATGCAATTAATGGTGGAGGGGTCTCTCTCCTTCCAGATCTCTCTCAAGCCTGGCTCTCTTAGCCACTCCTTTCAAGCTCGGGAAATGTACCTTTTTTTTTGTATAACAGTCTGTGAATTCCACAATTTTCTACTTTTTATGTACCTCTCCTGTCTAAGTTCTGTATAATGTTCCTGTAGGAAGTTGGCTCTGTATGTACTATTTCAAAGTAAGAAATAGCATTCACAGAGTCCAAGGGTTCCCCTTAAAGGTAAGATAGCAGCAAAAAGAGATAATTCTAATGCTCTATTTTGTGGTAGTGTGGTCGAGCAGTAGGCTTATCAGAGGGTAGTGTTAAGCATTTGTTATACACACATAGGCAATAAATGAGGAACACACACTCAAAGACAATTCCAGGCCAATAGGTTTTTATATAGAAACATATCTTTTCTTAGTTTATTTTAAGAACCACAGGTTCAAGATTTACAAACAATACTTTAAATGAGAGGTATTTCACTCAGGTATCTTAGGAACTTTGAATTATCACAATAGCATGTACAGTCTTGGCAAAAATGGCAATAAGCTATTTTAAAAGTGGACACTGCAAAATTCAACAGTTCCTGGGGAGGTAAGCACATGTTTAGTTCACAGGTAAGTAAAACACTTACAGGGTTCAAAGTTGGGTCCAAGGTAGCCCACCGTTGATGGTTCAAGGCAACCCCAAAGTTACCACACCAGCAGCTCGGGGCCGGTCAGGTGCAGAGGTCAAAGTGGTGCCCAAAACACATAGGCTTCAATGGCAATAGGGGTGCCCCGGTTCCAGTCTGCCAGCAGGTAAGTACCTGCGACTTCGGAGGGCAGACCAGGGGGGTTTTGTAGGGCACCGGGGGACACACAAGCAGGCACAGAAAGTACACCCTCAGTGGCACAGGGGCGGCTGGGTGCAGAGTGCAAACAGGCATCTGGTTTTCAATAGGAATCAATGGGGAGACCCGGGGGTCTTTTCAACGATGCAGGCAGGCACAGGGGGGGACTCCTCGGGGCTGCCACCTCCCATGGGCTAGTCAGAGGGTCACCCGGGGGTCGCTCCTGCACTGGAGTTCGGTTCCTTCAGGTCCTGGGGCCTGCGGGTGCAGTGTAGTTTCCAGGCGTCGGGTTCCTTGAAGCAGGCAGTCGCGGTCAGGGGAAGCCTCTGGATTTCCTCTGCAGGCGTCGCTGTGGGGGCTCAGGGGGGTCAACTCTGGCTACTCACGGGCTCGCAGTCGCCGGGGAGTCCTCCCTGTAGATTTAGTTTTCCGCAGGTCGAGCCGGGGGCGTCGGGTGCAGAGTGGAAAGTCTCACGCTTCCGGAGGGAAACGAGTGGTCTTTAAAAGTTGCTTTTTTGTTGCAAAGTTGCAGTTTTGTTGAACAGGGCCGCTGTTCTCTGGAGTTCTTGGACCTTTTAGATGCAGGGCAGTCCTCTGAGGCTTCAGAGGTCGCTGGTCCCTGTTGGATGCGTCGCTGTTTTTCTTGAAGTGGGGAGATAGGCCGGTAGGGCTGGGGCCAAAGCAGTTGTCGTCTCCGTCTTCTCTGCAGGGCTTCAGGTCAGCAGTCCTTCTTCATCTTCAGGTTGCAGTAATCTATCTTCCTCGGTTCTGGGAGCCCCTAAATACTCAATTTATGGTGTGTTTAGGTCTGGGAGGGCAGTAGCCAATGGCTACTGGCCCTGAGGGTGGCTACGCCCTCTTTGTGCCTCCTCCCTGTGGGGAGGGGGGCCATCCCTAATCCTATTGGGGGAATCCTCCATCTGCAAGATGGAGGATTTCTAAAAGTAAGAGTCACCTCAGCTCAGGCCACCTTAGGGGCTGTCCTGACTGGGGAGTGACTCCTCCTTGTTTTTCTCATTATCTCCTCCAGCCTTGCCGCCAATTGTGGGGGCAGTGGCCGGAGGGGCGGGCATCTCCACTAGCTGGGATGCCCTGTGGCGCAGTAACAAAGGGGGTGAGCCTTTAAGGCTCACCACCAGGTGTTACAGTTCCTGCAGGGGGAGGTGAGAAGCACCTCCCACCAGTACAGGCTTTGTTCCTGGCCACAGAGTGACAAAGGCACTCTCCTCATGTGGTCAGCAACATGTCTGGTGTGTGGCAGGCTGGCAAGACTAGTCAGCCCACACTGGAAATCAGGTATGTTTTCAGGGGGCATTTCTAAGATGCCCTCTGGGTGTATTTCACAATAAAATGTACACTGGCATCAGTGTGCATTTATTGTGCTGAGAAGTTGGATACCAAACTTCACAGTTTTCAGTGTAGCCATTATGGTGCTGTGGAGTTCGTGTATGACAGACTCCCAGACCATTTACTCTTATGGCTACCCTGCACTTACAATGTCTAAGGTTTTGCTTAGACACTGTAGGGGCATAGTGCTTAGTTATTTTCTCCCCACCAGGACACACAAGCTGGCAAGCAGGGTGCATGTGCTGAGTGAGGGGTCCCCAGGGTGGCATAAGACATGCTGCTGCCCTTAGATACCTTCCCTGGCATCAGGGCCCTTGGTACCAGGGGTACCAGTTACAAGGGACTTAGCTGGGTGCCAGGGTTATGCCAATTGTGGAAACAAAGGTACAGTTTAGGGAAAGAACACTGGTGCTGGGGCTTGGTTAGCAGGTCCCAGCACACTTTCAAATCATAACTTGGCATCAGCAAAGGCAAAAAGTCAGGGGGTAACCATGCCAAGGAGGCATTTCCTTACAGTTCCCCTTCACCTAACCGGCTATCTTGGATAGAGCTTGTGTAATCAATATCTCCACATCCTTCTTGTTGGTTGTACATGACGTCAGGTGTTTTGTCCGGTACTAACTAGATTCTAGGTTGGGGCACCCTTTCTTTAGAAAATGCATTTCTTGAAGTAAGTATATGTCATATGTAGAACTGCATAAAGGATGTAGTACCGCTAATCTTTAAGGGCATTACGATCTTGTGTGTTAAAGATGACTATGTTAAACAATGAACACATAAAAGAGTTTCTAAGTCTATCCTATGGGTGAGGTGCTGAGATCTGTGGTGTTCAGGTGATTTTTTTTTTTACTCTGTGCAGGCTTAACAGGAAGCGGGTTAACTATCCATACTACACCCATCCCCACAAAGGATCCTTTGTATGCATTACTTGTTGGTTACAATACTTAGGATTTCTTAGTTTAAGTTCCAGCACCTCATAGTTTCTTCTCCATTTCAAACTAATCACCTCTCCTTATTTCAGACATCTTCCTAACTCCTGAATGAGCTTAACATTATTGGCTGCATTTCAGGCTCCCAAGTCACTTTCTTCATCTTGCAGGCTTGGCAGGTGTGTAGTTTAGGCCTTGGCTGTCGTTTGCAGGGTCTGTTTGTTTTTGAATTTTAGACTTCTTGGATACCCTCTTCCAGCTATACTGACCTCAGTTTTTTTCAGACTTGATTTGTTGGTCAAATTGTTCAACACCCAGCAGAAAGACAGGTCCTTCAGGGTATGAATGATGATCCTTTTGCCATGCCACCTGAATATTAAGCTAAATAGGTGTACCTATCAGAGTGGTATCTACATTCATCTCAGTAAGTCTGTGTCTATGACGCATTGATGGTGTCAAGTCTAGGAGAACCTAGATTTTATAATTGTCAATTCTGGGGCACAAGACATAATTTCTTCTTTGTCACTAAGAAATGGCGTGGTGACATTTGCAAGGATTGTTTTTCATGATGTCACCTCCCACTTTCTCTGTTGTGTTTAGTCCCATGGGGGGACTCAGGGTCCAGTTGGTTTCATATATGGTTTAACACGTCGTATGTTACTGAAGTATCCTTGTAGGAATTGGCCCCCTGTTCCTGAAGACAGACCTGAATCAATATGCCAGAATCAATGCTCTAGATCCTCCTGCTTTAGAGATAGTCCTTTGGCTTGTTCTGTGTGTCCCCAGTCTCCATAGGAGCCCATGGTAAACCAACCTCAACTTTGACCTCTGCACCTGGCCGGCCCCGTGTTGCTGGTGGTGTGTGTTTGGGGTTGACTTGAACCCAAACCTGTGGACATCCTAACCCCCAGAGACTGGAACTGAAAGTCTTGTACTTACCTCAAAACTGTACTAACTTTTCCTCCCCTAGAACCGTTTCTGAAAATTGCACTGTCAACTCTTAAAACAGATTATTGCTATTTATTCAAAAACAGTATAACTTAATTGAAACAAAGTGGTATTGCTGCATATGTTGGATACGTACTTACAAATGTACTTACCTGCAACTTGAATCTTGTGGTTCTAGAAATAAAGTAATACATACTTTTGCTATATAAAAATCATTGGCCAGGAGTTACTCATTGCATGTGTGTTTAACTATATTGCCGGTGTATGTGCAACAAATGGTTTGCAATACTCTCTGATAAGCCTAACTTCTCAACCACACTACCACAGAAGAGAGCATTAGCATTATCTACTTTAGCCTCTGTTAAGCCTCTGGGGAGCCCATTGACTCTGCACACCATATGTCATTTTGATATAATATATACAGAGCCAGCTTCCTGCACTTGCTCAAAATGAGTCTACTGTGGCAGTGTGCCAAAGAGTTAGAAAATGCTCTCTAACTCAAATTAATATCTAGCACAACCCTCAATGGGCATTAACTTGAAAGAAATAGAAGCCATAATGTCCTTTTAATAGAAACACCACTGCAAGTATTTACTATGAATGAAAATGAGGGTACTGCATGCTGCAGAGCTATGCCATCGAAAACAGGTTACGGAGTAAGCAAACACAATGCTTTAGCTCAAAATGCTGGAAGAATGTAGTGGGTATATTTAGGAAATAGGAAAATACATCAGAAAAGTTTAAAAGCCAAAACAATTTGTTGCATTTCAAGCTAGTGCTCGACAATGAGAGTGAAGGTATGAAACAATTATTGATGCCCATTATATACCTCCATTGGCATAACAGCCGAAGTACTGGTGGAAGAGGAAGCTAGCAACTGGTCAAGGAGCAGCCTATCACTCACGTGGGACAAGATGCATGACGTATTACTCCTAAGGGCATATTGTGCCCAAGGGCAGAAACCCAAGCAGTCTGTTGTGCTCTTCTCAAACAAATCTATTGCCAAAAGCGGGCTAGAGTCCTAATGGGTTACCCGATGCAACCTACCGGCAAAATCAAATAAGGTGTAAGACAGCAAGTTCCTATCAGTGTCAGAGAAGAAGGGGCTTTAATGGCTGGATGTTCTCGATAGCTCTCTACACAACTCCTGTCAGCCTCCCATCCGAAAAAAAAGAGCAGCTTAATAGAGATGTGATGACAGGATCATACATTTCTCCACAGGATTCCTAAGGGCCTTCCTCCACCCCTGGTCAGTAAGGGGAGTGGAGAGAGAATCTGGGGAATTACACTAATACTCCACACTCCTTGTCAAAAGGAGGATCTGGACAAGACAGATTCAGAAGGAAAGCTACACCTGAAATTGATTGTTAACATGAAACATGAAGGAAAGTTTCCCACTCCAAATGAGAACTCAGTAAATAAACCTAGCATTCCTCTAAATACCATGGAGCGCTACATGTAGAGTCAGAAGTCAAATCTTATTGACCATCTACAACACTGAAAATCTAGGTTAGAAACAGGACATTACGTCAGTAGCAATCCCACCACGTGGTTCAGGTACCAAGGCAATAGGCTTACAGAGAAGCATTCTAGAAGACTTTGCGGACTTACGGGGCTCCTAAGCGCCCACAATACAAAGGTCTGGCTGTCACACTTTCCTGGCCCAAGCTGGAGCCACTAGATTGATCATGCCAGATCTTTTTTGGAACTCTAGGCAGGCGAGGCAGGGATGTAGAGGAGTCTTGTGTTCCATTCCAGTCCAAATGTACCTGCAAGCAAAAATAGTTTCAGAAATTCTAAAGTGCAATACTTTTGACATTGAGCATTGGAAAAGATCTAGCTAGATACTCCAAGTGCACTGAGGCGCCTGTCGGCACTCGTGGTTGGGCGCTGACATCTCTGGACCGACCGCTGTGGCCTGACGCGGCCCTCGCATGCCCTGCGGCGACTAGGCCACAGGTGAGCCTGAGGGTGGGACCACAGAGTTTCTCACGGCCTCACTTGGCATCATCCCTCCTTTTCATCCTCCTGCGGCAGGTGCTTCCTGTACTCCCTGGCCCCCGCCCGAGGCTGATCCTGCCACAATCACATCTGTAAACATCATTCTAAACATGGGAGCGGCTGCCTGCCATGCCATTTCTGATGACATTGATCCGAGCCCTCTAACAGCACACAATTTCACAGCGGTTGGCCAGCGCCCTGCGACCCCGCCTTGCTTTACCCTACTCTGACGCTCCACCTGGGAGCTCATTGTGGGTGTCTTCTATTTCATGCTGCACTGCCTCTCCACACGGTGTGTTTTGTGGAACTCCTACAGGCCTGTCGCTCCCCATACCTATAGACTTCCTGCCGCTCTGTTTTACTCGCTGTTCTGCCTCCCGACACCTGCAGCTCCCATGATCCACAATACTGGCTTGGAGTGCTTCAGCCTACTCATTGTAAAATTGCCTGCTCCACTGCACTCGAGGGCACCAGCTGCTCGTGGCACCACGATTGCGCTCCACCTCAGCCTTTGTTGCCTGCTGGCCTCCAGTCAATCCTCTGTGCACGGCCCCTACCTCTCAGGGCTCCCGCGGACTCCATGATGGGGTGCAGTGACCTCAAACTGTGCCAAATCTCCTTCCATGCCAATAAAACACCTCAACCTCATGAAGGTGAGGTGCCACAAAGGCCTGATAATGAAGAAGGGTCTCCCTGATAATGAAGAAGAGGCACTTTCTGCGCCCAACCCTCGGAAGGGAATGCAGCAATTATGGTGGAGCTGAAGACAGGGTTCAAGGCCATAGACATGCGCTTGAATACCATTGTAATGCGCTTGTATGGCATGCACAAACGCCTGGATGACAAGTCCACTAGGCTCAGTGCACTGAACAGCAAATTTCAGATATTGAGGACGACTAGGTGGCCCTGAGCTAGTCGAATGCCTTTTGAAGACGGTGGTTTCAAAAAATGAAGACTTGAAGGCCCGGTCCCGCTGCAACAACTTCCCCATTGTGGGAGTGTAAGGAAATGCCTCCTTGGCATGGTTACCCCTTAACTTTTTGGCTTTGCTGATGCTAAGTTTTGATTTGAAAGTGTGCTGGAACCCTGCTAACCAGGCCCCAGCACCAGTGTTCTTTCCCTAAACTGTACCTTTGTCTCCTGCCCTGCTCAAAACCAGCTACTTCTTTGCGACAAAGAAGCAACTTCCAAAGACTGCACATTTTGCCGCCGGAAGCGTGAGACTTCACACTCAGCACCCGACACCCCCGGCTCAAGATTCAGAGAACCAACACCACAGGGAGGACTCCCTGGCGACTGCGAGCCCGTGAGTAACCAGAGACGACCCCCCCTGAGCCCCGACAGCGAAGCCTGCAGAGAGAATCCAGAGGCTCCCCCGACCGAGACTACCTGTAACAAGGGACCCGATGCCCCGAACCAACACTGCACCCGCAGCCCTTAGGACCTGAAGGAACTGAACCTCAGCGTAGGAGTGACCTCCAGGCAACCCTCTGCCTTGCCCAGGTGGTGCCTGCCTGCATCGCTAGAGTGACACCCGGGTCCCTCCATTGGTTTCTACCTGAAACCAGATGCCTGCTTTGCACACTGCACCCGGCCGCCTGTGTCACTGAGGGTGTGTTTTGTGTGCCTACTTGTGTCCCCCCCCCCCAAGTGCTCTACTAAACCCCCCTGGTCTGCCCCCTGACTTACCTGCTGGCAGACTGGAACCGGAGCACCCCTGTTCTCCATAGGCGCCTATGTGTTTTGGGCACCTCTTTGACCTCTGCACCTGACCGGCAATGAGCTGCTGGTGTGGTAACTTTGGGGTTGCCTTGAACCCCCAACGGTGGGCTGCCTATGCCCCAGAACTGAGACTTGTAAGTGTTTTATTTACCTCCTAATCTAACCTTTACTTACCTCCCCCAGAAACTGTTGATTTTTGCACTGTGTCCACTTTGAAAATAGCTTATTGCCATTTTTACAAAGACTGTATATGATATTGCTTTTATTCAAAGCTCCTAAAGTATCTAAGTGAAGCACCTTACATTTAAAGTGTTTACTGTAAATCTTGAACCTGTGGTTCTTAAAATAAACTAAGAAAATATATCTTTCAATATAAAAACCTATTTGCCTGGAGTGTGTGCTCCTCATTCATTGCCTGTGTGTGTACCACAAATGCTTAACAGTACCCTCTGATAAGCCTACTGCTTGACCACACTACCACAAAATAGAGCATTAGAATTATCTACTTTTGCCACTTTATTACCTCTAAGGGGAACCCTTGGACTCTGTGCACACTATTTCTTACTTTGAAATAGTTTATACAGAGCCAACGTCCTACATTGGTGGATCAGCGGTGGGGTCTAAGACTTTGCATTTGCTGGACTACTCAGCCTGATCACACAACTAAAATTCCCCAAATTGTCACTAGAAACTGATTTTTGCAATTTGAGCTATTTTTCCAAAAAAGATTCAGTCCTTCTAGGGCCCTGTGTAGGCCCCTGTTAGCATTTCTTTTAGAGTTTAAAAGTTTGTAAAAGTTTGGATTAAGTTCTAGAAATAGTTTTAGGTTCTTAAAAAGTATCCCAACTTTTAGAAAAATAAATAATGTCGGGCACAGAGGAGATGGTGGTGGAACTCAACCTCACACCTTACCTGCATCTAGGGATGTCAGAGTTAAGGACTCTCTGTAAACTAAAACATATAAAGACTGGGTCAAACCTTACCAAAGTTAAGCTCCAGGAGCTTTCTGCAGAGTTTGCAAAAGACCACCCCTCTGAGGATAACCCTACAGAGGGGGAAACTAGTGACCAGGAGGATCATTCACTCCCTCCTGTCCTAGTTAGGGAGGCCAGGGTCCCTCCAACCCTGACTCCACAAGTGATAGTCAGAGATACTGGTTCTTCCACAGGGGAGACCACTAACTCTGGAAGCATTGAGGGCAGCCTCAATGAAGATGACCTTCTGTTAGCCAGGATGGCCAAAAGACTGGCTTTGGGGAGACAGCTCCTAGCCATAGAGAGGGAAAGACAAGAGATGGGTTTAGGTCCCATCAATGGTGGCAGCAACATAAATAGGGTCAGAGAAAGTAAAGACATGCTAAAAATCCCCAAAGGGATTGTAACAAAATATGAAGATGGTGATGACAACACCAAATTGTTCACAGCTTTTGAGAGGGCTTGTGCAACCAGAAAAGTAAACAGATCTCACTGGGGTGCTCTCCTTTGGGAACTGTTCACTGTAAAGCGTAGGGATAGACTCCTCACACTCTCTGGTAAAGGTGCAGAATCCTATGACCTCATGAAGGCTACCCTGATTGAAGGCTTTGGATTCTCAACCGAGGAGTACAGGATTAGGTTCAGGGGGACTCAAAACTCCTCGAGCCAGACCTGGGTTGATTTTGTTGACTTCTCAGTCAAAACACTAGATGGTTGGATTAATGGTAGTGGTGTAAATGATTATGAAGGGCTGTATAACTTGTTTATGAAGGAATACCTTTTAAGTAATTGTTTCAATGAAAAACTGCATCAGCATCTGGTAGACCTAGGTCCAATTTCTCCCCAAGAATTGGGAAAGAAGGCAGACCACTGGGTCAAGACAAGGGTGACCAAGACTTCCACAGGGGGTGACCAAAAGAAAGGGGTCACAAAGCCTCCCCAGGGGAAGAGTGTTGAGACATCCAAGGGAAAAAGTAAAGAGTCTTTTATAGGGCCCCAACAACCTGCACAGGAGGGTGGGTCCAAAGCCTCTTCACAATCCTCATTTGGGTACAAGGGTAAAAACGATGATCCCAAGAAGGCCTGGTGTCGCAGCTGTAGTCAGCATGGACACCAAACTGGAGACAAGGCCTGCCCAAAGAAAGGTTCCACTTCCACTACTACTCCAGTAAGCACTGGAGTAGCCAGTCTCCAGGTGGGATCAACAGTGTGCCCAGAGCAAATCAGGGTTCACACTGAAGCTACATTAGTCTCTGAGGGTGGGGTGGGCCTTGCCACACTAGCTGTCTGTCCGCCTAACATGCAAAAACACAGGCAGCCGCTCTTAATTAATGGGACTAGAGTAGAGGCCCTGAGGGATATAGGTGCCAGTGTCACTATGGTGGCAAACTGGTTTCCCCAGGACAATACCAGACTGGACAAACTTATCCAGTCACCAATGCTGACAATCAGACTAAAGTACATCCCATGGCTATGGTAACTTTAGAATGGGGAGGGGGTCACTGGCCTGAAACAGGTGGTAGTCTCTTCTGCTATACCTGTAGAATGTCTGCTTGGAAATTATCTAGAGTCCTCAGCATGGGTTGAGGTAGAACTCAAAACCCATGGAGCCATGCTGGGTATACCTGAACTGGTGTGTGTCAAGACTAGGGCACAGTGCAGAGCTCAGGGTGAAGAAGTAGTGTTGGAGTCTGGAATAATGGCCCAACCTTCCAAGAGAGAAGGAAAGAAGACTGGGGAACCAGCTTTAGCACAGAAAAATAAACAGAACCTCTCTTCTCAAGAAGAAGTTCTATCAACTGAGGGATGTGAGTCCACTGAGTTAGAACCTTATCTGGTTGAGCTCTTGGGCCCAGGGGGATCCTCAAGGGAACAGCTGTGCAAGGGGTAAGAAACTTGTCCCTCTCTTAAAGGCCTAAGACAGCAAGCAGCTGAACAAGAAAAAGGAATTGTCAGTGGAACACACAGGGTCTATTGGGAAGATGGACTCCTTTACACTGAGGCATGAGATCCCAAACCTGGTGGCACTAGGAGAGTGGTAGTGCCTCAGGAGTTTAGGGAGTTCATTCTGACCGTAGCCCATGACATTCCCCTGGCTGGGCATTTGGGACAAACCAGGACATGGGAGAGGTTAGTCACCCATTTCTATTGGCCCAATATGTCCCAGATGGTAAAGGAGTCTTGTGCCTCCTGTGCCACCTTTCAAGCCAGTGGTAAGACAGGTGGCCATCCAAAGGCCCCCCTCATTCCACTTCCAGTGGTGGGGGTCCCCTTTGAAAGAGTGGGAGTGGATATAGTAGGTCCACTTGAACCTCCCACAGCATCAGGGAATCAGTATAGTCTAGTAGTAGTGGATCATGCTACTAGGTACCCTGAGGCAATTCCCATTAGGTCCACTACTGCCCCTGCAGTAGCCAAAGCACTCATTGGTATTTTTTACCAGAGTGGGATTTCCTAAGGAGGTGGTTTCTGACAGAGGTACCAACTTCATGTCAGCTTACCTAAAACACATGTGGATTAGGTGTGGGGTGACTTACAAATTCACCACACCATACCATCCACAAACCAATGGTCTTGTGGAGAGATTTAACAAGACATTGAAGGGCATGATCATGGGGCTCCCTGAAAACTCAAAAGGTGATGGGATGTCCTCTTACCATTCCTGCTTTTCACCTACAAAGAGGTGCCTCAGAAGGGAGTAGGGTTTTCCCCTTTGAACTCCTGTTTGGCCATCTAGTTAGGGGACCACTAGCTCTTGTAAAAGAAGGCTGGGGGAGACCTCTCCATGGGCCTAAACAAGATGTGGTGGACTATGTACTAGACCTACGTTCAAGGATGGCAGAATACATGGAAAAGGCAAGTAAAAACCTTGAGGCCAACCAACAACTCCAGAAGATGTAGTTTGACCAAAAGGCTGCTATGGTTGAATTTCAGCCAGGGCAGAAAGTCTGGGTTCTGGTGCCTGTGGCTCCCAGGGCACTTCAGGACAAATGGAGTGGCCCTTACCCAGTGCTAGAGAAGAAGAGTCCGGTCACCTACCTGGTGGACCTAGGCACTAGCAGGACCCCAAGAGGGTGATCCATGTTAACCGCCTAAAACTCTTCCTTGATAGGGCAGATGTAAACATGTTAATGGTTACAGATGAGGACCAGGAAGCAGAGAGTGAACCTCTCCCTGATCTCATCTCCACTAACCCTAAAGACGGCACAGTAGATGGAGTGATCGATTCTGACACCCTCTCTGGCCAACAGCAAGCTGACTGCAGGCAAGTCCTCCAGCAGTTTGCTGAGCTCTTTTCCCTAACCCCTGGTCAGACACACCTGTGTATCCATGATGTGGACACAGGAGACAGCACGCCTATCATAAACAAAATATTCAGACAGTCTCATCAAATTAAGGAAAGCATCAAAGTGGAAGTCCACAAGATGCTGGAGTTGGGAGTGATTGAGCACTCTGGCAGTCCCTGGGCTAGCCCAGTGGTATTGGTCCCCAAACCTCACACAAAAGATGGCAAGAGAGAGATGAGGTTCTGTGTGGTCTACAGAGGGCTTAATTCTGTCACCAAGACAGATGCTCACCCCATTCCAAGCGCAGATGAGCTGATTGACAAATTGGGTGCTGCCAAATACTTGGGTACCTTTGACTTGACAGCAGGGTACTGGCAAATAAGAATGGCACCAGGAGCAAAAGAGAAAACAGCATTCTCTACACCTAATGGGCACTACCAGTTTACTGTGATGCCCTTTGGCTTAAAGAATGCCCCTGCCACCTTCCAAAGGTTGGTGAATCAAGTCCTTGCTGGCTTGGAGTCCTTTAGTGCAGCTTACCTTGATGATATTGCTGACTTTAGCTCCAACTGGCAGGATCACCTGGTCCACTTGAAGAAGGTTTTGCAGGCCCTGCAAGCAGCAGGCCTCTCTATCAAGGCATCTAAATGTCGGATAGGGCACTGTACTGGGGTTTACTTGGGACACCTTGTAGGTAGATGCCAAGTTCAGCCACTCCAACCCAAGATCCAGACTATTCTGGAATGGGTAGCTCCAAAAACCCAGACTCAAGTCAGGGCATTCCTTGGCTTGACTGGGCACCATAGGAGGTTTGTGAAGGGATATGGATCAATAGTGACACCCCCCACAGAACTTACCTCCAAGAAAATGCCCAAGAAAGTGAACTGGACCATGGACTGTCAAAAGGCCTTTGACCTAATGAAGCAAGCAATGTGTACAGCACCAGTTTTGAAAGCTCCAGATTACTCTAAGCAGTTCATTGTGTAGACAGACGCCTCTGAACATAGGATAGGAGCAGTCCTGTCCCAAACAAATGATGATGGCCTTGACCAGCCTGTTGCTTTTATTAACAGGAGGTTACTCCCCAGGGAGCAGCGTTGGAGTGCCATTGAGAGGGAGGCCTTTGCTGTGGTCTGGTCCCTGAAGAAGTTGAGACCATACCTTTTTGGTACTCACTTCATAGTTCAAACTGACCACAGACCTCTCAGATGGCTAATGCAAATGAAAGGAGAAAACCCTAAACTGTTGAGGTGGTCCATATCCCTACAAGGACTGTACTTCATTGTGGAACACAGACCTCGGACTGCCCATGCCAACGCAGATGGCCTTTCCTGGATTTTCCACTTAGAAAATGAAGACTCTCTTGGGAAAGGTTAGTCTCATCCTCTTTCGTTTGGGGTGGGGGGGGTTTGTTTGTGGAAGGAAATGCCTCCTTGGCATGGTTACCACCTGACTTTTTGCCTTTGCTGATGCTAAGTTTTGCTTGAAAGTGTGCTGGACCCTGCTAACCAGGCCCCAGCACAGAGTTCTTTCCCTAAAGAACAAGTTACTTACCTTCGGTAACGAGGTATCTGGTAAAGACTCTATCTAGCTGCAGATTCCTTACCTTAGAATTCCCTGGCGTCAGCTTCGAATCCGGAGTTTCTTGTGAGCAGTACCCTGCGCGCGCGCTGTCGGACGGCATCGGTCAGATCCGCGTGCGTCGACCAGCCCCTCGTGCGTCATCAGCGTCGTTGGAGTCGTCTATGACATCACGGTTGTCTATATATATATATATGTATATATATATATACACACATAAGTACATGAGAAAAAATTTCCCCAGAGCGGGGATGCTTGGGCGGGTGTAAGGAATCTGCAGCTAGATAGAGTCTCTACCAGATACTTCGTTACCGAAGGTAAGTAACTTGTTCATCGGATAGAGACTTCTAGCTGCAGCTTCCTTACCTTAGAATAGATACCCAAGCTATAACCCATGGCGGTGGGTCTGAAGGAGATTTTTTTTTTTTTTTTTTTTTTTATACAAGGAAGTCCTGCAAGACAGAATGGGCAAAATGCCCCTCTCTCCTCACCTGGCTATCCAGGCAGTAGTGCTTCGCAAACGTGTGTAAAGAAGCCCACGTTGCGGCCTGACATATATCCACCACCAGTACGCCACGTGCTAACGCAGTGGTAGCAGCTTTCCCCCTAGTGGAATGAGCTCTCCAGCCCTCAGGAGGCTGCTTCTTCGCCAAAGCGTAGCATATTTTTATACAGAGAACGACCCAGCGCGAAATGGATCGCTTCTGTACTGCCCGACCCTTCTTTGCACCAACGTACCCCACAAAGAGTTGGTCGTCCACCCGGAACTCTTTAGTGCGGTCAAGGTAGAACGATAACGCTCTTTTTGGGTCCAATCGATGGAGACGCTCCTCTTCCTTAGAGGGATGCAGTGGTGCAAAGAAGGTGGGCAGGGTGATATTTTGACCCAGATGGAAAGGGGTCACCACCTTGGGGAGGAAAGAGGCACGAGTTCTTACCACCACCTTGTCAGGATATATCATGAGATAAGGAGGTTTAGAAGATAAAGCCTGCAGCTCACTCACTCTCCTGGCAGATGTAATTGCCACCAAAAAGGCTGTCTTAATAGTGAGCAGCCGGAGAGGACAGTTATGCAAGGGCTCGAAAGGAGCACACATAAGGAAGGTAAGAACCAAATTAAGATCCCACTGGGGCATAACGAAAGGCACAGGCGGGAACAGATGTACAAGCCCTTTCAAAAACCTCTGTACTATAGGTGATTTGAACAGAGATGGTTGATCAGGCAACTGAAGAAAAGCCGATAAGGCTGCAAGATAGCCCTTAAGAGTCCCCAAGGAGGAACCCTGCTGGGCGAGAGACAAAATAAACAAAAGCATGTTAGACAGAGAAGAAGAAAGAGGATCAATAGACCTCTCTGAACAATAAGAAACAAAATGTTTCCAACGGCAGGCGTAGATCGACTTAGTACAGGGACGCCTGGCTGCCAGAATGACATCACAGACCTCGGGAGGGAGGTCCTAAACCATCAACTGTCGCCGCTCAATCTCCACGCATGAAGACGCAGAGTTGACAGGTTCGGGTGGAGAACCTTCCCCTGCTGCTGCGACAGAAGATCCTCCCGAAGAGGCAGCCTGATTGGAGGACCGATGTTAATTTTGAGAAGCTCTGGATACCAAACTCTCCGTGCCCAATCCGGAGCCACAAGGATTACTTGGGCCCGGTCTTTCTTGATAACTCTGGGCAGAAGTGGTATAGGCGGAAAGGCGTACAGGAGGCCTGAACTCCACTCGCGACGAAAAGCGTCGCCTGGCGATAGCCCCCTTGGAAACTCCAACATGCAAAACTGCTGACATTGCGCCTTCTCTGCGGAGGCGAACAGATCTAACCAAGGCTCTCCCCACTGCTGAAAGAGTCCTTGCGCCACCTCCGGATGGAGACACCATTCGTGATCCTCTAAGCATTTTCGTCTGAGTTCGTCTGCTCTGGCGTTCAGAGAACCTGCCAGGTGTTGAACCCTGCTGTTCCAGCCATGTCCAGAGGTGTAAAGCCTCTTGACAAAGGGTCCACGACCCCACACCGCCCTGCTTGTTGCAGTACCACATTGCGGTAGTGTTGTCCGTGAACACCTGCACCACCTTCCCTTTCACAACAGGAAGAAATGCTTTTAATGCTAGCCGGATCGCCCGAAGCTCCAACAAGTTGATGTGGAGCCCGTATTCCGCCGGAAACCAGTGACCTCTGATCTCCACCTCCCCCAGATGGCCGCCCCATCCCAGAAGTGACGCATCTGTCACTACCGTTAGATCTGTTTGGGGAAGGGAGAGGGGTCTGCCCTTGACCCACTCGCAGTTCACTAGCCACCACTGCAGATCTTCCGCAGTCCTCTCCGAGATCTGAACTATGTCGGTAAGATTTCCCTGATGCTGTGCCCATTGGAACTTCAGGCCCCACTGCAGAGCCCTCATGTGCCATCTGGCATGCTTGACCAACAGGATGCAAGAAGCCATGAGTACCAGCAGCCTCAGAATCTGTCTCACCGAGATCCAGGATAGAGGCCCAAACATCGGAATCAGAACCTGAATATTCTGAACCCGCTGATTGGGAGGATAAGCCCGATACTGCACTGTGTCCAGAACAGCTCAGATGAAAAAGAGCTTCTGAGAGGGAGTCAGGTGTGACTTCGGCACATTTATAGTGAACCCCAGCGAATGCACGAGGTCCGCCGTCGTCTGGAGGTGGGTGACGAGTGCCTGGGGCGTAGGAGCCTTCAAGAGCCAATCGCCCAGGTAGGGGAAGACTGAAATCCCTGACCTGCGCAAATGAGCTGCCACCACCGCCATCACCTTTGTGAACACCCGAGGGGCACTGGTGAGACCGAAAGGAAGCATGGTAAACTGAAAGTGCTCGTGGCCCACCTTGAACCGCAGGTAACATCTGTGGCTTGGCAGGATAGGAATATGGAAATATGCATCCTGCAAATCCAGCGCTACCATCCAGTCTCCTTGGTCTAGGGAAGACAAAACCTGAGCAAGAGTGAGCATCTTGAATTTCTCCTTCTTGAGGAAGAGATTGACATCCTTTAAATCCAAAATAGGGCGAAGGCCTTTTTTCTTTTTGGGAATCAGAAAGTAGTGGGAATAACAACCACTGTCTACTTTTGATGTCGGGACTCTTTCTATGGCTCCCTTGGCCAGAAGAGCCGAAACTTCCTCGCGGAGCAAAGCTAAATGGTCCTCCATCAGCCATTCCTTTGTCGGAGGGATAGAAGGAGGGAAAGACTGGAAGGTAAGGGAATAGCCCTTCGGTATGATCTGCAGGACCCACTTGTCCGTGGTGATGGAAAGCCAGTGAGGGAGATGAAAACGAATCCTCCCTCCAACTGGACGGACGTGATCCCGCAGAACCACACTAGGAGGGCTTGGGCGCAGTGGAGGGGGGCTGTGTAGCGGTCGACCTCTGGCCAGACCCTCTGGGTCTGATGGTACCACGACCACGTCCTCTTCCGGGATGCTGTGAAGCCTGAGGACGGTGGCTAAATTGTGGCTGGCGTGGCACCACACCCCTCCCGAAGCCTTGGAAGGGGCGAAAAACAGACTGCTGTTGTGCCGGCATTGAAAGGCCCAAGGATCTGGCCGTGGCTTGAGAATCCTTGAACCTCTCAAGCGCGGAGTCTGCCTTTTCGCCAAAAAGGCAATAGCCATCAAAGGGCATGTCCATCAAGCTGGACTGGACATCCCCTGAAAAACCAGTGGAACGTAGCCAGGAGTGGCGACAAAGGGCCACTGACGATGAAATCGCTCTGCCCAGCGAGTCGGTTGTATCCAAGCCACACCGGAATGTAAACTTGGCTGCATCTCTCCCATCCTTTACAGCCTGGGTGAGAGTGTCCCGCACGCTCTCCGGGACCTGGGGCAGCACTTGCCCCACCGTATCCCATAAAGTATGGGAATAACGGCCCAATAAGCAAGAGGTGTTTACAGACCTCAATACCTAGCTGGAGGAAGAAAACATCTTCTTCCCAAGCTGATCCAGCCTCTTGGATTCCCTATCTGGGGGAGCGGAAGGGAAGGCACCACGTGAAGTAGAGACTTGGACAACCAAGCTCTCCGGAGTGGGATGTTGTGTTAGGAAACTAGGGTCGCTGGTAGCGGGTCTATGGCGGCGGCCGACCGTCCTATTCACAGGAGCCCCTGTGCTGGGTTTGGACCACATACCCAGAAGGACGTCTGTAAGAGCCTCATTGAAGGGCAACAACGGTTCCGATGTTGACACCCCCGGCTGAAGCACTTCTGTCAGGATATTTGTCCTGACTGGCACCGTAGGCAAATCTAAGTCCAAGACCTCAGCTGCCCTACGCACTACCATAGCGAAAGAAGCCCCCTCCTCCGTGGCCACATTAGGAGGAGAGAGCATACCAGTATCTGCAGATGTGTCCAGTCCACTGGCCTCCCCTAGTTCCACATACCAGTCCTGTTGCAGTCCTGATTCTAAAGGGTCCTCAGACTCCTCCCATTCCTCTCCTGCATCTGGCTGTTCTAAATAATGCTCAGACAATGATCTGGGCCGAATCAGCTCCGTCGAAGTCGACGTCGCTCCGGATCATCTGGAATAAGGATGGGTCTGCCACCGGTAGGCGCCGGTGGCGGAATCGTCAATGTCGACGTCGGACCCGGCGCCGAAGGAGGTCGACTTTGTGAAACTGGCGCCGGTCCAGATCCGTTATCAGATCCTGAGGTCCCCAACGGCGCCGAGGCCGATGCCGCCGGCGTCAAATCCGAAGGGGCCCCTGCTGACCCTGCGGGGCCCGAAGACCCACCCGAGGGTACAGCCCGCTCAAAAACGAGACGCATGGCCTCGTAAAATTCTTTAATTTGAGCGGGGGTCGATCCGGTCCCCGGAAAGGGGGGGGAAGACGCGGAGTCGACCCTGGCGACAGCTCTGCAGAACCGCGCTAAGAACGTCGACGTTCTCTAGACGCCTCGTCGGTCGACTGGCGTGGCGAAGACGAAGTCCGCTTGGACTTCTTCTTCTTCTGCCTCTTACCTTCCGATGACCTCGAGTGCGAGGAAGAGGACTTGGGGCTCCGGGAGCGGTGCCGCGACCTCCTCCTACTGCGGGACCGTGACCTCCGCGGAGTCGCGCCGACCGAAGATGAATGTCGGGCCACAAGAAGCTTAAGGGATCTCTCCCTCAAGGCCTTCGGCGCCATGGCCCGACAATCGGAGCACGAGGTGGAATCGTGGTCCTTGTCCAAGCACCAAAGACAAACTCGGTGCGGATCCGTCACCGACATGGTGCGATGACATGCACCACACGGCCTGAATCCTGTCTTTCCTGAAGACATGACTCCAAACAGTCAAAAAAGCGTCGACAAACCGTCGAAGCAGGGTAGCTCTTTCCAAAAACTGCGCTTAACCGGCGCGGAAGGAAAAGAACTGACATACGCGCGCTGAGACGGCGTCTATATAGACAACCGTGATGTCATAGACGACTCCAACGACGCTGACGACGCACGCGGGGCTGGTCGACGCACGCGGATCCAAACGACGCCGTCCGACGGCGCGCGCGCAGGGTACTGCTCACAAAAAACTCCGATTCGAAGCTGACGCCAGGGAATTCTAAGGTAAGGAAGCTGCAGCTAGAAGTCTCTATCAGATCTGTACCTTAGCTCCCACAATTGGCACAGCCCTGGCACTCAGGTAAGTCCCTTGTAACTGGTACCCCTGGTACCAAGGGCCCCGATGCCAGGGCAGGTCTCTAAGGGCTGCAGCATGTCTTATGCCACCCTGGGGACCCCTCACTCAGCACATGCACACAGCCTCACAGCTTGTGTGTGCTGGTGGTGAGAAAATGACTACGAAGACATGGCACTCCCCCCAGGGTGCCCTGCCAACCTCACACTGCCTGTGGCATAGGGAAGTCACCCCTCTAGCAGGCCTTACAGCCCTAAGGCAGGGTGCACTATACCACAGGTGAGGGCATAGGTGCATGAGCACTATGCCACCTCAGTGTCTAAGCAAAACCTTAGACATTGTAAGTGCAGGGAAGCCATAAGAGTATATGGCCTGGGAGTTTGTCAAACACGAACTCCACAGTTCCATACTGGCTACATTGAAATCTGGGAAGTTTGGTATCAAACTTCTCAGCACAATAAATGCACACTGATGCCAGTGTGCAATTTATTGTAACATGCACCCAGAGGGCATCTTAGAGATGCCCCCTGAATACCAAGCTGACTTCTAGTGTGGGGCTGACCAGTTTCTGCCAGCCTGCCATAATCAGACGAGTTGCTGGCCACATGGGGAGAGGGCCTTTGCCACTCTGTGGCCAGGAACAAAGCCTGTACTGGGTGGAGGTGCTTCACACCTCCCCCTGCAGGAACTGTAACAACTGGCAGTGAGCCTCAAAAGCTCACCCCCCCCTTTGTTACAGCACCCCAGGGCATCCCAGCTAGTGGAGATGCCCGCCCCTCTTGCCACTGCCCCCACTTTTGGTGGCAAGGCTGGAGGAGATAATTAGGAAAACAAGAAGAAGTCACCCACCAGTCAGGACAGCCCCTAAGGTGCCCTGAGCTGAGGTGACCCCTGCCTTTAGAAATCCTCCATCTTATAGTTTTGGAGGATTCCCCCAATAGGATTAGGGAAGTGCCCCCCTCCCTCCCCCACAGGGAGGAGGCACAAAGAAGGTGTAGCCACCCTCCAGGACAGTAGCCATTGGCTACTGCCCTCCCAGACTTAGGGGGTTATTACAACTTTGGAGGAGGTGTTAATCCGTCCCAAAAGTGACGGTAAAGTGACGGATATACCACCAGCCGTATTACGAGTCCATAATATCCTATGGAACTCGTAATACGGCTGGTGGTATATCCGTCACTTTACCGTCACTTTTGGGACGGATTAACACCTCCTCCAAAGTTGTAATAACCCCCTTAGTCTTTAGGAGCACCCCAGAACCCAGGAAATCAGATTCCTGCAACCTGAAGAAACAAGAAGGACTGCTGACCTACAAGCCTGCAGAGAAGACGGAAGACAACAACTGCTTTGGCCCCAGCCCTACCGGCCTGTATCCTGACTCGAAAACCTGCAACCAGCGATGCATCCGACAGGGACCAGCGACCCCTAATGCTTCTGAGGACTGCCCTGAACTTAAGGACCAAGAAACTCCCATGAGCAGCGGCTCTGCTTAACTTCAACAACAACTTTGCAACTTTCTTGCAACTTTAAAGAACTTTACTCTTCCTGCCGGAAGCGTGAGACTTCACACTCTGCACCTGACGCCCCCGGCTCGAGATTCAGAGAACCAACAACACAGGGAGGACTCCCCGGGGACTGTGACCCCGTGAGTAACCCGAGACGACCCCCCTGTACCCCCACAGCAACGCCTGCAGAGAGAATCCAGAGGCTCACCATGATCGCGACTGCCTGTAGTAAGGGACCTGACGCCAGGACCAAGCACTGCACCCGCAGCCCCCAGGACCTGAAGGAACTGAACCTCAGTGCAGGAGTGACCCCCAGGTGACCCTCTGTCTAACCCAGGTGGTGGCTGGCCAGAGAAGCCCCCCTGTGCCTGCTTGCACCGCTAGTGACCCCCAGGTCCCTCCATTGAAGCCTATTCAAACCCCGACACCTGCTTTGCACACTGCACCTGGCCGCCCCTGTGCCGCTGAGGGTGTGTTTTGTGTGCCTACTTGTGTCCCCCCCAGTGCTCTACAAAACCCCCCTGGTCTGCCCCCGAGGACGCGGGTACTTACCTGCTGGCAGACTGGAACCGGAGCACCCCTGTTTTGGGCACCTCTTTGACCTCTGCACCTGACTGTCCCTGGGCTGCTGGTGTGGTACTTTGGGGTTGCCTTGAACCCCCAACGCTGGGCTGCCTATGCACAGGAACTGAGACTTGAGAGTGTCTTACTTACCTCACAATCTAACCATAAATTACCTCCCCCAGGAAATGTTGATTTTTGCACTGTGCCCATGTAAGGAAATGCCTCCTTGGCATGGTTACCACCTGACTTTTTGCCTTTTTCTTATGTCAAATTATTATTTGAAAGTGTGCTGAGGCCTGCTAACCAGGCCCCAGCACCAGTGTTCTTTCCCTAAACTGTACCTTTGTCTCCACAATTGGCACAACCCTGGCACCCAGGTAAGTCCCTTTTAACTGGTACCCCTAGTACTGAGGGCCCTGATGCCAGGGAAGGTCTTTAAGGGCTGCAGCATGTCTTATGCCACCCTAGGGACCCCTCACTCAGCACAGACACATTGCTTACCAGCTTGTGTGTGCTGGTGGGGAGAAAATGACTAAGTCGACATGGCACTCCCCTCAGGGTGCCATGCCAACCTCACACTGCCTGTGGCATAGGTAAGTCAACCCTCTAGCAGGCCTTACAGCCCTAAGGCAGGGTGCACTATACCACAGGTGAGGGCATAGGTGCATGAGCACTATGCCCCTACAGTGTCTAAGCAAAACATTAGACATTGTAAGTGCAGGGTAGCCATAAGAGTATATGGTCTGGGAGTCTGTCAGACACGAACTCCACAGCACCATAATGGCTACACTGAAAACTGTGAAGTTTGGTATCAAATTTCTCAGCACAATAAATGCACACTGATGCCATTGTGCACTTTATTGCAAAACTACACCCAGAGGGCATCTTAGAGATGCCCCCTGAAAACATACCCGACTTCCAGTGTGGGTTGACTAGTTTTGCCAGCCTGCCACACACCAGACATGTTGCTGGCCACATGGGGAGAGTGCCCTTGTCACTCTGTGGCCAGGAACAAAGCCTGTACTGGGTGGAGGTGCTTCTCACCTTCCCCTGCAGGAACTGTAACACCTGGCGGTGAGCCTCAAAGGCTCACCCCCTTTGTTACAGCGCCACAGGGCATCCCAGCTAGTGGAGATGCCCACCCCTCCGGCCACTGCCCCCAGCTTTGGCGGCAAAGCTGGAGGAGATAATGAGAAAAACAAGGAGGAGTCACTCCCCAATTAGGACAGCCCCTAAGGTGTCCTGAGCTGAGGTGACTCTGACTTTTAGAAATCCTCCATCTTGCAGATGGAGGATTCCCCCAATAGGATTAGGGATGTGCCCCCCTCCCCACAGGGAGGGGGCACAAAGAGGGTGTAGCCACCCTCAGGGCTAGTAGCCATTGGCTACTATCCTCCCAGACCTAAACACACCCCTATATTGAGTATTTAGGGGCTCCCAGAACCAAGGAAGATAGATTCCTGCAACCTGAAGACGAAGAAGGACTGCTGACCTGAAGCCCTGCAGAGAAGACGGAGACACCAACTGCTTTGGCCCCAGCCCTACCGGCCTGTCTCCCCACTTCAAGAAAAACTGCAACATCGACGCATCCCCCAGGGTTCAGCGACCTCTGAAGCTCAGAGGACTACCCTGCATCTAAAAGGACCAAGAAGCTCCCGAGGACAGCGGCCCTGTTCAACAAAACTGCAACTTTGCAACAAAGAAGCAACTTTTAAAGACCACACGTTTCCCGCCGGAAGCGTGAGACTTTCCACTATGCACCCGACACCCCCGGCTCGACCTGTGGAAAACCAACACTACAGGGAGGACTCCCCAGTGACTACAAGCCCTTGAGTAGCCAGAGTTGACCCCCCTGAGCCCCCACAGCGACGCCTGCAGAGGGAATCCAGAGGCTCCCCCTGACCGCGACTGCCTGCTTCAAGGAAACCGACGCCTGGAAAAGACACTGCACCCGCAGCCCCCAGGACCTGAAGGAACCAAACTCAAGTGCAGGAGCGACCCCCAAGTGACCCTCTTCTTAGCCCAGGTGGTGGCTACCCCGAGGAGCCCCCCCCCTGTGCCTGCCAGCAGCACTGAAGAGACCCCCGGGTCTCCCCATTGAATCCTATTGAAAACCCGATGCCTGTTTGCACTCTGCACCCAGCCGCCCCTGTGCCGCTGAGGGTGTACTTTCTGTGCCTGCTTGTGTACTCCCCAGTGCCCTACAAAACACCCCTGGTCTGCCCTCCGAAGTCGCGGGTACTTACCTGCTGGCAGACTGGAACCGGGGCACCCCTATTTCCATTGAAGCCTATGTGTTTTGGGCACCACTTTGACCCCTGCACTTGACCGGCCCTGAGCTGCTGGTTTGGTAACTTTGGGGTTGCCTTGAACCCCCAACGGTGGGCTACCTTGGATCCAACTTTGAACCCTGTAAGTGTTTTACTTACCTGTGAA
The DNA here is from genome assembly GCF_031143425.1 of Pleurodeles waltl. Taxonomy (NCBI): domain Eukaryota; kingdom Metazoa; phylum Chordata; class Amphibia; order Caudata; family Salamandridae; genus Pleurodeles; species Pleurodeles waltl. The sequence continues at coordinate 1,148,863,974 of NC_090445.1, read as the reverse complement.
CAAACTTAACAACTACTTACCTCCCCCAGGAACTGTTGATTTTTGCACTGTTTCCACTTTTAAAATAGCTTATTGCCATTTTTGCCAAAACTGTACATGCTATTGTGATTATTCAAAGTTCCTAGAATACCTGAGTCTAATTCCTTTCATTTAAAGTATTGTTTGTAAATCTTGAACCTGTGGTTCTTAAAATAAACTAAGAAAATATATTTTTCTATATAAAATACCTATTGGCCTGGAATTGTCTTTGAGTGTGTGTTCCTCATTTATTGCCTATGTGTGTACAGCAAATGCTTAACACTTCCCTCTGATAAGCCTACTGCTCGACCACACTACCACAAAATCGAGCATTAGAATTCTCTTTTTGCCACTATCTTACCTCTAAGGGGAACCCTTGGACTCTGTGCATGTTATTTCTTACTTTGAAATAGTACATACAGAGCCAACTTCCTACAGTCCACTTTTAAAATAGCTTATTGCCATTTTAACAAAAACTGTATATGTTATTGCTCTAATTCAAAGTTCCTAACTTACCTGTGTGGAGTACCTTGCATTTTATGTATTTACTTAAAATCTTGAACTTGTGGTTTTGAAAATAAATTAAGAAAATATATTTTCTATATAAAAATAGCTTATTGCCATTTTTGCCAAAACTGAACATGCTATTGTGATTATTCAAAGTTCCTAAGATACCGGAGTCAAATTCCTTTAATTTAAAGTGTTGTTTGTAAATCTTGAACCTGTGGTTCTTAAAATAAACTAAGAAAATATATTTTTCTATATAAAAAACCTATTGGCCTGGAGTAAGCCTTTGAGTGTGTGTTCCTCATTTATTGCCTGTGTGTGTACAACAAATGCTTAACACTACCCTCTGATAAGACTACTGCTCGACCACGCTACCAAAAAATAGAGAATTAGAATTATCCAATTTTGCCATTATCTTACATCTAAGGGGAACCCTTGGACTCTGTGCACACTAATTCTTACTGTGAAATAGTATATACAGAGCCAACGTCCCACACCTACCTTTGTAGATGTCAAGAAAAAAACTTGACAAAACGTTGAGAAAAAAGCCTGTCAAAAAACGACAGAAGGAAAGCTGCACTAACTTGCGCACAGAGAAAATATCTGATGTTGCCGTGCCTGGGTGCTGCCTATATAGGCGATTGCGATGTCACATCTGGCACTGACAACACCAAGTGGAACCAAATGGAGCCACCAGACTGTTGCGTAAGGGAATAGCTCAAGCAAAAGTTTCCAGGATCCATTCCGACGCCTGGGAAATTCACAGGTAAAGAATCTGCAGCTAGAAGTCTATCAGATTCATCTTTTACCTCAGTGGATTTAGAGGTTTGAGTGAGGCACTGTGAGGTAGCCAGGAGTTAGACCGACAGCTACTAACAGTGTGGATAGATCCAGTCTCCCACAGTTTTCGTCCTAAGCACACAGTCCTATTTCCAAAGTGGGAACTGCATAACAAACTAATGTAGCTTGGTGCATGTTACAGCAGAGAAAGAGGAATTGGAGGACTGATGCCCTTACTGGCACACAAGCTGCCACTCAGACCCATGACCTAGAAAGAATTGGGGAACCTGCTGCACTGGCTGGGAAGGCTGTCTCGAACTATCTGCCAACCATCTGGAATAGCCTCTAAACTCTCTGAATTGAAACAAATACTGTTTAACAGGGGATCAATAGTCCCAAATAGGGCTCTGTAGCTCTTCTGTCCTTAAAGTGCTCCAACACAAAGATTGCCTTCTTATCAAAAAGCATGAATTCATCAAAGGCATAACCATGAGGGGAGTGTGTATACAGCCTGAGGATCCTGTGGAACGCATCCACACGTCAACGAAGCACAATACTAGTACATACTGCCCTCCTAGGCAATCTGTAGTAATCCATGTTTAAAATATTTTTAGTTAAATTGTCATTTTACAGAATGTTGCAATTTTTTCATATTTAAAATTGTAAGAAAGTTGAAAAATATTGACACTTTGCTACATTTCAGTCAAAATCTTACACATTATTGTATCCTAACAGTCTGCAGTTCCGAGTATCACAACCATGGCACCATACATTGTCAAAATACTAATCTTCAGGTAGCAATGATATATAAAAGTACTTATGACTGTTTCGAGTTCCAAAAGGAGAGGTCAATTTTTGACAAATCTTCATGAATTAAGATTAACAATTATTTTAACAATATGAAGTAAACAAGGGGCGTGGCCTGAAGCCGATGGAGCAACACGCTTGAAGCGGAGCTCCCGGCAGCCCTCCGAGGGCCTACTATATCCTGTATCACCGGGCAATTTGGGAGTGGGGCTGGGGTGCGCCGGGCAATGCCAAGAGCCCGGTGCACAGGAAAACACCTCTCCTTAAGACCTGAGAGGCTCCGGTGCCCTAGAAAGGGCGATTTGAGAAGAGGAAGCCGTGGGGCAAGATGGCGGCCACGCGGCAGAGGCGTGAGGGACACAGCGGTGGAGCTGAGCCCGGGGAGCTCTGCCCTGAGCTAAAGGTGCTAACAAATGGGGGGGGGGGCTCGGCTTTGTACTGAGCGGGCTGCCCCCCACCGACCGGCGACCCTGAGGAGACCTACACCGGGATTGACTGACAGCTGCGAGCATTTGGCGGCTGGTGGGGGAGCGCGGCTCCATTGCAGGCCTACAGACCGCGGACCTGGACGACGTACCCCTGGGCCGGGGGCTGAAACGAGGAGCTTGTATCCGGGACAACCCGAGACCCGCTCTCTTTCCTCGATCGGGTGGTGGCGCTGGACCCTGAACGCCGTTAACTGGTCCTGGCGGCCTGTCCTCACGGCAAGAGTGAGAACGACAGTCGAAACAATGGGAAAGCCCAAAAAAACAAGAGTGCCCGGACAGAGAGGTATGGGAGAGAACTTCCCGGAGCGGCGAGTTGTTGAACAAGTGGCCAGTAGTCACATCATATCCTAAGAGACCACCCTGGACACCATACTCCAGGTGATTCAAGCGTCTCGAAAGGCCCTGGAGCAAAAGATTGACATCTTAACGGTAGATCTGACCCTGCTCAGAGACTATCATCGCCGCCTGACGGACAGAGTTGTATTGAACGAAAAATCCCTGGAACACCTAGCCCCGAACTATCAAGCACTGACAAAGAACCTATCTGAACTCACCTCAAAACCCTAGAGACACGGGCAGAGGATGCAGAAAACAGGGCCTGCAGAAGCAATCTAGGATTGGTGGGACTCCCAGAGAAAGCAGAGCAGGGAGCAGCAAACATGGAAGTATTCTTGGAACGGTGGCTACGCGAGGCGGTGGCCCCTGAGGGGCTCTCACTCTTTTTTGCAAGTGAATGGGTTCACAGAGTGCCAGCAAGACCCCCACCCCCAGGGGCGAGGCCACGTCCGGTTATCACCAAACTGCCCCACTTCAAGGACAGGGACCACATCCTGACCCATTCGAGACTGAAAAAGGAGATCAGAATGGGGGACCAGCAAATAATGATCTTCCCGGACTTCACCAGAGAAATACAAAAACAGAGGGCATCTTTTACCGAGGCTAAGAAAAAGCTCTGAGAACGGGGAATCCAGTATGCCATGCTGTTTCCAGCTAAACTAAGGATAACCACTGACAACACTTCACTACGCCCCAACCGGTGTGGGAATGGCTGGATATGTATGACCCGGCCTCTGCGGAACCACCGGCAGGGACAAACCGGGCAAGCACCAGACCGCGTGGAAGACCTGGCAGGCGGGGAACGGCCGCAGCGCCTCTGCGCCACCAAGCACTACAGGAAATGCGAGATGCAGTGGACATCACGGCGTCCCTGAGCGGGGGGGGCATGAATCATCTCACCCCTCTGAGGTCTTGCCTGACCACGACTCCACATTTGGCAGCGCTTCCTTCTCATCCCACGACGCCTCCAACATCCTGCCAAAGGTAACCCCGGGGACTTCAGACGAAATACTGTAAGGACCTCCGAACAATAGAATTACAAGCTATCACCTCATCCATATAAGGGAAAGGAGAAACTCCACTTTCTCAAACTGGGCGGGGATGGGTGGGCCGGCGGGCCTACATCATGGCTCGGATGGTACCTACAACAAATCAGACAACATGTTGATGCCACGCCCCGCGCCCCACCTGACCGCCTGCTGCGTGCTTTGGCGCCTACGACGACGCAGCGGGGGATGGAACACGACTCTGGATGAGTGGGCTCCGGGGGGGCATGCCGGAGAAGCTGGCTCTCGGTCTTTTGTACCTCACCAATCAACATACAATGTTAGCTAGGCTATTGAAAGTTGGGACGGGGATAGTTTTAGATGCCGGTCCTGGGGAGATGGAGTTGGGGTTCTGGGGTTACTGTTTTTTTTACAGTTTTGTCACTCCCAGCTGTGTCGATACCATCATAGCTATCAATTCCGAGGGCACACCCTTGTCAACCCACAACCATTGGGTGCGAGGGGTCAGAGAAAGCTACACTTCACGTAAATACTCTCCATGGAAACCCCCCTAACATATACATTTCTTACTTGGAATGTCAGGGGTCTGAACAGTATGAGTAAAAGAGTCTAAAGTCTATAGTCAACTCAAAAGAAGAGGGGTCCATATAGCCATTATTCAGGAGAGACACCTAATGGAACAGGAGGTTAAGGCTATCACTAAAAGATGGTGAGGCCAAATATATGCCACAACCTATTCAGCATTCGCAAGAGGGGTACTGCTGTGGATCTGACCGGGAGTGCCGTTTCAAAACACACATGAAATTGTAGATAAAGAGGGACGTTATGTCCCGGTAACTGGGAGACTGGAGGGCAGTGATATAACACTCGGGGGAATTTACGTGCCAAATCAGGAACAGGGTACCTTTCCCACAGCACGCTCTCACACTCTGGGACCCTATCTCACCCAAGCAACCATCATAGGCAGTTTTTTTTTATCGCATTGCTGACCCAGAATTGGACAGATCCCATCCCTGCCCTGCAGCGCTCCCCAACTAATAGACTGGCCAAAACATTCTCCAACTGGCAACAACACCGGGGCTTCACAGACTGTTGGAGATACCGCCACTCCACGGAGCAAGATTACTCCTTTTACTCTCAACTACATGACCTTCATGTCCTTTTAGATGTGTTTCTAGCATCCCCAGAAGTAAATAGCGTAGCAATAGCAGCGGAATACTTATGCCGCACAATCTCAGATCGCAGTCCCTTACTACTTATGTTGGCCTGGAAAAGGGACCGACCATGAATACCAAACTGGCGATTCAGAGTAGAGTTGCTCGAAGATGGTGCCTTTAGGCAATCCACTAAGGCCGCAATAAGCAAATTCTTTGAACATAACACAGGAACTGCCTCATCCCGAGCACTTGAATGGGAGGCTTTTAAGACAGACAGACAGGGGCAAATGTATAGCAGAGGTGGTGGGGGTAAGGAGGACCCTAGAGTAGGACATCCGGAAACATGAGAGAGACCTTAGAGATATTGAGCGTAGGAGACCGGGTGCCCCGGAATTGTCCCCCCTCCTTACGGAAACAAGAGAAAGGGTCCCCGTAGCAGTAGAAAAGTTTAGATGCTTAGATTATAAAAACTACATGACCAGACAGCACACAGAGGGGGACAGAGCAGGGACGTTATTGGCCTGGCTTGCGGCTCTGTCGCGGCTTCAGTCTTTAGTGATGGAGATTGAAGACCCCACGGGAAGAAGGCTTTACAGGCAGAGGGACATTAATGACAGGTTCATTAGCTACTACTCCCTGTTATATGCCCCACCGTCGGAGGCTCTACATTCGGCGCAACCTCAGGACTTAGACGATCTTCTGGTCCCACGACTGAGGAAAGAGGCTCGGCAGACCCTGTCAGAACCGGTGTCCTCCGAGGATATCATAGTGGCGGTGGGAGCGATGGCTAGGGGAAAGGTCATGGGGGTGGATGGGCTCCCTCTGGAGTTTTACAGCGCATACTTGGACCTGCTGACCCTGCAACTCTGCGCACTCTATTCAGAGGTGTGGGAAATAGAAGTACTGCCTCAGTCCATGAACAAAGCCATAGTGATCCCACTCTTAAAGCCAGGCAGGCCCGCAACAGATGTGTGCTCTTACCGTCCTCTGTCTATGCTAAATATGGACTATAAAATACTCAGCCGGATTCTGGCTACCAGGCTTCTACCTCACCTGTCGACACTGATTCACTAGGACCAAACTGGGTTTATCCCTCAGCGTAGCACAGCCATGAATATTAGCCGACTGATCTCGATCCTACAATCTAGCTCCCCAAACCTGCAAAACGCAGCAATTATAGCGGTGGACATTGAAAAAGTCTTTGATAGTCTCCGGTGGGATTTTTCAGAGCAGGTAATGTTGCGAATGGGCTTGAGGCAGGGCTTTCTCCAGTGGACAAAACTGCTCTATACAAAACCTACGGCACGTGTATGCATGGGTCGAACAATATCAGAGCCATATCTAGTTGGCAGGGGCACTAGACAGGGATACCCTCTGTCCCCTCTGCTATTTGCAATAGCGATGGAGCCGCTCGCACAAGCTGCGAGATCAGGCAACTACTACAAAGGGCTCAATATCGAGGGTCATAATCACCACATCGCGCTCTACGCAGATGATATGCTACTCTTTCTGGAGGAAGCAGAAGCGGAACGGCTGGGAGCAATGGCTCTGCTGGAAAGGTTCGGAGATTTATCGGGACTACGCATTAACCTGCGGAAGTCTCATATCCTCCCATTTGGGGACGGAGCACCAAAAGTGTGAAACACACAAGGGCTTGAATGGACCCCCTCCACCTTTCGCTACCTGGGTGTACACATCTATCACAAGCCCGAAGATCAACTGGAAGGAAATGTGCACCGGGCGGTTCATAGGCTGTGCTCAGATATCCTGTTTTGGAAGACACTTCCACTGTCGGTTGCAGGGAGAATAGCACTAGTAAAAATGGTACCACTACCCAGACTGATGTACTATTTCTCGACCCTGACACTACCTGTTCCTCACTCATTATTATGTGATATTAACTCCACTATAACAGGTTTCATCTGGAGATCGAGCAGACAGACTAGCAATAAGTACGCTCCAAGGACCCACAGCGGAAGAAAGACTGACAGCACCTGATGCGGAAATATACTATCTGACCTGCCAGCTGCAATGGTTAGCGAGAGCACTACACGCTGAACGAGAGGAGACCGGCATGAGACACTTCACTGGGCACCCAATTGCAGCCCTCCTAGAAATATTAATGAATCCCAGAGGGCGACACACACTACACCCGCCTGCCTTACATATTCTACACACATGCTGGAAGCGTAGCTTACAGCGCACTCGCACTAAGCTACCATACCACCGGAAATGCTGATAAGTGGCCTTACCAAGCTCCCAGATGGGCAGGCCCTAACGGGAATGTCGAGACTAGCTACACATAACAATACATTACTGGGAGACCTGTTCAGCAACGGAGAATTAATGACCTTTACTGATCGGAGGAAGCACTTTGATGTCCCCCGGGGTTGTTTCTATTATAAAGCTCAATAACAAAACTCATACAACGGCACTGGAAGCTGGGATTGAACGAACCACCCACACATGCGGGATGTCAGGCTATCTACACACTGGGGGGGGGAGGGAAAAGTTGTGTTCGCCCTCTATAGGGCATTACAAAAAGGTACACTTCTCCCACTGGACAAATTACAAATAGCATGGCAGACGGACACAGGGACACCCATAGATGAGCAGCGATGGGCTAGAATCACAGCGCATACACACACAGTGTCTAGGAACGCCTGTTTCAAATGAATTAATCTCTATGTCTTCCACAGGGCATACCTTACCCCCTACAAAATAGCGAAAATGTTTACAGCTGGGTGTGGTGAATGTCCCCGCTGCTCGGCACCAGAAGAAGACCTCGACCACATGCTGTGGAGCTGCACAGGGCTTGGGCTCTACTGGAATTTAAGAGTGTAACCGCGGTCACAGATAGAAGACTCCCGTTGGTGGCATTACTGGGGGACTTTCCCTGACCAAACGCCAAGAAAACCATTAACAAGTATATAGATTTGGCATTGATACTAGCTAAAAGGGAGATCACGATACACTGGAAAGAGCCAGAAGGGCCCACGCCTACAAAAATGGCAGGATGCATTAATAAAATGGGCTGACGCAGAGGGGAGAGTGTTACACCAGGAGGCTGCAAGGGGTTGCAGGCCTATGGACATGGCACGACAATGGGACTCCCTGCTTGATTGCCTTAAGAACCTGAATGAAACAGTATTAGACCAATCTCAATCAGCTGATGCAACAGACAGTGACGAAGACTGCAACCAACAAACCAGCAATAGACCAGAAGTTTGTTCAGATTTGATGACAGAATAGTCAATGCTACGAAAAGAGCGGCCATTCACCGACTGGGAGTCGACATGGGGGGAGGGGACCAAGGTAGGGGAAGATCGGACCAATTGTTGTCACGTTTGTATTTGTTACCTATAAAACTAATAAAAATATATTTAAAAAAAAATATATGCAGTAAACAATAATTTAGGGCTTTATTTAGGTCTTGGGGGAAGGAATACTCTGTCACAAACCTGATGGATATCCCTTCTGCCGTATAATTACCCCAGGGATAGCCAACACGTTTGTGACTGAGTATTCTCCTTCTCCATTATCTAAATCAGGCCCTGAGTCATTAACTTTATGAAGTGAATAATTCAGCACTTTGTTGTCCACTGCACCTAAACCTCTTGTCTAATTCCACTTGTCAGTCCATACAGTAATTTGAAGACAAGATACGCTGTCGTAAACATTCCACAAATTAAAAAATAAATGACACAAATGATGAAGTCAGCTATAAAACATGTTGCTGCCCATTGTTTTTAGCAGTACTACAAGTGTACCATCGGAAAATGATGAAACCTAAATATGACATTTGAAAAGTACGAATGGAGGGTAGTCCAACTGTCAACTAATTATACCACACACCTTCTTTAGTGAGCAATTCATGCGGGGCAGAAAAGAGGAATAAAGATGAGAGGGGGCGGATGGAGGGGAAGAGAGTCTCATGGCTTCCTAGTCATGCACGACAACTTGCACCCCTGTGAACAACAGCTTACCTTTTTTCGGGGAGCCCTACCCCTGATGGATGGAGGAGGATCATTCCAGCCTTCCACACTCCCACCTGTAAAAAGAAAAACATACAAATTAAGGTAACATTACTTCTGCTTTACTAAATGTCAATTATGAATTTATGTGCTGCCGCAAATTATAATTTAAAATAGCTAAACCTCCCTCACTGATTATATCTTTTTACCTTACATAAAGAAAACTTATTGAAATACAGTTAAGGTTATTCTACAGCGCACCAGTTTTACTTTTCATGTGACCTTGTGGCTTCTCTGCACCAAAAACACCCCCACCCCATTAATTTAAACTGAATCACGAATATATAAAACAATATGTAGACCAATCAGATTTTAAACACACAATGACTTGCATTTGAGATTGGTGATCATATTTTCTGTCTAAAATTCATCCGATTTAGGTCTTTATAGGCAACAGATTTTAATGGAGAGCACAGTGGTGTTTTAAAGCACGATCACTGACATTTTATACTTCCCTGGGTCTCTAGAACACTTACTATTAACTATTTTTCAGAAAAAAACTGGCATATCAGGCTGGCCTATATCACTAGACTATGTTATATATAGGCCATTGGAACATGCAAATGCACATTCTATCAAAATATTTGTGCAGGGTGGCAAAGTGTTGGAGCAAATGGAAGGAAGCTTTTTTTATATAAAAAGAAATAATGTAAATCGGTATGACTCATGGGTCAAAGGTTAGTACTGACAATTTTTAGACGAAAGAAGCCCCCGAACTGGCCGTTATAGGATGGAAAATGGAAGGACTCGGGTAGGCTTCGCAGCTGAAGGACCCCCGGAAGGGAATGTTATTGCTGTTTGCCTACGAATAGAAGAATCAATGGTGGAACGAACATGGACATCAGTTTCGTGGAAGTCAGTTAAGAGGAATATGCGGACAGGGCTTTGGGAGAAAGTCACTGTCAAAGAGAAGGAGCTAAGGTACCTGCCGATTAAGAGAAACTCGATGCTTAGAATGGGAAATAAAGCACTCAATGGATTTGTCTAAACTGAAAGTTTTGCAAATTGTACGTGAAGACAAAATCAGAAATAGGATGAATTTGGCAACAGAAGAGTAAGTTTACAGAGCATTTTGAAATCACCTTGAAATGGGCCATTAAAGGAGCACTCGAGGGAGATTAAGGGATATATTCGATAGCGATGTAAATCCGCAAACTGTTTCTGATAAAGGTGAAATACTGGAGGATAAAGGTTTTTTATTTTAAGGTGACAGTACGACTAAGTGAATTGTGAATTAGGGTACATTTATAATCTTTTCATGTACAGCACTGTATTGTTGCATTACTACATTCGTTGCGATGTAGAGACCCTTGATGAAAAGCCACATATGTTTGAAATGCTTTGGGGTAGAATCAAAAATGTGAAAGGTGGTTAACATAGGAAACACAAAAATATGCAGAAAAGAGTAATTTAAGCACAAGGAATATTTTACACATATCCCATAAAATTAAGATGTGATAAAAGTGGCATAAACATGGGAGAATCTGTTTTGCCGTGACCCTTGTAACAGTATGTTACAGAGCGTTCTGATATAGGATTGTTAGATGTGCCCTCCTGACTTCAGGGGGCTTTTGAAAAGAATAATTGAGAAACAACGTTCACGTGCTACTAAAGTGTTCGCTCACTGCATACATTGCTCATCATTCTTTCTCAACTCCTCTGGCCATGAATGCATGAAAGGGATGCTGGTTGCTGCTCCTGTTGTTAAGGAATAGTGGTTGTATTTATCCATGCACGTCTGCAAAGAACCACACTGGCTCTCAGACATGGCAGTAGCATGGACAGTACCCAGTCCTGTTTGTATGCAATACTTTCAAGCTGCTATGCCACTCAAATCCATAGAGGAACGTCTGTACACCTCCGACAATTTCTCAGTAGACGTTAAAGACATTAACCACAAAGTGTGACTGTATCTCACCAGAAGAGAGGAAGCATTGAAATATTTCAAGGCCGTACTACATGACTAAGACTCCTTCAGCAAATAATCCTAATGGTTGGATTCTCTGTCAGATGCATTAGCAGGAATTGTTCCCTTTTTAACTTCACTACCTGAAACCCCACAGTTATGCAATGAAGAAAATTAAAGCAGTGGATCTGCAGGAGCAGGTTTGTATTTTGTAGATGTCAAAATGCCAACAAACAGCAATGGTTAGGCTGATCCATACATACTACAATGCTTAAAGTTTCATATGCCTTCTTAATGACATTAGCAAAATGCCTTAAAATCGGGTTTTAGGTAAGTAACCAAACCACAGGTGTATAACAAATCCACCAACATGCAGGACTCTGGGTACTTTCTAGGGAGCATCCGCTCACTATCTTCATCATAATCAAACTCACCCTTGTGTATGGGATACTGAAAAGTCAAAGCATGTGATTATGTCCAAGCTAAGGGCCTCATTGGGAGTGTGGTGGTCCGAGGACTGCCACACTCGCATTGATGGTCGGGCTGCGACACTCTGTGCGGTCTGACACCCAATCAGAATCCTAGCAGGCAGACCCACCAGGGGACCGCCGTCCCCACTGGGAACATGGTTCCCAATGGCATGAGGCAGTCAGAGTTGTACTCAGGGCGGCGATGAACTCCCCTCACTACCAGCCTTCCCATGGAGGTTTCATTGACATGGAAAGGCTGGCACTGCCTAATTCAAATTGAGGCCCTAAATCCTCCATTCTCTGGCAATACTCCTACCTGGACTTCTGTGCATTCTAACGCTTTAAAAAAAGTCCTTTGCCTGGTCTCTTAAGTACACACTTCATAAAAGAACAAGAATTATGAATGCTGATGCCATCACCTGGAGGCATCTCTAGTACCACACAAACCAAGAGGGACCAAAGCGTAAGTCAAAGTAATACCACTAAGTGAAAGGAAAGCAAAGGAGACAAGACCTGAAGAAATAACTCAACAACATCAGCCGATGCTGTTTACATAAATACCAATGTATAGGCTCTCTTATGCACTCAAATCGGTAGCCGGGGTAAAAGCATCCAACATAGCCTTCTGAAAGACTTCCAATTGATGAGCTGAAGCTCCATTAGGTGAAAAGCTCATTTGAAGAGTTTCCTGAATAGTCATCTTAGAAAATGAAGACACCTCTTTGTTTTCTTATTGTTTGAAGTGGAATGGTCTAACTTATATTTGTTATGAGGTCTAGGAGAATAGCTCCTAGTAAATGGAGAATAACACTCTAAACACCTGGGACCCAGCAGCAGACTTCGAGTTAAACTTTTGGAAGCCCTAAGATGTTTAGCCTTCCTTTTCCCTTAATAACTAATTGCATAAGAGCACATAAATGACATAAAGTAGTGTTGTAGGAATTTACAGGACACTACATATGCTCAATATGTGAATCTTAATCAGATATATGCTTTCTGCAAAAAGAACTAGGTAAAGACTAAACATGTCATGGGAGACTAAACAAACAATTTAACAAAACAACTGTAAAACAGTTCCAGACCTGCATCTTTGATGGTGTAAAAAGAAAATAACTGATGTCACCAGCACTACCAAGTAAAGCTTATGTCACTGAGCACCACATAATGCCAGTGAAAGAACAACTTGGAAAGCTGAAACCTTCCAAATCCAGTATGGGTTACTAAAACACACATCACAGATCTAAGCCCCCTTTTCACGCAGAACAAGTGTTAAAGAGCTACCTTCAGATTTCATCTATAATTCAGCCTCCTGCTTCTTGCTTACCCTCTTCCATACCTCCTTGAAGGTACGATTAGGAGGCAGTCTACAGCATATAGATTATACAAATTCGTCAGCTGCTCAAATTACAGATTCTACACTGGATAGTGTTACAGCACTTGGATCATCAGACCCCTTAAAACATGGATGTGCTTAAGCTCCTCAGTCCAGCAAATATGACAGAAGAGATAGTCAAGTTTGGGAAAACGTGAACCATTAAGAATCAGAGAACTCAAAGCCATTGCCTTCCCCTTTGGCCACCTCAGGCAGAATCTCCTGATTAGAGCTGTCAAACAGAATTCTGTTGTGGATGTCTCTGGGGCCCCAGCAATATTCTCAAAGGCTAAGGCAAGAATTCTCGCTGGCCTCCAGATAACCTAAAATCATGCCACTTGTTCCCAAATTCTTCTCTCAACTTCAATACCCTACTCATACTTTAATCTTGGATGGCAAGCCTACTGATCATCTTCACAGGATAACTTCCTCTAATCCCTATAGCCCACTGGCAATTTTGTCTAAATTCCTAGTGATCAAGATGGACTAAAGGCAATGTTCTGCAGATGTCTCATCTGTTGATGACAAGGCACTGTGTCCCCCAGACTACCTGAAGGCTCAACCCATAACAGAAAGGGAAGAACAAGATGAATACTGCAGCACTCAAGCCTCTTTTCCATCAATGCCATCGACCAAGGCCATATCCAACAATATACTGAAAAAAGTCAAATAAATAAAAAAAGGAGTAGATATGCTCATTATGCAACTAAATCTTGCATCACTAGCCTTAAGTATTATTTGAAAGAGGAGGAGTATAAGACCTTAATCCAGATCGAACCATTACAGTGGAAGCACAAGGATCTCCATAATTAGCCCCAATGCTCCAATTTGCAGATTTGTAGTGTCTCAGAAGGTCTCGGATGATAACATGAAAGGTAAATCTAAAGAGATGATTCTCTAGGTCAGTAATCCACTGTAATACACAGTCTCATAGAGCTAACGGAAGCGGTCTGTTTTCCCTGAATTTATTCATTACAACACCTCATTGAGTTCCATCTATTCCTTCTAAAGCCAGGTCCAAGTGAAGGACAATAATTGTCTTTTCCCAAGGCTATATAACATATAGAGGAAGAGATATTTGGAATTGCTCACCAGAAATTATGTACTGCTTGCAGCGCTGCCCTGGATCTGAAACGCTGCCACCGCCAGGCTGCCTGGTGGCGGAAGCCTGGTAGTCGCGGCGTTTCCACCATGGTCATAATAGGATGTGCGGACCGTCACTACTGCGGCGGTCCGCCCACCACCATGAGTCGGGCAGTATATGGACCGCCAGATTCATAATGAGGGCCATAGTAATTTTCATTGCTATACGTGAACCCAACCACCTCTGCACACGGCCTTTGGCCAGGCCCTGAGGCCAACCACCTATAAGCACCCAAACTTTCACAGTGTATGGCCTTCTACTGTGTACAGTAGGGGTTGCCTGCAAGGGCTGTCTTGTAGCCAGTCCCTGCAGCCAATCCCTCTACCCACCTAACCTGATGCTGTGCATGGCCCTTTGCACATGCACTGCAGAAGTTGTCTGCTGCCTCTCTGGGTGTGAGAATAGGTGTGAGAGGCTGTATGCGGGTAAGAGTGGCTGTCAGAGTGTCCGGGTGTGAGAGTGCATACATCAGTGTTTTAGTGGATGCGTAATTATGTGCGCGGGTCTATGACTGGGTGCACCAGGGTGTCAGTCGGTCTGTGAGTGGGTGATGGACAGTCTGAGTGGGTGTGTGAGTGGGTGCGTAACTGTGCTAGTGGCCCTGAGTGGGTGCTCGAGGGTCTGACTGGGACTTTTAGTGAGTGCATCAAGGTCTGAGTGGGTCTGTGAGTGGGTGCATGAGTGTCTGAGAGGGTCTGTGAGTGGAAGCGTAAGTGTCTGAGTGGGAGAACTGATTGAAAGAGACAGAGAGAAAGAAAGTGAGAGGGAGCGAGAGAGAGTAATTTAGGCTTTGATGTCTGATATACCTAGAATGAGATACTTCCATCCAATACAAAAAGAAAAAATGCATTTATTTTTTTTAAAATACATATTTTTTTTATTTGTAAAAAAAATAAAAATAATGAGTCTAGCTGGACTTGAACCCCCGAAGCTCACACTGAGCTACAAGGTTTTTGTTTTAAAAAATATATATTTTTAGCCCTCTGTGGGTTTTCTGGGACAGCGAGGGAGCGACACATAGGCTCCCCAGTGGTCTATACGAAGAAGTTACTTACCTTCGGTAATGCTTTTTCTGGTGGATACAATAGCTACCTGTGGATTCCTCACCTTCTGAATTCTCCCATGCGCCAGCATCCGACGGAGAATCTTCTTCCCAGCTCTCCACGTTGACAAGGACGTCACAATTACACGGCACCACGCGACTGCGTCTGACATCACCGTGCCAATAAGAGGTCCTCGCCGGCATGCAGTTTCGCCCATTTTTTATGTGCCTTTGAGGCTAACAGTTGAAAACCGACTTCACAATAGCTCCAATAAATACATAAAACCACCATGATGCAATAGAATCAAAACCATTATTTATATATACAGAAAAACATCAAAATGTATAGCCTCCTATAAAACCACACATCTCAGTGTAACCAGACAGCAACGGGGAGGCGGGTGGGACTGTGAGGAATCCACAGGTAGCTATTGTAACCACCAGAAAAAGTTTTACAGAAGGTAAGTAACTTGTTCTTCTGATGGATACAACTACCTGTGGATTCCTCACCTCATGAATAGGGTCCCAAAGCAGTACCACACTCAGAGGTGGGAGCCTGTCTGATAACACCATGAAATCCTCCAATACAGATCGTGCAAAATAGCCGTCCCTCCTAACCTCCGAGTCCAAGCAATAATGCTTTGTGAAGGTGTGGAGGGACGCCCAAGTTGCTTGCCTTGCAACTATCTACCACCAGAACCCCCCCTTGCCAGGGCCGAAGTAGCAGACTCAACCCTGGTGGAGTGGGCTCTGATACCCTCAGGGGGAACTTTCTTTGCCAACCAGTAGCAAATCTTGATACAAAGAATCACCCACCTGGAGATTGTTCTTTTATGGACTGCTCTGCCCTTCCTCTGTCCAATATACCCCACGAACAGCTGGTCCTCCAAGCGAAAGTCTTTCGTCCTCTCAATATAAAAACTAAGAGCCCTTTTAGGGTCCAAACAGGGAAGCCTTTCTTCCTCCTTCAAGGGGTGAGGAGGAGGAGGGTAGAAAGATGGAAGAGTAATGGTTTGCCCTATATGAAAAGGAGTGACAACTTTTGTTAGGAAAGCCAACCTGGTTTTCAGCACCAGTTTATCTGGAAAGAACAGGGTAACAGGGGTTTAACAGAAAGAGCTTGAAGCTCACCAAGCCGCCTAGCCAAGGTAATCGCTACCAGGAAAACCGTTTTAGGAACTAGAAACCTTAGAGGGCAAGAATTCATGGATTCAAACGGTGACCCCATTAAAAAAGTTAAAACGAGATTCAGATCCCACTGAGGCATATGAAACGGAGTGGGAGGAAACCTATTATTCAAACCTTTTAAGAACCTAATAACAATGGGCAATTTAAACAAAGAGGGCTGATCCGGGAGACATAGAAAGGCTGACAGTGGTGCCAAATAGCCCTTAACAGTAGCAACTGCACAACCCTTCTGTGCTAAATCTAAAGCAAATAACAGAATATCGGAAAGGTGGGCCCTCAAAGAATCAATTTGCTTCTCTCCACAGCAAGCCAAATTTTTGCCCACCTACCAGCATATATGGTCTTAGTGGAGTGTCCCCTGGCTGATAGAATAACATCAACTACTTCCGGTGGGAGAGAAAAAGAACTCAGGTTGCCCCATTCAATCTGCAGGCATGAAGGTGCAGGCTCTGGAGGTGGGGGGTGTAGAACCTGCCCCTGCGACCGCGAGAGGAGGTCTGCCCTGAGAGGGAGACGGAGCAGAGGGCACAGCAAGAGTTGGAGAAGGTCTGTGTACCACACCCTTCTTGGCCAATCCGGAGCTATTAAAATGACCTGAGCCCGATCTTGGCGAATCTTCCTGAACCCGAGGGATCAAGGGTATGGTGGGAAATGCGTAAAACAACTGGTTGCACTAATAGATCTGAAACGCATCCCCCAAAGCTCCTTGCACCGGATACTGGAGGCTTCAGAATGACGGGCAGTCCGTGTTCTCCGAGTGGCAAACAGATCTATCCCTGGAAAAGCCCACATCTGAAAGATGTACAGGACCAGATCCGGATGGAGACGCCACTCGTGATCGGCCGAAAAATGTCGACAGAGTGTCAGCACCTACGTTGAACACTCCGGCCAGATGATTCGCTACAAAGCAAATCCGGTGGTCCCGAAGCCAGTACCAGAGTCGCAGAGCTTCTCTGCAGAGAAGATACGACCCTACTCCTCCCTGCTTGTTTATATACCCCAGCGTAGTAGTGTTGTCTGTCAGGACCTGAACTGACTGACTGCGAAGGGACGGAGGAAGGCCTTGAGAGCCAGACGTATCGCCCACAATTCTAACAGACTGATATGAAAAGTCTGTTCCACTGGAGACCAAAGACCTTTGATCTCCAGGTCCCCCAGATGAGCTCCCCACCCTAGAGTGGAAGCATCCATCATGACCGTGGCCACCAGAGGCGGCAGTGAAAACGCCCTTCCTTGAGAAAGATTGCCGTCCACAGCCCACCATCTTAGATCCGCTGCAGCGTCTCTGGAGATCGTTATCGACTCCTCGAGATCCCCTTTGAAACCACTGCTTGCGGATGCACCATTGGAGAGCCCTCATGTGCCAAGGTGCATGAGTGACCAACAGAATGCAAGAAGCGAACAGACCGAGCAGGCGTAAGACCTTGAGGATTGGAACAACTGCTTCATTTTGAAACATTGGAATCAACGCTTGAATGTCCTGAATCCGCTGAGGCGGAGGATAGGCCTGATTCAATGTAGGATCCAGTACTGCCCCTATGAATAGGAGGCGTTGAGAGGGCTCTAGGTGAGACTTGGGTATATTTATCGTAAAACCCAGACTGAACAACGACTGAATTGTCATCTGCAAGTGATGCAACACAAGCTCTGGAGACTTGGCTTTGATCAACCAATCGTCCAGGTAAGGGAATACCGATATCTCCTTCCTTCTGAGACTTGCTGCCACCACTGCCATCACCTTCATGAAGACTCGAGGTGCTGAATTAAGACCAAACAGAAGGACCGCAAACTGGTAGTGTTGCAACCGCACCACAAACCTGAGATACTTTCTGTGCGACTTGAATATAGGGATATGAAAGAAAGCATCCTGCAAGTCGACAGACACCATCCAATCTTCTTTGTTCAATGTCAGAAGTATCTGTGCCAGAGTCAGCATCTTAAATTTTTCCTGTTTGAGGAACCAATTCAAAATCCTCAGGTCTAGGATTGGACTCACACGACCGTCCTTCTTGGGGATCAGGAAATATCTTGAATAACAACCCTGACCCCTTTCCTGCTCTGGAACTAACTCCACTGCACCTTTTGACAACAGGATCTGAACCTCCTGCTGCAACAACAGAAGATGGTCTTCTGAACAAAACGAGGGATAGGAGGGGGAAACTCCTGAAAAGGGAGAGCATATCCTTTCCTCACAATGTTCAGAACCCAGGAGTCTGATGTAATTAGCACCCACTCGTGGAGAAAAAGACGTAATCTTCCCTCTACAGGAGAAGCGTGGTCGAAAATGGGGAGAAAACTAGGGCTGCGTCCCTTGTTGTTGCCCTCCAGAGGAAGAGGATGATGCAGGGTTCTGCTGGGTAGCCCCTCTTGTCTGAACCCTCCCCCTCCCTCTAAAGGATCAATATGGGAGGCTGGCAGGCTGTTGGACCGTGGACTGGGGTCTCCCACAGTAAACAGCTCCACGCCCAAACCCCCTGAACCTCCGAAAGGACCTGAAAGGGGTAGCAGGGGAGGCTTGCAGACCCAAAGACTTTGCCGTGGCCCGACTGTCTTTAAAGCGCTCTAGGGCAGAGTCAGCTTTATCACCAAAAAGTTTTTCCCCATCAAAGGGCAAGTCCAATAGAGCAGTCTGCACATCAGAGGAAAAACCAGAGGACCTCAACCATGCCTGCCTCCTGGTAGCAATAGAGGTACCCATTGCCCTGGCCACTGAGTCTGTGGAATCCAGGCCAGACTGGATTATCTGTTTTGCTGCAGCCTGAGCATCCGAAAGGAGTTCACCAAATTGTCCCTGCACCCCCTGTGGCAGGTCAGGAACAATAGCCCTACCCAAATCCATCAGGGCTTGGACGTATCTACCAAGAACACAGGTAGCATTCGCCGCCTTGAGAGCCATACTACAAGAAGAGAAAGTTTTCTTTGCCAACTGCTCCATCCTTTTCGTTTCTCTGTCCGACAGAATCACAGGGAAGGAGCCTGGTGCAGACCGTGTGGAACAAGAACCCCGGATCTCCAGGCGCCACCCTGTACCTCCTTGCCACAGACCTATTAACAGCAGGTGATGACACAGGCTTCCTCCATAGCTCTAATATGGGCTCCGAAAGTGCATCATTAAACGGAAGCAATGGATCCGCCGAAGTGGAAGAAGGGTGTAGGACCTCCGTCAGAATGTTAGTTTTTATCTCTGCAGCAGGCACCAGAAAATCCTAAAAAATGTGTTGCCTTCCTGATAACAGTTTGGAAGGAGGCCCCCTCCTCTGTGAACTCCCCTGGCGAAGAAAGGTCCCATTCCGGGGAACTGTCAAGCCCACTGGCTGAATCCAGCCCTTGATATTCCCCCAAGGGCTCCACAATCTCCCCTTCTTCAACAACTGCCGCTGGTACTCTTTTTCTTCCAAAAGTCTCAAGGCCTTTCTACGCGACCTCAGCCTTGCCTATAACCTCGGCATCGACAAAGAATTGGCCGACGTCGATGACACTGGCTTCAAAACTGCAAGGCGCGGAACAGGAGAGGAAGATTGGCTTCGGTCTAATCCAATATCCGGATCCGGTGCCGGAGCGGATCCCAATGGCGCCGTGGACACTTGAGGCTCCATCATCGGCATCGACTGACGGGGCAATGAGACCGGTGCCATAGGTCTGGAAGGGGACGTCATCGGAACCGCAGGACCTCGAGGCGATGAAATCGACGCTGAACCAGCACCCTCAGCCGGAAAGAAGGGCATAAACAGCGCCGCCTTCTAAGGAGCTGGGGAGCCCAATGAAAATGCTCACGGACCCGTGGGACCAGCCGGTGCACCAGCAGGGGCCATAGCATGAAACATCGAAAACATGGCATTTAAAAATGCCGGCGGATCCACTGGTCTCCATGTTGCACCTGCGCTTGTTGAACATTCGACATGTGCAGCAGGTGAAAATCGAGGAATCTCTGGTGGTGCAACTAATTCGAAGACCAGCGGCGCCAGAGAAGCCTGAGGGCTCTGAGGGTTGTGAAGTCACAGTCGGACTAACCTCGCACATCATACAGCGCCGCCGAGATGGAGACCTTGATCTTGAACGGCTCCGAGCCAAACGACGCCGAGAGTCATAACGACGTCGCTTCTTGTGTCTCTTTGACGAAGTATGGGAAGAGGACCTGTGATGACTCTTATGCCCCTTCTTCGCCTTGGCCAAAAAGAGTTTGGCCTCCCTCTCTTTCAGAGCCTTAGGATTCATGCTCTGGCAGGATACACACTCCTCGACGTCATGCTCGGAGCTCAGACACCAAAGGCAATCATCATGATGGTCAGTGACCGACATGCAACACCCGCACCCTCGACATGGCTTAAATCCTGACTTCCTAGGAGGAGACATTGTAACTAGAAACCGGATTGTAACTAGTAACAAGATGAACACCTTCAGCAGTAGCGAGAGCTAGGAGAAAACCGTTGAACCTTTAGCGCCGAAGGCACGGAAAAAGGGAACGGACTTCAGCACGCCGGCGAGGACCTCTTAATGACACAGTGACGTGGAGAGCTGGGAAGAAGATTTTCCGTTGGATGCTGGCGCTTGGGAGAATTCATAAGGTGAGGAATCCACAGGTAGTTGTATCCATTGTCGCCTAGGCTCTCATTATTCTAATGAGACTACTGGATTTTGAGCAGCAAGATCGTCCACAGTGTGGGAGACTGAGTCTGACCTACGGTGGGTGACACCTGTCGCTCCAAATCCGGGTTTTGCTCAGGCTAACTAGCAGTGCCTCATCTCTCCCGAAAGGTAGAGATGATTGGGCAGCCGAGCGCATGACGTATCATACTTCTCTGGGAAGTCGTGGTCACTCAGGTCGCATCCGGTTCTCTCATTCACAACTCAGTCTCATATATAAATGACAATGAAAGCAGTATAAGTTTTAAAGACTGGTTTAATAAAACAACTGCATTTTAAATAGCAAAGCGTGAGCTGCAATAACCAGAACAACACAACATGACAATATTAAAATGGTGACGATGAGACTGAAGCATAAGAATAATGTTATCATATTGCCACTAAAGTCAATGGACTATTTTCTATCTGAATCATAATTTGAGCAAAGCATGTTAAACTCTAATTCTGCCTTTCAGGTTCCCCCGGGAGGACATCAACCCTCATACCTGAGCAAAGGCCTGTAGTCTGCGTTAGCATATGCAGCTAAGCATTCAGCATACAGTTGTGGTTCCCTGGCTGGAATCTCCCTCTTAACATGTAATGGGACTAGGAAGTGTTTTTAAAATAACACAGCTAATGTTCTAAGAAAATGTCCCTACGTAAGGATGTGTGTTTTCTACGAATGTTAGAGACTAAACTTCTACCACGTTCACCAGCAATGTACCAAACTCTAGCCTTGACTGAAGAACAAAGTGATCAAGAATGTGTTGTTTGAGGACACAGTGCTGGGCTAAGCAAAACAGTTAGACAGAAGAAATTAAAACAAGACCGTAAACCTGGTCATTGTAAAAAATAACAATGCGAAGCTGAATAAAATATATCTAGATCAAGGTGCACAGTGGCCTACTGTATTAAACTAACGTGCATGGAGCTATAACTAAATGGCTACACCACACCATCAGAAATATATATATTTGTTTTAAATAATAAAATACCCTTACGGGCTACCTGGCACTGCAGTGCCAATGCTTCAGCAAGCACAGAGCTGCTTTTACAGCAGCTCCGAGCTTGCTGAAGCATTTCATATCTGTTCCCTGCACATGTGCAGGAGACAGAGAAGAAAGTTCTGCTATTTGACAGTGGGAACCTGCTTTAAAGTTCCCGCTGTCAGTGTTTTTGCTGTGGCTTGACTGCAGCTGCAGCCAAGACACAGCGAACAGCTATGTCCCGGGGGTGGGCACCGCAGGCCATAGCAGTAGTAGGCCCTGGGGGGTGGTGGTCTTAAGGGCCATCAGTGGCTCCATGAGGGGGTCCGCGCAGCCCCCCTCCAACGAGAATAGCCCCGGGGCGGTGGTCCCTGGGGCATGGGGTCCCAAAGGGACCCCCTTTCTTTTTTAAATATTTGCCCTGGGGGGTAGTGGTCCCCTGGGCAGCACGCGCCCGCATATTTTAAATGAAAGCCCTGGGGAGCGGGCGGTCCCAAGGGCAGAGGTAGGGCCGCTGGCTCACCACATATTTTAAAATAATGACCTCGGGAGGTGGCAGTCCCCAGGGCAGTAGGAAGCAGTGGGCCCTCTGCATATTTAAAAATTAAAGCCCTGGTGAGGCGGTGGTCTCGGGGGCGGTGCTGGGGCCCCCCTGCTCATAAAAAAAAAAAGTAAGCTCCAGTGAGGTGGTGGTCACTGGAGCTGTGCGATGCCAGAAGGCCCCCCCACACTAAATTTTTAATGCCCCCGGGACCTGGCCTACCCGGGGGCCAGTCCACGCTTGTTTTTTTTTAAACAAAGTTTGCCGTGAATTTGCGGCAATACAAATAATTAAATAACACTTTTTTCCTGTACTAAGGGGTCAGGGTGCCTCTACCCTGGACCATTTTTTTTTTTTTTTTAACTTTTTCACTGGGACTCGGCTGAAGCTGAGACCCAAGATGGCTGCCAACACTCCCTGGTTTAAATGTGTTAGCAGCCAATCAGCGCTGTGCATTTACCTGCACGGGCTCGTCTTTGTTTGCGAATACTACGCGACAAGCGATAAACAATTCTAAATTTCTGTAAATTTCTCAAAAACTACTGAACGGATTCACAGCAAATAAGCAAAAGCATAATCTGCCTACTGACAGCTGGCTTTCTGTCAAATTTGATGTAATTCTGTCCAGTGGTTTGGCCTGTAGTTGTGTCTAAAGAATCCTATGGGAATTAACATGGGAAGCGCAAGGTTTGTTGAGCCCCTTTTTTCTCAGCCCCCGCTTGACGGATCACCCTGAAACTTATCATGCGCAACAAGAATCACCACAACACTTTTTTGGGAAAAATTTGTGAAGATTCTTCAGACGGTACAAAAGATATAAGGAAGTAAAAAAAAACACTTTGCCAATGGAAACATGGTCCTAACTATAACTATCTACTGGCGACCGCCAGTACCAGTGAGTAAGATTATATGTATATATATATATATATATATATATATATATATATATATATACACACACACACACACACACACACACACGTGTCTATATGTATATACATATATGAAAAGGGTTTATACTTACAATATGATAGCTTTTTGCTGTAAAGGCATGCATGGTATGCATGGTGAAGGCATATGCGTGGTAAAAACAATGAATATGTAAGTATGATCCATACATATATATACTTTACATATATGTATATAAATATTCTTATACTCACCCAAAAACCTATTCCCACCCAAAACACACCCTAGGGCCTGGTCTTCTACAACATTTATTTTGTTTGAGGAGCGTGGCCATACAGCCCCTTCCCGAAGTTCAGCCCCGGGATTCCCATCCCCCAGTGCCCGGCCTTTTAAAATATACATTTTTGCTGATTTCAGTCCCAGGGACTCCATCCCGAGGACCCTATTCCCCAGGGCCAGAGTTAATTAATTTATATTTTTTGAAGGGGCAGGAGGGCGTATGGCCACCCCCCAGCGCCGATCTCAGTCCCTGGCCTTCTAAATGTTTTTTTTTTTTTTGTTGGGGAGGAGTCCAGACTCCACCGGAGAACAGAGGCCTCTGATCTCTGCCTCTCCCATGTGGCTGCCCGAGCCTAGAATTGACGCATCTTTCACTATTGTAAATTCTGGTTGAGGAAGGGAGAGGGATCTGCCTTTGACCCAATCTTGATTTGAAAGCCACTGCTGGAGATCTTTCACATTCCCCTCCGAGATCTGGACCATGTCAGAGAGATTCCCCTGATGCTGCGCCCAATGGAACTTCAGGTCCCACGGCAGAGCCCGCATATGCCATCTGGCATATGTCACTAGCAGGATGCAGGAGGCCATGAGGCCCACTAGCTTCAGAGTCATTCTCACTTAAACCCAGGATAGAGGCTGAAATATCAGAATCAGAATCTAAATCTCACCGACTCGCTGATCGGGAGGAAAGGCCGGAAACTGGGCTTTGTCCAGAACAGCTCTAATGAAAGGGAGCATCTGAGGGGGAGTCAGGTGTGACTTTGGTACATTCATAGTGAACCCCAGCATAAGCAGGAGGTTCGCTGTAGTCTGAAGGTGGTCGACTACTTTCTAGGGTGTGTCCGCTTTCAACAGCCAGTCATCGAGGTAGGGGAAGACTGAAATCCCCAACCCATGCAGATGAGCTACAACCACCGCCATCACTTCCATGAACACCGGAGGGGTAAGGTAAATGATAAGGCTGAAGGGGAACACAGTAAATTGAAAGAGCTTGTGACCTACCACAAATCATAGTTAACGCCTGTGGGCAGGCAAGATGGGGATATGAAAATAAGCGTCTTGCAAGTCCAACGTCACCATCCAGTCTCCTGGGTCCAAGGCAGAAAAGACCTGAGCCAAGGTGAGGCATTTTGAACTTCTGCTTCCTGGGGAAGAGATTGAGGGTCCTGAGGTCGAGGACAGGATGTAAGCCCTTGTTCTTTTTGGGCACCAGAAAGTAGCGGGAATAACAACCACAGCCTACTTCTGGCGCAGGAACCATCTCTATGGCCCCTAGGCCAAGAGAGCCTCAAATTCTTTGCGGACAAGCGCCAAATGATCCTCCGTCACGTGGCCAAAAGATGGAGGCATGGCCAGAGGGGAAGTCTTGAAGGGGAGGGAGTAGCCCCTTGGGACGATCTGCAAAACTCACCTATCGGTCGTTATGGATTCCCAGTGGGGCAGGTGGTGGCGTATCCTGCCGCCAACTGGACGAAGGTGGTGGACAGACTAGGAAGGTTTGGAGCCTGCAGCAGGGGTGGCAGTGGATTGGGCAGACCTCTGTTTTTCTGTCCCACGAGCCAGTGGGACTCTACATCTCCGACCACGCAGGGGCTCAACGGCATGCGTGGCATGGTGGCTGGGGAAGGGACGTGAGGGGGAACCCCTCCTGTGGCCCAAAAAAAGGGGCAAAATGTGGGCTGTAGTGAGCGAGGGGCAGTGGAAAGTCTAAGGGACCGAGTCGCATGGAAGTCTTTAAATTTCTCCAGTGCTGAGTCCACCTTATCTCCGAAGAGATGAAAGTCATCAAAGGGCATGTCCATGAGGGTCTGTTGGACATCCTCCGAAAAACCAGAAGTTCTCAACCAGGCGTGGCGTCATAATACCTCTGTCGATGCAACCTATCTACCTACAGAGTCAGTCATGTCCAACCCACATCCTATAGTGAACTAGGCCACATCTCTCTTGTCGGCAACAGCCTGGGAGACGATCGCACTGGCCTCCTCCGGGATCTGTGGCAGAACTTGTACGACGTTGTCCCACAAGGAGGGAGTAGAATGGCCCAAGAGGCATGCGGTGTTCACCGACCGCAATGCCAGACTGAAGGAAGAAAACATATTTTTGCCAAGACGGTCCAGTCTTTTTGATTGCCTGTCTGGGGGAGCGGAAGAGGATGGGCCAGATGATGAAGATGCCTGAATGGCCAAGCTTTCAGGCGTGGAGTGTTCGCCCAGGAATTTAGGATTATTCAGGGCAGCCCGATGGCGGAGAGCGATTGCCCTAATCACAGAAGCTGTGCTGGGTTTGGACCAGAAGGACATTGGTGAAGGCTTCATTGAATGGAAGGAGAGGCTCTTAAGCAGACGCTCGAGGCTGAAGCACCTCCGTCAGGAGATCAGTCCTGACCACTACAGTAGGCAGTTCAAGGCCAAGGACCTCAGCTGCCCTACTTCCCACCACGGGGTAGGAAGCTCCCTCTGCCATAGCCACGGTAGGAGGATACAGGATGCCAGTGTCTGGGGAGGTATCAAGACCACTGGCCTCGCCAAATTCTTGAGCCTACTCCATGATTGATTCTTCTTGCTGGTATTCATAAGGGTCCAGCAACCCCTCCAACCCTTCCTCACATTTATACCCATAGTGGAAAGGGTCTGAATCCAACGTGGGGCGGCTAGGCCCCAAAGTCTAAAGCGGCTCTGGTTCGTTGAGGATCAGGTCGACTTTGATTGTGGGCCTAACCGACGCTGGGAGCATCAACGGCATCTGGGAAGGTCCCAGTGGTGCGACCGGCGCAGATCCAGAGGGTCTCTGGGTGGGAGGAGCTGCCGGCGCAGAACCTGAATGGCCCACCTCCAACCCCCCAGGCCCAAAGGTGCCTCAGGGGGATCGGACTGCCCAAAAATGAGGAGCATGACATCATCAAATTTCTTTAGTTGGGCAGGGGTCGTTCCATCTCTAGGAAAGTCAGATAGGCCCAGAGCGGACACAGTAGTAGGCTCCGCGAACAGAGGTCTAGAGCGATGACGTTCTTCCTGCGTCACATCATCCGAGCTATGAGGTGAAGTCGAAAAATGCCTGGCCTTCCTAAACTACTACTTTTTCTTATAAATGGCCTAAACAAAACCCAATTCACGTTCATCCGATAAAGCTGCAGAACTCTGATCGACCCATGGGATCGACACATGGGCGTACAAGCTCATTCTTCCATAATAACTGTAACAGGCCGAAATATTTGTTTGAGTTGCTTCCACTTCTTCAGACCGAGACAGAATAAATAAAATGGTCAGCAAGCTACAAAACTTTACCTAAACTAAGTAACTAGCTCCTACTAATCTACTAATAACCTAACAATAAATCTAACAACCTACTGTTAACCCTAACTAATGGTAAGATTTATGTTATCTTCTTCAATGTAGCTCTATAACATCCTTAAACCTGCTCTGGTTAAATCAAATGTTTTATAAGTGCCTTCAACCCGATGACGGATTATTGCAAGGTTTTATCTTCTCACTTTCAACATAATTTAGATTCATCAAATGTCATATTGACAAAAAATTAATATTGATACCAGCCTCACACTGATAACAATATACTAATCTAGTGCCATCCAATGGGTACTTAGCTGTTGTCCAATTGTTATTGAAACTGCGTTTTGACCACAGGTTGGACAATACAAAAATCACTAACGTTTGCCCACACTACCTGCAATACAGTAATCTGGGGTCACCTGACCGACTCACTTCAATCTGTGCTGACCCAATGTTGGGAATATGCTGGCACTGTGTGACTATTATGCTGGTACTGGGTTCATAATATGTTAGTTCTAGGTAGATACCTTACTGATAACTTGTTGAAACTCTGTTGGCTCTACGTTGACACTAGGTTGGTATTATGTTAGCACTATAATGACAGTGGAGAATTTACTGCAAACTGTACATTGTACTCTGTAATTATGAAATAAATCAGGTACCATTTTTAGAAAACACTAAGGGGGTAATTACGAGTCTGGTGGTCACTAGACCACCAGACTCGCGGATGGCGACTGGCAGCAGTCCGAGCACCAAATTACAACCCTGGTGGTCAGGCCACCAGGGAACCCCCAGCTCCGCCAGGATCGGAGATCCCTGCGGTCTGGAGGTGGTGGCGGTCCTAATTCGCCAGGGCAGTGCTGCCCTGTGGATTACGACCCCTTTCTTCACCAGCGGTTTCATGGCGGTGTGGGTGGTGGAGAATGGGTGCAGGAGGCTGGGGGGGGACTCTTAATGGGGCTGGCGGGGAGGTAACCTGTGTGGTGGCACCCTTCCCATCAGAAGTTTATAATGACCCCCTAAGTGTTCACATTAAACTTAACCCAGCAGACATAGGGGGTCATTCAGACCTTGGCAGACGGCGGAGGCCGTCCGCCAAGGTACCGCCGACAAATGACCGCACCGCGGTCAAAAGGCCATTCAAACATTTCCGCTGGGCCGGTGGGCGCTCTCCAAAAGAGCGCCCGCCGGCCCAGCGGAAATGCCCCTGCAACGAGGACGCCGGCTCAGAATTGAGCCGGCGTAGTTGCAGGGGTGCGACGGGTGCAGTTGCACCCGTCGCGTATTTCAGTGTCTGCAAAGCAGACACTGAAATACTTTGTGGGGCCCTCTTACGGGGGCCTCTGCAGTGCCCATGCCATTGGCATGGGCACTGCAGGGGCCCCCAGGGGCCCGCGGCACCCCCTACCGCCATCCTGTTCATGGCGGGTTTCCCGCCATGAACAGGATGGCGGTAGGGGGTGTCTGAATCCCCATGGCGGCGGAGCGCGCTCTGCCGCCATGGAGGATTCAATGGGGCAGTGGTAAACCGGCGGGAGACCGCCGGTTTACCCTTTCTGACCGCGGCTGAACCGCCGCGGTCAGAATGCCCTTGTTGGCGGTGCTCCCGTGGTCGGTGACCCTGGCGGTCACCGGCCGCCAGGGTCAGAATGACCCCCATAATGACATGTGTCATTAACTAACACCCATACCACAAATAGCCACCTCACTCACTACAAATATTACACTTTCTATATATATACTACAACTACTATACCTGAAACTACATTAATAAATAGAATATACATTATTATCCACTCCCACTAAATGGCAACTAACTCACCAGGCACCAATATGGAAACAATGCCAGGCACTCCAGCCCATAAAAGTGCAGAACATACAAATACTTTCCCTTAATGTCAAGGGTTTAAATCACCCAACCAAATGACAGAAAATCCTAGACTATACACACAAACTTAAGGGAGCCCATTCTCCTTCAAGAAACCAAGGTGGCCATGAAAGAGGTATTCCTCCAAAAATCATAAGCATGGGTTAGTAACTTATCATGCGCCCCAGCCACAAACAAAAAAAAAAAAACAATGGGCTGATCACCCTTATCTGGCAAGCCTCTGGCCTCACTATCATGTCCTCAGAAGCAGACATCGAAGGTAGATGGCTTCTTACTAAATTACAGAGGGACACACTGAAATTATAGACATGTACATCTATGCCCCCAATAACAACAACCCTACCTTTTGGAATAAGCTCAATAAAAAACTCTCAACTTTACCTACCAACTACAGAATGATTCCAGGAGGAGCTTTCAATTTACCCTGGGATGCAATCCTTGACAGGGTTTCTGCATGTCAATTTAAATCCAACAAATTCCATAAACAAATGCTTAACATGTTCTCTTATACTGAAAGAGATGTGGAGACTATTCAATCACAAGTGTATGTGCAATTGTCTTATACTTAAAGACATGTAGAGACTATTTAATCCCACAGGGAAAGATTAATCTTTTTTCTCCCATTCGCACAATACATTCTCTTGCATCGATTATATCGTAATTGACAAAACTCACGTCCCAGCCACCTCTTACCCAAGCACTGAAACGATCCTAGTCTGAGACCAAGCCTATATTTCATTACTCTACGATATCACTTGCAATATATCAGGAACAAAAATATGGAGAATGAACAACCTCCTCACGAAGGAACCCTCCTCCTGGAAGGAAATAATCAAAAAAGAGATTGATGAATGCATAGAACTCAATTGGCCTTCTGATCCAAATGCACAAATCATCTGGGACACCATGAATTGCACTATCCATGGGCATGATTAAACTTATGTCAAAGAAAAACAAACTAGACATCAAAAGACCGACTAGAAATATAAATAAAAGCTTTAGAGAAAGATCTCAAAAGCACCAAAGACAAAACTCAATTAGAAAAATCATATTAAGCTTAAGTATGAATACAACAAGATTCTGGTAACAAAGTCCACATAATAGTCCAAAAATACAAAGGCATCAATTTCTATGGATGTAATAAATCTAGCAAAATACTTGTGTCTTAAAACAGACTTGCCAGAATACAAGAATAACCTCTATAACCAACAAACATGGCGTCACATCGATAAGCTAGAAGGACATCCTAAAAATATATTTAAAAAATATTACCATACCCTCTACTCCAAAAGAAATAACATATGACATATGCTTAAACTACCTCCACAAAATGAATGTAACTAATTTAGATAAATCAACAATAAAATCACTAGAACAATCAATTTCTCGTAAAAAAATCATAAACACGATCAAGACAATTGAAGCTAGGAAGGATCCAGGCCCAGACGTCTTCCCAGTGTTATTCTAACAAACTTGGGGTACCTCACTAATCACTCCCTTAGAATACTTACTCGCCCACTTCTCCTCCACTGGCTCAGCTGAAGGCTCTGCCATGGAGGCAACATTAATTGTTATACCCAAAGAAGGGAAAGGCCCATCCAATCCCAAGAACTACACACCCATATCCCTCAAACAAAAACTGCAAAATATATACAAAGTTTCTAGCCCTCGTAATAGAGCCCATTCTCAAAAACATAAATAATCTCTCTCAATCAGGATCTCATTAAGGGGAGATTCAGTGCAGATAATATCAGACTTTTTTGCCATGCAACTGAAATAGGCAAACTCCTGCACCAACCAACCTGTGCAATAGCATTAGATGCGGAGAAGGCCTTTGATAGGTACTGTGGAACTTCCTGCAAGTCTCACTCATCTCCTTCAACTTTGGCCCTGCTCTCAAAAATGATCCCTGCTCGATACAGTAAACCAAAAGCTAGAATAAATATCAATGAAAAGTTGTCTATTCATTTTTACCTCCAACAAGGAACCAGACAAGGATGCCCTCTCTCCCCTCTACTATTTCTACTAACGCTAGAACCCCTACTTACATTGATCAGAGAAAATCCATTCATTACGGTATCCCTTTCTCATCAGGTCCACAAAACCGAGTTGCCTACGCCGATGAAATCCTCCTTTTAACCACCCAGGCAGACTCAGTCTCGCTGCAAATCATACCCACCATCAACGAGTACTTTAAGATGTCAGGCTACTGTCTCAACAAGGAAAAGACAGAGGTTCTTTCTCTCAATGTGTACTACAACAGCTCACACATCAGTCCCTATGGATTCAAATTGGTCCCAGACAAGATAAAATACCTGGTTCACCCATAACCTTAAAGACTCCATCAATCTCGTCGAGAAAAAGATGCTAGATAACATCAAAGATTGCTTAGACAAATGGTCAACCAGGTTCATTACTTGGTGTGGTAGAATAGAATCTATCAAAATGATGATTACCCCCACTCATTAACTTTTTAATGAACATGTCCCTCATATATCTTTCAGAAACCTTTTTTACTAAAATAGAAAAGTTACTTACCAAATTCCTCTGGAAGGCTAAAGAAATCGAGGCTTCCTAAAAAAATCACTGCCTAAACGTACCCGACTACTGTCTTGCTATTGAAATCGTCCTCGCTAAACCCTTATCCTTCACTTCATTTCTAACTGTCAAAAGAAATTAAGACACACCACTTTATAAAAACTCTATCCCGCACAGCACAGGCACTCCAAAAATTGACAACAAACTACCCAACAAAATTAAACACTCATGTCTAGCCTCACTATGGCAAAATGAAAACTTAAAACTAGAAGGGAGGATGATATATATAAAGAAATGGGGGAAAATATAGTCTCCTGGTGAGAAATATCGGCACCCCCTCAGATACCATTCCTTTCTCTCAAATTAAAGACAAATTAGACATAAGTGACCTAGACTTTTCTCATTTTCTTAGAATAAAATCACTTATAGCCAAACAAACCTCAAACCCCACCGACCTACCCAACACATTAGAAAAATTTACCAAAGGCGGTCACCTAGCTTCCAAACTGTATTCCCTCTCATCTGCCCTGGGTATAGGGTGAGCATCAGTTTTGGTTACTTGATTGAGACCTATGCAGTCAACAAAAAAACTCATTTCTCTTTTACCATCTTTACTGTGAGGTTTTCGGACAAGCACCACTGGACTAGCCCATGGGCTTTCTGAAGGCTCAATCACTCCTACGTCCAGCATGTTTTGTACCTCTTGTTTTATGCAATCCCTAACATGGTCAGGTTGCCTATAAATCTTACTGTTTGACAGGTAAACTGTCTCCAGTGTTGACTGTGTGCTCACACCAGGTAGTGGTACCTGGTATCAGTGAGAAGAGTTCAGAAAATTGGCTTAGGAGATTTACACAGTTGTCCTTCTGCAAAGCAGTAAGGCAATCTGCAAGCACCACTCCCTCCACTAAGCCATCATCTTCAGTGGTGGAGAAGAGATCAGGGAGAGGGTCACTCTCTTCTTTCTGTCCCTCACCAGTTGCCATGAGCAGGGTTAAGTCAGCCCTGTCATAGTAGGGTTTTAGGCGATTGCCATGGAGCGCCTTAAGGGGACTCCTGG
This sequence comes from Pleurodeles waltl, assembly GCF_031143425.1. NCBI lineage: Eukaryota > Metazoa > Chordata > Amphibia > Caudata > Salamandridae > Pleurodeles > Pleurodeles waltl. The sequence continues at coordinate 1,148,831,607 of NC_090445.1, read as the reverse complement.
CAGTGCCCAGGTCTACCAAGTAGGTAAACCCACCCTTTTTCTCAACAATGAGATGGGGTCCACTCCATTTGTCTTTAAGTGCTCTTGGGGCCACAGGCGCCAATACCCACACCTTCTGTCCTGGGTGGTAATGGGTCAGGACAGCCTTCTGGTCATGGCATTGCTTTTGGAGCTCTTGGCTGGCCTGAAGGGTTTTACTGGCCTTTTTCATGTACTCAACCATTCTGGATCTTAGGCCAATTACATAGTCCACAATGTCTTGATTTGGAGCTTTTAAAGGTTGTTCCCAACCCTCCTTCACAAGTGCAAGGGGACCTCTTACAGGGTGCCCAAAGAGGAGTTCAAAGGGGCTAAAGCCCATTCCTTTTTTGGGGTACCTCCCTGTAAGCATAAAGGAGGCATGGCTACAGGACATCCTATCTCCTTCTGAGTTTTTCAGGGAGTCCCATAATCATACCTTTGAGAGTTTTATTAAACCTCTCAACCAGACCATTTGTCTGTGGATGATAAGGAGTAGTGAACTTATAAGTTACACACTCCTTCCACATAGCTTTGAGGTATGCAGACATGAAGTTACTACCTCTGTCTGACACCACTTCCTTAGGGAATCCCACCCTGGAAAAGATTCCCAGGAGGGCCTTTGCCACTGCAGGAGCTGTAGTGGTCCTTAAAGGAATTGCTTTAGAATACCTAGTGGCATGCTCCACTACCACAAGGATAAACCTATTGCCTGAAGCAGTAGAAGGATCAAGGGGGCCAACTGTGTCAACCCCTACCCTTTCAAAGGGCACCCCAACCACAGGTAGTGGAATTAAGGTGGCCTTAGGTGTGCCACCAGACTTGCCACTGGCTTGGCAGGTCACACAAGAGCGACAAAAACTCTTTAGTGTCCTCTGACATATGAGGACAGTGAAACAATGTAACAAGGCTGTCCCAATTTTTACTGTGGCCCAAATGCCCAGCCAAAGTAATGTCATGTGCCAAGGTTAGAAGAAACTCCCTATACTGCAAAGGGATGACCAATCTCCTGGCAGCTCCAGGTTTAGGGTCCTTGACTCAGTATACAGGAGGTTGTCTTCCCAATACACCTTATGGCTATCAGTGACATCCCCATTCTGCTGTTTGACAGCTTGCTGTCTCAAACCCTCTAGTGTGGGACAGGTCGGCTGTGCCACACTTAGCTCCTCCCTAGCAGGCCCCCCTGCACCCAAAAGCTCAGCAGTGTCTGCTAGCAGCTCCTCTGGTGTAGGTTCTGCACAGGGAGAGGATTCCCCTTCCTCTGGAGAGGGAGGGATAGTGGGCAAGGATGTACCCCTACTACTCCTAGCTTGTGGGAGCACTTGGTACATTGTTCCAGGATCCAAGTTTTCCTGTCTTTTTGCTTCTTGGCCTGAGCCCTTGTCAAAGCAAAAATATGCCCAGGAATGCCCAGCATTGCTGCATGAGCCTCCAACTCCACTTCAGCCCAAGCTGATGGCTCCAAATCATTGTCTAGTAAGCAATCTACAGGTAATTCAGTGGCTACCACAACTTTCTTTGGACCAGTAACCTCCCTCCCCCCCCGTTGAGACAACAGCCATGGGGTGGCTAAGTGTGTTATTGTAAGCATCATTCACTTGGTACTGCTGACTAAGTAGGTGCTGATTCAGGGTGAACCAGATTTTCAATCACCATAGTGACACTGGCTCCTGTGTCCCTGTAGGCCTCAACCTTAACACCATTATTTAGGGGAAGTTGCTTTTACTTACCCATATTAAGAGGACAAGCAACCAAGGTGGCAAAGTCCATACCACCATCAGAAACTAAAACAACCTCTGTAGTCTCCCTAACAAGACCAACCCCAACTACACTACCAATGGTGAGCCCAGCTACACCCTTAGTTTGGCTATTTGTAGTAGACTTCCCACCACCACTGCTATTACTAGGGGCACTAGAGGTTGCAGTTGGGGTTGTGGGAGCCTTGGTATTTTTCTTTGGATAAGTGGAATCACTTTCCCAATGGCCTTTACTCTTACATAACTAACACCATTGCTTCTTTTGATTGTGGGAAGAGGATTTGGACCCACCACCCCCAGAGGATTTTTGTGGGCCTGATGAAGACGCAGAATGTTTTTTATCTTTGTCCCCACTCTTGTCAGAAGACTTACCATCCTTATTCTTGCCATCCTTGTCACCCCCTGTATGAACTTTTCTCTTCACTCTTGTTCTGACCCACTTGTCTGCCTTCTTTATCAATTCTTGGTGAGAGGTCAGATCTGAGTCTACCAAGTACTGGTGCAACAAATCGGACACACAATTGTTCAAAATATGCTCTCTCAGGAATAGATTGTACAGGCTTTCATAGTAAGTCACCTTACTGCCATGTAACCAACCCTCCAAGGCCTTCACTGAACAGTCTAAAAAGTATGTCCAGTCTTGAGAGGACTCTTTTCTGGTATCTCTGAACTTTATCCTGTATTGTTCAGTGGTTAAGCCAAATCCATCCAAGAGTGCATCCTTCAAAACTTTGTAATTATTAGCATCACTTTCTCTGACAGTAAGGAGCCTATCCTTACCCTTACCAGTAAAAGATAGCCACAAGATAGCAGCCTACTGCCTTTGAGGGACCAACTGTACCATACAAGCCCTCTCAAGTGCAGCAAACCACTTGTTAATGTCATTCCCCCTCCTTGTAAGGGGGGACTATCTTATGCAGCTTTCTGGAATCTTGTTCCCTCACAGGATTGCTATAAAAAACACAGCTGCTGCCACCATGGGGAACTAACCCCAACCTCTGCCTTTCCCTCTCTAAATCTAGAGATTCCCTGTCTAAGGCCAGCTGCTGCTGTTTTAGCTTCGTTCTGGCCTCTTCCAAACTCAGCTTTCTGAGTTCCCTTTCCATGGTGTTATCCTCAGGGTGGGAGGCTTGGGAATTCTGAGACACAGAAGAAATATGGGAATTGGCAGAGTGTGACCTGTCTCTAACTGGCTGGACTCTAGTAACCTGGCCTTTTGGAGTGAAAGGTGCCCCCTCCCACCACTAGTGTCACTGGATGACCTGTTAGCTGGCAGGTCTTTGGATGAACCCTCCCCAGAATCTTCAGGGGACTCCTCGGAGTCTTGCTGGGTACCCCCCTCCTCTACCTCCTGATCCTGGGAAGTGACCAGTTCTGGTCACTTTCTAGGGGAAGGCTAAGGAGAAAATCTTTCGTAGGATTCTTACCAATGCTTAAACCTCTTTCAATGCAGAGATCCCTCAAACTTTTAAAGTTTAAACTACCATAGGTTGCCTGGAAAACTATGGGAGTAAGTTCTACTGCAGACATGATTGTTAGAAAGGGTTTATGACAGAGAGAAAAAAGTTTAGAAACCTTTAGAGAAACGAGAAAAACTTTTTCAAACTTTTCAAAACTTTTCTGAAACTTTTTAGAAAGTTTAAAGAAAGAAAGTTAAACTGTTTAGGTTAACTGTGTATATTGTGAAGTATTTGGTATATGTTTTTCTTATGAAAAGCACCAATGACAAAGTGGTAAAGTAGTTACAAGTACTTATCCCACCGCTGCACCACCAATGTAGGAGGCTGACCTGGCTTATAGTGGGTACCCCTTGGTACTTACACCTTGTGCCAGGTCCAGTTATTAGTAGTTTAGTAGTGTTCTAGCAGCTTAGGCTGATAGAGGTAGCTATAGCAGAGCAGCTTAGGCTGAACTAAGAGACATGCAAAGCTCCTACTATACCACTTGTATCATATAGCACTACATCATAAGAATCACAATACTCAGAGTTACTATAAATAAAGGTACGTTATTTTAGTGACAATGTGTCAGATATATTGAGAGGATATACTCCCTTAGGAGGTAAGTAAAATACACAAAATATACACACAAACCAAAATCAGGTAAGTAAACAGTTAGAAACGTAGTGCAAACATTGTGTAATACAATAGGATGCAATAGACCTAGGGGCAACACAAACCATATACTAAGAAAGTGGAATGCGAACCATGAAGGGACCCCAGGCCTAGAGTAGTGTGTAGAGGGTCGATGGGATTGTAAGAAAACACTAAGGGTGTCCAAGATACCCCACCCCAAGACCCTGAAAAGTAGAAGTAAGGTTACCCTACTTCCCCAGAAACACACTAAAGTTGTGATAGGAGATTCTGCAAAGACAACAACTGACTGCAAAGCACTGAAGACGGATTCCTGGACCTGAGGACCTGCAAAGGAAGGGGACCAAGTCCAAGAATCACAGAAGTGTCCGGGGGTGGCAGGAGCCCACTAAACCCCGGATGGAGGTGCAAAAGGGCTGCCTCGGGTGGAAGAAGCTGAAGATTCTGCAACTATGGAAGGTGCCAGGAACTTCTCCTTCGCACAGAAGGTGTCCCACGGCGTGCTGGAGGATGCAGAGTTGTTTAAATACAGAAAGACTGCAAACAAGCCTTGCTAGCTGCAAAGGTCGTGGTTGAAGAAAATGGGTGCTGCCCGGGCCCAGGTAGGACCAGGAGGTCGCCCCTTGGAGGAGGAGACAGAGGGGGTGCTCAGCAGCACAGAGAGCCCACGCAGAAGCAGGCAGCACCCGCAGAAGCACTTGAACAGGCGTTCAAGAAATCTGAGCACGGCGGTCGTTTCAAAACTACATAGGAGGGTCCCACGAAGCCGGTAGTCAACTCAGCGAGTTGAGCAATGCAGGACGGAGTGCTGGGGACCTGGGCTATGCTGTGCACGAAGGATTCCTTGCAAAAGTGCACAGAATCCCTAGCAGCTGCAGTTCACGCAGTACACAGGATTACTGTCTGGCGTGAGGAGGCAAGGGCTTACCTCCCCCAAATTTGGACAGAAGGACCGCTGGACTGTTGGGGTCACTTGGATCCAGGTCTTGTGTTGCAGGGACCACGCTCGTCAAGATGAGAGGACCCAGAGGACCGGTGATGCAGAAGTTTGGTGCCTGCGTTAGCAGGGGGAAGATTCCGACGACCCACAGGAGATTTCTTCTTGGCTACCAGTGCAGGGTGAAGGCAGACAGCCCTCAGAGCATGCACCACCAGGAAACAGTTGAGAAAGCTGGCAGGATTAGGTGCTACGATGTTGCTGGTGGTCGTCTTGCTACTTTGTTGCGTTTTTGCAGGCGTCCTGGAGCAGTCAGCGGTCGATCCTTGGCAGAAGTCAAAGAAGAAGATGCAGAGGAACTTTGGTGGGCTCTTGTATTCGTTATCTGAAGAGAAACCCACAGGAGAGACCCTACATAGCCCTCAGAGGAGGATTGGCCACCTAACCAGGTAAGCACTTATCAGGAGAGGTCTCCTACATCACCTGCTGGCATTGGCCACTCAGAGGCCTCCACTGTGCCCTAACACCTCTGCATTTAAGATGGCAGAGGTCTGGGAAACACTGGAGGAGCTCTGGGCACCACCCCTGGGGTGGTGATGGACAGGGGAGTGGTCACTCCCCTTTCCTTTATCCAGTTTCGCACCAGAGCAGGGGCTGGGACATCCCTGAACCAGTGTAGACTGGCTTATGCAAAGAGGGCACTATCTGTGCCCTTCGAAGCATTTCCAGAGGCTGGGGGAGGCCACACCTTCCCAGCCCTTAACATATATTTCCAAAGGGAGAGGGTGTAACACCCTCTCTCAGAGGAAATCCTTTGTTCTGCCTTCCTGGGACTGGGCTGCCCAGACCCCAGGAGGGCAGAAGCCTGTCTGTGGGTTGGCAGCAGCAGTAGCTGCAGTGAAAACCCCAGAGAGCTAGTTTGGCAGTACCCGGGGTCCATGCTGGAGCCCCGTGGATGCATGGGATTGGCATCCTAATACCAGATTTGGCATGGGAGGAGAATTCCATGATCTTAGACATGTTACGTGGCCATATTCGGAGTTACCATTGTGAAGCTACACATAGGTATTGACCTATATGTAGTGTACGCGTGTAATGGTGTCCCTACACTCACAAAGTCCGGGGAAATTGCACTGAACAATGTGGTGGCACCTTGGCTAGTGCCAAGGTGCCCTCACACTTAGTAACTTTGCACCTAACCTTCACCAATTGATGGTTAGAAATATAGGTGACTTATAAGTTACTTAAGTGCAGTGTAAAATGGCTGTGAAATAACATGGATGTTATTTCACTCAGGCTGCAGTGTCAGTCCTGTGTAAGAATTTTCTGAACTCCCTATGGGTGGCAAAAGAAATGCTGCAGCCCATAGTGATCTCCTGGAACCCCAATACCCCATGTACCTAGGTACCATATACTCTGGAATTATAGGGGTGTTTTAGTTTGCCAGTCAGAATTGGTAAAAAGGTCACTAGCCTGCAGTGACAATTTTAAAGACAGAGAGAGCATAAGCCCTGAGGTTCTGGTTAGCAGAGCCTCAGTGACACAGTTAGGCACCACACAGGGAACACATTTTGGCCACAAACTATGAGCACTGGGGTCCTGGCTAGCAGGATCCCAGTGAGACAGGCAAAAACAAACTGACACGCAAGTAAAAAATGGGGGTAACATGCCAGGCAAGATAGTACTTTCCTACACAGACATTTGGACATCACCCCAAAAAGCCAGTTCACCTCAACCAAGCATGCCATCTGAGTGCAAATGTATGTCGGAACAAAGCATGCTGGAACAATGAGATCGGAACAACGACCGCGTTGTTACCACTAATGCCTTAACATTGTTTTTCGTTGTAAAGGCATTCCTGGTAAAGGGATTAGTGATAGGCATGCATGGTTCCAGCATGCGTCCTCCCTGGCACCCCACCCCCACCCCTAAAAATTACTGCGACCCCCCACCCCCTCCCCTAAAACCACGCCAACCCCCCCACCTTTGCCCCTAACACTACCCCAACCCCCCACCTCATCTCTAAAATTACAGTGACACCCACCCTGCCCCTAAAACAACCCCAACCCTGAAACCTAAAGTACCCCAACCCCCACCCCTAAAACCACCTCTCCCCTAAAACTACCCTGAGCCCCCCACCCCGCCCCTAAAACCTAAACCACCCCAACCCCCCACCCCACCCCTAAAATTACCCAACCCACCCCTAAAACCTAAAACCACCCCAACCCCCACCCCTAAAACGACCCCAACCTCCTGCCCCTAAAACTACCCCTCACCCGCCCCTAAAATTACCGTAACCCCTCACCCTGCCCCTAAAACCCCCCCAACACCCCTAAAACCTAAACCACTCCAATCTCCCACCCCACCCCTAAAATCCTAAACCACCTCGACCCCCCACCCCCAAATACTAAAAATACCTGACCCCCCCACCCCGCCCCTAAAACTAAAAATACCCTGATCCCCCACCCTCACCCCTAAAACTAAAAATACCCCTTCCCTCCCTCAACTGCCCCTAAACCGCCACAACGCCCCGCCCCTAAAACTAAAAATACCCCTCCCCTCCCTCCCCCGCCCCTAAACCTAAACCACCCGACGCCCCCTCCCCTAAAACCCCAACCCTCCACCCCTAAAACTAAAACCCCGGCCCCCCACCCTGCCCCTAAAACTAAAAATACCCCGACCCCCCACCCTGCCCCTAAAACTAAAATCCCAACCCCGCCCCTAAAACAAAAAATACCCTGACCCCACACCCCCACCCCTAAAACTAAACATACCCCAATCACCCAGCCCCTAAAACAGCCCCACTTACCTGACTCATCGCGTTGTCCTCCTCAGCCGACTCTCTTGTTCTGTGCCTTAACCACGCATGTGCGTGGATCAGCACATGCATGGTTAAGGCACAAACCAACGAAGTTGTGGTTAACGAAAGAGTTGTTCCACTTTCGTTGCCCCTGACTTCGTTGTTACGGAGTCGTGGTTCAGGGTGCTTCCCCTGAGTGCTACTGATGACGCGATCACTCTGCCTAGCGAGTCGGTGACATTTCGTCCAAAGCGTATGGTGAACTTTGGTGCGTCTCTGCCATCAGCAACTGCTTCAGGGAGGGTGGGGAGAGGAGAGTATGGCTCGAGCCTCCTTCGAGACAATAGGCAGCGCTTCTGCAATCAAATACCATACAGTATCGGCCCAATAAGCAAGCGGTGCTAACCGACTGCAGTGGGAGACTGGTTGAGAGAAAATGTTCTGCCCAAAGGTGCCCAACTTCTTGGATTTCCTATACAGTGGGGAGTTAGAGAATGCTCAAGGGTTAATTTTGGAAGTAGAGGCCTAGACCACCAAGCTCTTGGGGGGTGGGGTGCTGGGTGAGGAAGGCTGGATCCCGTTGAGCGGGGTGATGATGGTGAGTGATGGGCCTGTGTTCATCCGAGTACTGCAGGATTTGGAGAGCCAGCCAACCGCCCCTTAAGTCTTCTATTTTAAGAGCTGAATGTTACAAGTATTAGGATAATCAAGACAAATTACCCTGCTCTATGCAAGATTATGAGAGAATCCAGCTACTGAACTATTTAAGCAAACCTTGTAAGTAGTCTAGAAAACTGAAGGTATTCGAAAATTGATTGGGTGGCCCTTGTAAAAGAGCTGTCATTTTGTTGAGGAAAGGTCATTGAATAATCTCTCTTTCAAATTAAATCTTTCAGTTGAAAGAATATTGATGAGCATAATAAAGCAGATACGTTTAAGTGTTTGTGCTATTCGCTATATGAAATATAAAGCCCTTTTGGTAAAGAAAGTATCTTGCTTACAGTTGCTGTACTAAAGTTAGATTAGGAATCTTTTTTTTAAGTAGCAGCACTAAAAATGGACGAAGGTGGTAGTTCTCTGTATCTGTATTGAACTGCCTTTAGAAATCTAGATTTGTTGCACCTACATCATTCATCAGTTCCATTTTTGAAGCACAAAGGCAACAAGAAAATCATTATGATGGACAAAGGCAATATACAAATAAAAATTTCTGAGAATTTTTTATCTGTTTCAAATTTAATATATAAAGGAGTGACTGTGATGTCAGAAATAATGACAGTTTAAACTAAAATATTAGTGTATGGGCCATATCTCTCTATTTATTTTAACACTGATTGCTTATGCTTTAAATAATTAACAAAGATGGTTATTTTAGCTTGATTTAGTAGGTTGTTTCATAATGATGGGATGTTGGAGTTATCCTTGAGCAGTTCCTTCCCCCAGAGGTAGCACCCACTGCGAAGTATTTTAAACAACTCAAACATAGGCGCTCATTACAACCCTGGCGGTCAAAGACCGCCAGGGCTGTTTTGTCGATTGCACCGCCAACTGGCTGGCGGTGCAATCTTGGGAATTACGACCGCGGCGTTGCACCGCCGGGACCGGCGGTTTTCCACCACGTTGGTCCCGGCGGATTTAATCCTCCATGCGAGGGGATCACGAGGCCCCCTCCCGCCAGCCTTTTCATGGCGGTAGGAACCGCCATGAAAAGGCTGGCGGAAAGGGGAGTCGCGGGGCCATGCCTTAGGTATGGGCAGTGCAGGGGCCCCCTGGCACAGCCCCATGAAGCTTTTCACTGTCTGCATTGCAAACAGTGAAAAGCGCGACGGGTGCAACTGCACCCGTCGCACCGCCGCAACACCGCTGGCTCCATTTGGAGCCAGCTCCATGTTGCAGCCGTCATCCCCGCAGGACCGGCGGGTGGAAACTCGGTTTCCGCACGCCGGCTAGGATGTTGAAATAGCCACTGCGGGAGTGTGGCTGCTATGGCAGCCGCGCGGCGGTTACAACTTGGCGGGCGCCGATTGCCCCCTCGCAAAAGTTGTGATGAGGGCCATAGTCTCTAGATTTTGTACACATGTCCATTCAGATTTGCTTTGCACTAGGTCACTTTTAGGTCTGGCTTCACAGTGCAGCTGTACACAGAAAGGGTTTGGTTTCGCCCAGTAGAGTATTTCTTGCTCACCAACTAATGTTGGGTGTTTGGTGTATCAATCTACCTCTCATTGAGTGCTTGCACTCTAATACATAAGAAACTATTTTACAACTAGAAATGTACAGTGAATCATACAACACTTATTTTATCTCATAAACAAATTACTTCCCTCTGCTAATGTCCAATCTGGTCTACACTATATTTAATCGTGGATTTGTTAGCTCTGGAATATCCAGAGGGGTCTAATTGGATTCGGTAACTCTTGCAATGGCAGGTGACTTTGTACTGGCAGGTGACTTCATAGGTCTCCAACGCAATTCTTCCCTGCCTCAGGACAAGCCGACATGGATACCACCCCTACTCATTGAAGTCAACAGTCCTATTTTTTTCTAGACCATCACACTATGAATGATGCTGACAAGATAGAGTTTGCACTATGTGGAGAAGTAAAGCAGGACCTTTTGTTTCCAAACGCCCTCTCCATACAAGAGGTAAGCGACACAGTATTCACTGCGAGTCTCACTGTTGTAGCCTCTCCTCCTCTTTACATGGATGCAGTGGAGAAAAGAACACAAAAATGTAATGGACTGAACCCACTGAACAGCTAATTTCACTTTCAGAAGAAAGAATGCATGGGTACTAATACCAGTTAGTTGGGGAGAAAGGCTGAACTGACAATGCCTACAGTGACACTTGGAAGGAATGGCAATAAACAGTTTTCAAGGTCAACATCCTTGGAGTAGATTGTAGAGGGGGTCGAAAAGAATACATATCTGAAGATCAAAGGAAAAGTAAGGTGCCTCTAAAGGTAGCAAAGGGAAAACTAAGTAAAAAATCCTGGTGATAAGAACAAAGAAGGCTGATTAAGCAAAGGAAGAAAGGCCAAAAGGAACAATACAATTGTTTAAATGTGCACACAGGCAAGCCTTGCCAAACCAAAGACAATTAGAAACAACAGAAAATCTGACAGTTGTGCCTGGAGAAGAGTAACTCACTACTCCTCATACCAGGCAACAAATTTAGCCCAACAGTTGGAATTTATAGACTTGATAAAAGGGAAGCAGGTAGCTAGAATGGCATCCACCAATTATGATGGAAAGTGGAAGCCTTTCAATGTGGTTCTGCTCAATCTGAAAACAGAGAGTTGTAAACCGGAGAGGCTTGTGTGCAAAACACTGCTGTTCTATTGGGACAGTGGATTCTCTCAAAGGCAGCTGAAGTGGAGGGACACGCTACCAGACCCTCCAAGCTCAGTCTGCTGCTTTCAGAATAAGTTGTGCTGGGTCCCCCTGATTAGAAGGGGAGATGGAAAGATGCAAGTTCCAAAGTTCCACACAAGGCAGAACATATTCCCTTCAGAGGGAAAACTAGTGCGCACAAGGTTTGTTTTCAGAGGGAAAAACACTTTAGCAAGGGCACATTCCACTGCCTAAAAATGCCCTGCACCATCTTCAAGTGGAGGCACCACTGATAGATGGAAAGAAGCCACCTGCTGAGTGTGTCTGTTCTGATGTGGAATTCTGTTAGACTGAGGATGGTTAGGGAGATCCGACGAAGTGCTAGTAAGGAGAACAACATCAATGTCTCCAGACAGAAGGCCCGTGACCCCAAAATGGAAGTGGGGGGCCCAAAAGATCCCTTGGGTCACAGTATGAGGTTTCTTGATTACCGTCAATTTTAGAAGTGACTCATCCATGATTGAAATGAGCACCAATCGAAATCTTCAAGTAATATGTAGACAGCATTGTCTATTTTAGTTTTCAATATTTGCGGATCTCAAAAAAGACAACCGTATCACACTTGAGGAAGTCTTACTCACCATGTAAACAGATAAACGTACCTAGGCAAGCTCTAGTCCCTCCCCTCCCCCTATGTGACTTGCCCCATCAACTGCTTCCTTCAACCCACAACCCAAATCCTTAGCGTACTCCACCCCTCACCTCCTACTCTTGATCTGTAGCTTCCATGCCTTTTTTATACCATGATAACCATTTGTGATCCTTCCTGATGGTAGCGTGCCCACTCAACCTCACTCTTAGCCCTCAGAGTTTGTATATTCCTGCTCATAATTTAAAAATGTTTGTACCCTAAACTTGCTATGACATGTCAATTCTCCATATAGTCACCCACCTCTATGACCTCTCCCCTGTGCATCGTGCACAAACTTGCACTAAGCAGCTAGGTTTGTATGAGGCAAACTATTCAGTACTTTGCATCCAGCATACCAAAAATCTGCAGCATGAACTCCATAAAGGCTTTAATTGGCTGCATCACCACCAGTGGACCAGGAAAACTGGAACTGCACCAAGATCAGCTAAGGTACCAGTTCCATGACAGTGAACCTGGAGGGTAAACTACTCGTATCATGATGACAGAGTTTCAAAGTGACGTAATGAGGTTAAGCCCTGCTGTGCTTCTTTAAATTTAACTTTGGCTTACCAGAGGACTTAAAACACAAAGTTGACCACTCTCTGGAATGGCCTCGGGCAGGGAATTGAGTCCGTGCCTTGGAGCGGGACTTACGCAAAGGCCCCTACTTCTTGAGTTCACAGGTGTATAACTTTGCTTCCTGGATTTCCTGGAGGTGTGTGAGGGCACATTTATTGCACAACTTCAAACCGCAGACAAGACAGACCTTGGGAAGGTCTATGATCAACATCTTTTTTCTGCAATTGAGGCGTGGATTGACACCTCGAGTTTTGGGTGGGGATATTGTTCTCTAGCTCACCGGAATTGTTTTTTAAAAGTCACTAGAAGGCTAACAATATTGTAAATGGAGCTCTGGGTCCAGGTCACAAGGTGCAGAAATAAAGGTTCTGACATTGATTCACAGGGACGGCACCAATATGTGCCTCAGCTCTATCACTTCGAGACAATACAGAGCCAATGCAGTGCCGCCTTGCGTCACGAAGCAGCAGCCAGGAGTACTCTAGAACAAACGTTTCCAAATCCAGTCTGCTACATGGGGTTTATTCTAAAGTGAGTAATATGTGATTTAAAGAACCCATCAGAAAAAAAGCATTTCATCCATTTTTCAAATTGAAGTATTTACTTGAGGCAAAAATCAATTTTCTGCATTTTTAATTTAAAAGTAGCAATAACAGTGAAAGCATTATGTACAGATGAGGATTTCTGTATTTAAAACTATAGGGCTCACTTTAAATGATTTATAAGCAATACACATAGGGCATGTCATTTCACACATCACTTTCTCCATTTTAGCTTTGGTACAAAATTATTTCTGTGATTAGGACTGAAGAAAATAAGTGTTTGCTTCATTCTGTGTGCCGCAAACAGGCAATTGGATAAGAAGTATTTCTTTGCCACACCACAAATTTCTATGACACAGCCACTGTACTGATCACGGAAGCTGCACTGCAGTTCATGAGAGATGTAAGCAGCAATGGAGACATCAATTTGTTTTCCGAAAGGACGTCCCAGAGGAAAGAAAATGTATAGCAGAAGGCCACAATCCAGAATACATTGACTATTAACAATGACTGAAAGAATGAATGTGGGCAATTCAGTGACTCCACTTTTTTTGAGCCTGTCTTGACATGGCGGCTGTATGCAGAACCTATTGCTGGACTTGGCCTTCTCGGCTGCATCACGGTCAAACCTTTTACCTTCAGCCCTCCTGTTTTCTAAATTGAAATTTTGTTTGCATTGTGCCACCCACTAAAGTAGCCTTTGAAACATTTAGTAGGCCTACCACTGCAGCCTGTGGTTCAGTTTTTAAACTGCCATTTCAACCTGGCAAAATGTAACTTTTTTTCAGGTTTAAATCCTCCTTTTTAATACATATAAGTCACCCCTCAGGTAGGCTTTTAAGGCTCACAGGGAAGAGTGCATCCAGCCTTTCTGGGAGTGAAAAACTCCTAAATCAGTTTATCACCATTACAATATCTCTCTCTCCCACTTAATAACATCATGTTACCTTATTGCATTTAATAGGTAACCTTTTGATAGGGAACCGATGGGGATGTCAAGATTTGACTGAAATGAATTGTAATTTAAAATCCTCTATAATGGAATAGTCATATTTTAAGTCACAATTCTAAAAATAACACTTTTAGCCATTTGGCATTTTCTTGTCCTAACCATTTGGTGCCTTCTGCTTGTGCCCTTTGCCTGCCTGTGTCCTGGCTCACATGACTGAGTAGCTTGGCAGCTGGCCTTTGTGTATGCCTCATCAAGAATCAAGGCAGGGAGGTGGAAGTAAAAGGAGTGGGTCCACTCTGCTTCCAACTGCGAATACGAACACATAAAAAGGAATGGAAACAGAATGATGCCTCTCCTGGTCTGGGAATCTTTTATTGTTTTTAAACAGACCCTCACCCACTAGAAAACTCCAGTGGCATGCTTCATCAGAGTCCTCACTCAAAACATCTAGTGTGTCTGGGTAGGCTAAACCTCACAAGGGAAGGAGCTCTTCTAAGAAGAGTTTTACACTGGGATCTATGAAAAGTGTAAAATTCCCTCAAATATCTTTATACAATTTTTAGTGGATTTGTGAATACTTGGACAAGGTTAAAAACAAGAAGGATGCCCAGCAGGGATGAGTTGAGAGTCCCCTACATCCGTATAAGGGGTCAACATGTTTCAGTCCCTTACACCCAAATCAGGTGTGATGGCTTTCCCCATGACCTCGCTACAAGTAAGTCTGAAAGAAATAAAATCAAATGAAGCATATAACCCCAATGCGTAGGAGAGAATAGTGGTTGTAGTTTCTAAGTGCATTTATCTACAATCCAAGGTACCATCTCACCTCTTGTCAGCACTGGAGGCATTGAAAGACTTCATAATGCGAATCACAATGTGGTTGAGAAGTAATTTCTCATGCTAACAGGACTGATGTATCAATGTGACATCTTGTACAAGACCAAAGTAAATCTCACACACATATGCAGACAATGACACTAATGCTAAAATGTAAAGGTGATGTACCTCTCAGAGGGGGCTTCTAAACGCCCCACAGGGAGTACTGGAGGGTGGCAGACCCTGTTACACCCTGTAATGAGAGCATTCAAGCGAAGAAAATGTCTAGTGAGGAGTTATTCAAATCATTATTCAGTCAAGCATCATACCCAGCAGGTGCCCACACTAACTTTGTGAAGGGTTCTGTCCTGCAATGGTGCCAAATGGGGCCTGTACAGACGGCAGGGTTTTAAAGCCAAAGAGGCATGTACATGCAGTGTGGCAACTCCGTCCCTTGTATATGCGGTGGACATCAAAGACCTACTGCAAACCCATCAACATTGTTAGATTTGACATGACTTAAAAACTGGAAAAGTGAAACTATTCAGAACAAAATTCACAAATAGAAGGGTAAGCAAATAGAAAGGTACAAATCTTTAAGATGGCCATCAAGGAAAATACTCAGTATCTAAACAATAAATGTTTCGGGCAAACAAAAATTCTTATGCAAGAATCATAATGATTTTATTTTTTAAAGTGTATTCCTCCCAGACAGAAACACAAAGGAGGACTAAATGTTGCTAGGATAGTCCATCTTGCCACAGTAGGTGAGGCAGAGCTATTCCCTGCCCCATCTACATTTTAAAGGTCTGCCTGCAGCACACACACAAAGGAACCTGACACCAGTCTTTTGCCACTGAGACTACTTTGAGCCTTGGTAGGGGAAGGGAAGAACTTTTCAAAACCAGATGTGGGGGTAGCCATAATGACCCCACACTTCAAATGCTGGCACCAGGTATAAATACTGGACCCTCAGAGCAACTTTTCAGTGCACCGCTGGAACTGTGGACTTTACAGAGGATGGACTGCCCTGCTGCTTGAGACCTTCCTTGTCTTCAGAGGACTGACCTGCTGCTACCAGAGGACTGACTTGCTGCTTGAGGCATGCTTTGTTCCCCAGCAGACTGCCTTTCTACTTGACGCTTGCCTTGCTCCGCAGAAAACTGCCCTACTGCTCGAGTCCTCCCCTGCTCTGTGAGAATGATGATTCGACCTGCTTTCTTCATGCCAAGCTAACCGGAGTGACTTCAAGGGTCAATTGGCTGACCTCTTGTTCTGAGCTACAGGGACACAAGCTCCAGAAGCCTACCTGCAACCGCCTCGCTAACCTGCTGCACTCAACCTGCCTAGACTTGCAACTGGACCTGCCTGGGTACTGCTGGCTTCTGCTGGAGCTAGCCCCAAGGCCTGGACCCTTGGCTGGCATCTGAGAGCACGTCTCCTTGCTTAACTGAAGGTGCCATTAAATCTGTAACAAAGTGATGCAAAACCTCACTGCACAGCTGAAAGCTCCATCAGAACCAATGACGAGCGGAAAGCCCGTAAAAGCCCACAAAGTCAAGCCGCACAGCTGGAAGTTTAATAGGAACTGCCACTGATTGATATTCAGCTCTGCTAAGCCTCGCTACAAAGCTGCAAGCTGCAACTGAACTGACGCAGAGCGAAGCAAAGCCCTGCTGCACAGCTTTATCCGAATCAACACCAAATAGTGCGAAGCCTTGCAAAGCAATGCAGCTCAGACCTCGCATCAAGAACGTAAGGTACAATTCTCAGCAAGTCAAACTTGGTGACTTTGTCCTGGGACAGTGCGAACAGATACCCACAGTTAACACTTTTTGCTTGTTGGAGCTATTTTTACTTAACTTTAAATACTTAATATATCTGGTCATACTGATTCAATTGTTTGTGATTCTAGAATCATTTTATTCCTGAACATTTTCTCTATATTTTTTAATTGGCTTGTGATTTGGCTTGTGTTGTGTTTTCATTTTACCTTTTGTGTGCAGCATAAGCACTTTACACATTGCTTCTAAGTTAAGCCTGACTGCTTTTGGGACAAGCTACAAGAAAGTTGAGCACATGTTCATTCAGTGACTTCTGTGGTCAACTCTGATAAGGGCTGTGGTTGTTGCTGTAGGGTTTTCACCTCCCCTCAACCAATAACAAGTTTCTTACACTTCTCAGTATCAACCCTTTGAAATATAAAAAGAATGTCCTTTACAATATCCTGCCTACACCCAAAGAGGAGGAGTGTTGGGAGTCTGTGGGAGGCGGACCTGGTTCGTACCCTAACATACAGGAAGTGAGAGCACATACAATATAAAGCATGTACAACAGACCAATCAGCAGAAGCTAAATAAACAATGTCGAAGATACTATGTTATTGATAGTGCAATCAAGTTAGGATCCATTAATGGGCAACTCAGAAATCAGACCTATGCTGGAGAAGCCGTGGGAACACAAGACTCCTAGTGAATTTCTTATGGCAAGCTGGCCAGGTACGGCACAGAAATTTCAAATTACCTTGACGAGATCACAGGCCAGGCGATACTGTGCTTCACAGAATCCACTATGTTATGTCTTCCCATTCAACAGATTTTACCACTCTGCTTACAACTGGGCAAATGCCTCTGGCTCTATGTGCAGCAAACCAGGTGATCTCCTCCCACTAGAAGTCAGACAAAATCGAAGAGTACTGAGTGTGGCTCCTCTGCCTGTGGTACCTGATGGGGAAGGAAAAGTTGACCATAACGCTAACATGCGCCGACAAGGAGTTTGCTGAATAATGGGCTCTCTTTACCACATAACTCTCCAATCATGAGTGCAGAGCACAAATGTCCACAATATTTGAAGGTGCTTGTATTTTAGAATCCACAGTAAAGGGGGGGGGGGGGGGCAACTGCAAAATAATTAGCGCAGAAAAACTACATAGCAAGCCGGCCTTCAGGCTGTAGGCAGATCCGCAGTACTATTGAACTCTGAAAATGCCAAGAAAGCGCCAAACATATACACAGAGTGGATCCACCCACAAAAAATATTCTCTCACGTCATACTATTTCATGCTTGGAGTATCATGTCACACTTTAGGATGCGCTTCTTATTTGAATGTATGAGAGACTATTTTACATCTGAAAAGTAATCAACACACTGTTGCTTTCAGTTCTGCAACTCCTTATAAGCGAACTATACAGGAAGCAATCCCTTTTAGGTCAAGCCTAGGCAGCGAGCATGTGCTACTCTGCGAGACATGCTGTAATCTACACTGTGGGCTTGCTTACCATGGGTTAATCCATGTTCGTTGTCCCGCCTTTTTGACTTTTGTTTCCTCCCACAAAGCACCGCCCTCTTACATGCGACATTACACTTTGCCACTAATCAGACCTTTTTTTGGCACAATTTTTGTCTTGTTTCCTGCTAATGGAAGCTTGTTTTGTTTTGCGTTCACCCATCTCTGCAATTCCTTCCTATAACACTGCTTTCTCGCCCCCACCACCATCCCCAGGTCGATGCTTGCCCATCCCAACTCCACCCATCGCTGCTTGGTGGTTCTTAATGGTTCCTATTTCATTTTCACAGTTTTCAGAGACATTGGGATACATACCATCGATGTGGCAGACCCGTGGTATATAAAGTGTGTGCACACAGCTTGCTTCCTCTTATTGTAAAATTGATTAATCTGCACTTGTGTGGGCTGGTAGACAGCCCGTTTAAATTCCCAAGCAGCACATGTGGGAAGCTGATTACAAGCTGGGGAGCCAGGAGTTGAGATTTTTTCCCCTCCAATCTCTACTCGGTGTTCCTTTCCTGCAGCCATTCCGATAAAAATACATATTGTCTACTGGTAAGATGGTGCGAAACACGGTTAAAAAAGGTGCTTTCAAAATATAGACTTCTGTGACACGCAATCAAACTGTACCTAGTGCAAAATAAATATGTGTTCATTAAAATCACACACTCCATTGCTCAGCCTGTAACACCCTTACAATTTATCTGCAAAATATTACATATTTGTTATCAGGAGCTGCAAGTGACTCATTTAAAGCCAATTCTGGCTTCTAAGCAGCCTAAACTTTTGCAGATTAACCAGCTGCACACACTTGTATTTCTTTCAGACAGCAGACACCCTGTCAAGAAGTCATGTTTCTTGTTTAGCAGTCTGTCCCTCCCTCTGCTCCACAACGCAGGACACTCTTTCCTTTCCATTTCAGCTGAAGCATATCAACTGTCGGAATTAATCATCTGGGGACGGTTGTCTTTTAACAAAAAGTTGGACAAACAGTTTCTATTAAAATAAAAAAGTGCCTGGAGGAAGCTGCCCACTTTGACCTCTGTTTTCAATGGAATAAAAAGGTCTACAAATCCCAAAATGCATATAAAACTGGTTTGGAGGAGTTAGGCATGCATGGCACTTGTAAACTTGATAGCTCTTTCTTTTACCATAGAAAAGTAGTAGGTGTCTTCAGATATCTGCTTTACTGTTCCTTGTTAAACTTGGTAACACAATCTGCACAAATACACTCCACACCATGCCACATAATTCCAATTAGCATATTTGCACTCAATGCCACACACTTCCATGCCACACAATTCAAGTCTACACATTTCCATTCCACACCACATAATCGACCAACAAACCACATACCTCAACAACACAATTACACAACACACCACATACATCTAATCCACACTACAGAATCCAACATAATGCCATACAATTCAACAGCAGACCATATAATTTAACTGCACTACATACCACTCTACAACACAAAATACCATTAAATATAATTCCAGTACACTCAATATCACATAATTGCTATCCACATAATTCAATCCACCCCACACAATTCCAAAACTAACAATTCGAACAATTCCATTCTAACCCACATAATTTCATTCCATACCACATGCAACCACTTCTCTCCAAACCAAACCACATGGGTAAAAGACATTGGCCCTCATTACAACCCTGGCGGTTGGTGTTAAAGTGGCGGTAATACCGCCAACAGGCTGGCGGTAATTACAGCCAAATTATGACCATGGCAGAAAGATCTCAGATATACAGCCAATGTACCACACCGACCGCCAGGGCGGAAACAACAGCCCACCATATTATGACCCTGCAAACCGCCACCTTTTCCAGGCGGTACCAAGGACATCAAAAGCCTGGCAGAAACAGAGCTCAGAAGGGAAAGGACTCACCATTGGAGACACAGGCAACAACGCCGCTATTGAGCCCGAACTGCATGTCTTCCCCATGATTTTCTACGTGCTGGTCCACCACAAACACCAACGCCGGCGAAGACGACGACAGTAAGTACAGCCGCCTAGCACATAAGGGAGGGAGGGAGGAAAATCACAGTGACACACACACGCAACCCCCCCCCACTCACCCAAACACCATACACACAGTTAGCTGCATTACTAAAATATGTTTTCCCTGTACCTCAGATGAATAATGCAAGGGCAAAACGATTTTGAAAAAGGGAATGTAATGAGAGCAACACATCAAGATAAATAAGTGAGGCAAGATAATAGATATATACATATGTACACAAAAAGGGACACAGCCCAGCCCACAATGTAAGTAGTCCACATGGCCAAAGGCCAAGGCCACGCACGGCACCTGCATCAACACGGAGAGAACACTGCAGGGGCATCATTTGGGAAATAGGCAGGCACCTCAGGAGAACGGGGGGCACCTCAGCCAGCAGATGTAGCAAGACCACTGGTTCTGGAGGGGGCAACATGCCCTGTGCTTGGTCCAGGGGAGTGCAAGGCCACAGTCTCTCAAGCGGGTGACTTGTCCACTTGCTCTGGAGGGGGCAACATGACCTGTGCTTGGTCCTGGGGAGTGCAAGGCCACAGTCTCTTGAGTGGGTGACTTGCCCATTGGTTCTGGAGGGGGCATCATGCCCTGTGGTCTTGATCCTGGGGAGTCTGGGCTAGGTGGGTGTCTTACCCACAGGCTCTGGAGGGGGCATCGTGCCCAGTGCTCTTGATCCTGGGGAGTCCGGGTTAGGTGGGTGTCTTACCCACTGGTTCTGGAGGGGGCATCGTGCCCTGTGCTCTTGATCCTGGGTAGTGCAAGGTCACAGTCTCTCAGGTGGGTGTCATGCCCACTGGCTTTGCAGGGGGAGGCCGCAGAGCAGCCCATGGAGGTAGGATTACATTCCGTCCGCCAGCAGTGACGGCTGCTCAGTGGTGGTGCTGCTGCTGGTGGGGGGAGGCTCCTGACCATCCCCTGCAACCTCGGATGGCTGGTCACTGGAGGTGGTGGTGCTGCTGCTGGTGGGGGGTAGGCTCCTGCCCATCCCCTGCAACCTCGGATGCTTGCTCACTGGAGTGGTGGTGCTGCTGCTGGTGGTGGAGGAAGGTACCTGCCCATACCCTGCAACCTCGGATGGCTGCTCAGTGGAGATGGTGGAGATGGTGGTGCTGCTAGGGGGGGGGGGGTAGGCTCCTGCCCATCCCCTGCAACCTTGGACGGCTGCTCAGTGGAGATGGTGGTGCTGCTGGGGGGGAAGAGGCTCCTGCCCATCCCCTGCAACCTCGGATGGCTGCTCACTGGAGATGGTGGTGCTGCTGCTAGTGGGGGGAGGCTCCTGCCCTTCCCCTGCAACCTCAGATGGCTGCTCACTGGAGGTGGTGGTGCTGAACAGGTGGGGGGAGGATCCTGCCAGACGGCTGCCCAACCATGGTTGGTGGTGGGGGCTCCGTCACAGTTCCTGCCCCAGGCCCCTTGCTCTTCCTGCCTGCTGGTGCTGGCTCCTTGCTCTTCCTGGCAGCTGGGGGTGGCTCCTTAGTATTCCTGCCAGCTGGAGCCGGCTCCTTTTCCTTCTCAGCAGCAGCTGGGGCAGGCTCCTTTCCCTTATTAGCAGCAGCAGGGGCAGGCTCCTTTGTCTTCCTGGCAGCAGCTGGGGCAGGCTCCTTTCTCTTCCTGGCAGCAGCTTGGGCAGGCTCCTTGCTCTTTCCGGCAGCCGGGGCAGGCTCCTTTCCCTTGAGGCTGCCTGGTGCCGGTTCCTTTCCCTTGAGGCTGCACGGTGCAGGCTCCTTCACCCTCAGGACATGTGCCTTGGATCCTTTTCCACCATGAGTGGGTGTGGTGATGACTGGGCCTGTGGACGAGGTGGCTGAGGTGCTTGGCTGGGTTCTTCCCACCCTGGCCAGACTTGCAGGATGGGGGGGAGGGGAGGAAAGGGTAGGGTAGGGAACAGGTCAATGGTGGATAGGAACAGTTTCGTAGGGTCATTGGGGTGGGAAGAGGGAGAAGGAATGGAGGAAGATGGAGTGGCTGTTAGAGGTGTCTGCCTGCTGATTTTGGGTGCAGGTGCATGGGCTGGATGATGTTGTGATGTGGATGGCTGTTAGGTGTCTGAGTGCTTGCGTTTGTGTACCTTAGGAGGGGAGGGACAGACAGTGGGAGAGGACACAGGGGACATGTGCATGGCTGTTGTGGCGGTGTCTGCCAGTGAGGTGTGTGTTCTGCTTGGTGTGGTGGTGATGCTGGTAGTGGATGATGATGTAGTGCATGCAGGTTTGAGTGTAGACAGAACTGGGAGGGAGGTGGAAGAAGAGGAGGAGGAGACAGTGGAAATACTGGATGTTGATATGTCTGCATCTGGATGGTGTTTGTGGGAGTGCCTGTGGGATGAAGTGTGGTGCTTGTGTTTGCCTGTCCCACTCTTGTGTGTTTTCTTGTGTGCATGCTCGTCTGCCTGTGTGCTTGGGATAGGTTGGGGTTGAGGAGAATGGGATTGGGAAGAGGAAGTTGGAAGGAAACAGGGACAATGGCTGCCATCAGACAGGAGGCCAGAGCCTGGATCAATCTCTTTTGGGCTGCCAAGCCAGTGTGAATGTCCTCCAGGGATACACTTGGTCAACGGCTGCACCAACACCACCATTGGCGTACACAGCACCCTCACACACAGGGAACAGGCCTACACACTATGCATTGCACTACCAGTGATATTGCTACCCACCAAGGCATGGGGAGGGGCACACACCGGCAAATGCAGCACACCTGGGACCCACGCAGCCCTGACCAGTACTGGTGCCTAAGAGCTAGGTAGCAGGATTATCCCTTCAGAACCCTAGCCACCATGGGGCCTACACTGCAATGCCAGGCCTGGCCTATGGGCACCCACTGACACCCCCCCCCCCGGATACTACCCTACCATGCGTAAGTTGTAATGATGGGCACTGTACTCACCCCCTTGTGGCTGCTGTGATGCCCTCAAGCGCCCATCCAGCTCTGGAAAGGCCACTGCCAGTATGCGGGCCATCGGGGGGGGGAGGGGGTAAGGGTTCTACGGGCACCCCTTCCTCGTCGGCAGGCCATCCCCAGCTGGGCCTCTGCCGTCTTCCATGCCCAGCATCTCAGGTCCTCCCGCCGTTTGCGACAGTGAGTGCTCCGTCTGCCGTAGACCCCCAGGGTCGGCAAGTCCTTGCCACGTCCTTCTTTTGATGGCCGCTGACCTGCAGAGGAAATACACACAGGAAAATAGTATTAGTCAAACATTCCTGCCTGTTACAATTATGGCCCACCATACCCCTTCACATCACCATTTCAACACACATGGCCCAGGACACAACCAATACGCTGCCCAGAGGACATCCACCCACCCACCCCCCTTACAAGAGGCCTTCACACACAACTCCATGTATTCATGCCACATGCATCGTGCCCACAGTGTACTCACCTGTTGGTCTGGAGGCCCATACAGCAGTCCGTACTGGGGTAGGACCCCATCCACTAGTCTGTCCAACTCCTCCGAAGTGAAGGGATCGGGCCCTTTCCCAAGTCACACGGGCCATGGTAGGTTCCAGACTCAGGTCACAGCAGCACATGCAGTGTAGGTCCTCTCCTGTTGAAGATCAGGTAGCAAGTAAGAGAGAAAATGGCGGTCACGTCCGTGGCAGTGCATACCGTCACCGCTGGCGTAGATCACCATTGGCCACTGTAATGTAATGTAATGTAATTCGAGATTTATGAAGCGCGTTCCTACTCAAAGAGCATCGAAGCGCTGGGAAGAAAGCATGTAGTAAAAAATAGACAGAGGATAAGAAAAATAACAGAAATAATGAAGATAGAAAAACATCCAATAGAAGAAACAGAAACAAACTAAATCAAAGACCCTGATCTTGATGTACCAAAAAATTAACGAGGAAAGAGCCAAGTTTTCACCATTTTCCTAAATTTCATATAACCTGATTCTTGCCTAATATTCTGTGGGAGAGAGTTCCATCCTCTGGCTGCAGCTACTGTAAAAGCTTTGTCTCCCCATTTGGCTTTATGTGTGCGAGGGACCTGAATCAAGTGAGCTTGGGAAGACCTCAAGCTTCTTTTAGGTACATGCAGGAGGAGTCTGGAAGTCAGGTACCGTGGTCCTATTCCAGGAACTGCCTTAAAAGTAAGACAGAGCGACTTAAACTGGATACGCTGCACCACAGGTAACCAATGTAATTTCCTAAGACTCTCTCTAACTGATATACATCGTGGGAGATTAAGAACCGCTCTGACAGCGGAATTCTGAACTAAGTGGAGTCTTTTTATCAGCGCCTTATCCAGATTAAGGAACAGTGCATTACAGTAGTCTATCTTGGACATTACCAATGCCAGGATAGCAGATACTCTCCATTTATGTAACAGTAGGGGAAGATTTTTCTGAGCATTTTAATTGACCATAAACTGATGTTTACCACATGATTAATCTGTTTTTTAAAAGACAGATGTTCGTCGAACTAGATGCCTAGGTTTCTAGTAACAGTAGTGGGCACAGGGCAGTTACTACATTCAGAGGGCCACCACCATGAGTTCCTTAAATTCTTTCCAGGTCCAAAACATAAAACTTCAGTTTTGGTGGCATTCATTTTTAGCCAATTGGTCTTCATCCATTTACTCACTACCACCATACAATTACTAAACCGATCTGCAACCTCCTCCCATGGCTGATTTATAGGAATAATAAACTGGGAGTCATCAGCATAGAAAGATGGAATGAAACCAAAAGTACGAATTAGACTAGCCAAAGGCGCTACATACACATTAAACAATCTGGGGCTGAGGGAAGATCCCTGCGGAATCCCACATGGCAGAAGATAAGGTCTAGATTTGAAATCACCACAGATAACTGTGGTCCATCTATTTGTAAGAAAAGACTTCAAAAGTTTAAGCGCCTTGTCCCTCAAACCCACATGATGCAAACGGGACATTAATAGTGTGGGAGAGATAGTGTCGAAGGCAGCGGATAAATCTAAAAGAACCAAAACGGCCCCCTGTAAGCCATAGGGCCCAATGTTACCCAATGAGGAGTTGCACAGCGGTTTCCGACCGCCTCCCGCAACGGCACACAACGCCAGAGGAATTACCTCACTTCCACCTGTTCCTCCACACAGGACAGGCGGATGCCATTTCACGGGGGGCTGGACATTTGCTCCATCACTGGTGAAATTTGGACTTTCAGGACAATTCACACTTACCCATTACAAGTTCACAGCATGCACAATTCTGGTGTTGCCCCATTGTTCAGTTTGTGACCCGCTCCTCATTCTTTTGCCTCATAGAATGCTACAGTTGCGGATGAACAGGAGATGGAGACATATCCCCGTGTACAGACCCCTGGTTGACTTGGCAACAATGGAGGACAGGCACATTATTCTCACCTATAGACTTGACAGGGCCACAATCACAGAGCTGTGTGCCCAATTGGAGCCTGATCGGATATCTGCTATGCGTCACGCCACTGGGATCCCCCCTCTTGTGCAAGTTCTATCAGTGCTCCATTTCCTGGCAACTGGTTCTTTTCAAGTGCAGAGGGCTTGGAAGCAGGGATGTCACCGCCAATTTTCTCAATAGTTCTGACAAGAGTGTTGTCTGGCCTGATTAAACACATGTGCAGCTACATTGTATTTACCCAGGTTGAAGATTTGGCCACAGTGAAGGCCGAGTTCTATGCAATGGGACATATCCCCAACATAATTGGGGTGACTGATGGAACACATATTGCATTTGTCCCCCCCCGTCAAAATGAAAATGAACAGGTGTTCAGAAATCCACTTTATGAATGTACAGATGGTGTGCTTGGCGGATCAGTACATCTCCCATGTCAATGCTAAGTATCCTAGGTCGATGCATGATGCCTTTGTCCTGACCAATAGAAGCGTCCCAAATGTGATGTCCCAACTACAGAGGCACAGGGTGTGGCTAATAAGTGAGCCCTGGTCCCCACCCAGTATATGGCTATGGTGTGGGCCATATGGGATAGTTTGTGGCTAAATGTTGTCCTTTAATATTGCAGGTGACTCTGGTTACCCCAACCTATCATGGCTGCTGACCCCTGTGAGGAATGCCAGGACAAGGTCAGAAGAGCGTTATAATGAGGCCATGGGTGAACCAGAAGGATAACAGAAAGGACCTTTGGCCTCCTACAGGTCAGGTTCAGGTGCCTCCATCTAACAGGTGGATCTCTGTGCAACTCACCCAAGAAGGTATGCCAGATAATAGTGGCATGCTGCATGTTGCACAACCTTGCCCTGAGATGCCATGTCCCTTTTCTGCAGGAGGAGGAGGCTGGAAATGCCACAGTGAGGATGAGGAGGCAGAGGATGAGGATGAGGACAACAGAACATCAGTCATCAGACAATACTTCCAATGACACACAGGTAACTTCTTATTTCAATTAAATGTTTGGGAATTTCTGTGGCACTGGCATGCTGTTATTTCCCACTTCTATGCCCACTTTTTGGCAATTAATTTTACAGATGTTGGTGACCTCACATATGCTCCTTGTGTGATCACTGCAGCCAGCTACAGGTCACACATCTATGCTCATTTTCTGTACAGTTGAATTGCAATGTCTGTACCTGCTGAAATGAATACATACTTAAAAACATTGACATACTACAAACTTCTTTTTTTTTCCCCAAGAGTGTTTATTGAAGTGCTAAAATATAGAGGGGCAATTGCAATGGGAAGGGGTGATGATGATGGAGGAAGTTCCAGGGTATTGTTCCAGTCTGTTTGTAGCACAGGTGCATTGTCCATGGGGACATAGGAAGGGGAGCAATGGCAGTTCAAGGTGGACAGGGTGAGACACAAGGGTGACAATCAGGAGAGTCTCATTTCCTGGCAGGGGTCTTGACATGTGTCTCTGGCTTCTGTCTGAATTGCAGGGAACGTTTGTGGATGGTTCACCTTCTGCAGGGGGAGGGGTGCTGGTGGCCTGTTTGTCCTGTGGAGGGGCCTCCTAGCCACTAGCGACAGCGGAGGTGGAAGGCTGTTCAGATATCTGGCTAGTGGCAGAGGCCCGCTGTTGTCTGACTGCCTCCCTCGTAATATTGGCCATGTCTGCCAGCACCCCTGCTATGGAGACCAGGATGTTGTTAATGGCCTGCAAGTCCTCCTTGATCCCCTGGTACTGTCCCTCCTGCAGCCGCCTGTTCTCCTGTACATTGTCCAGGATCTGGTCCATTGTGTACTGGGAATGTTGATATGCTTCCTGGATCTCTGCAAGCGCCTCCTGGAGAGTCGGTTCCCTGGGCCTGTCCTCCCCCTTGCGCACAGCAGTCCTCCCAGTTTCTCTGTTGTCGTGTGCCTCTGTCCCCTGAACTGTGTGCCCACTGCCACTGACACCAGGTCCCTGATTGTCTTGCTTGGGTATGAGGTGTGGCCTGGGGTCCCTGTAGAGGTGGACACACTGCTGACTGACGTGTCCTAGGGACAGAGGTATGAGTACGCTGGGTGGGCGCTGTGTAGTGTTTCCTGATGGGGGAGGCTCTGTGGTGGTGTGTGAATGGGCCTGGATAACTAGCTGTCCAGAGGTCCCTGATGGGCCAGGTTGGTCATCTAGATCCTGAAGACCACAGTTGCTGTCATCATTGTGGGCCTCTTCAGTTGGGGGACTGGATATTGCTGGCACCTCCTCTCTGCTGACATTGGCTTGGGAACCTGTGGGGATGTAAACATTGTGTTATTGTTTCTTTGTCTGACATATTGTGCATCTGTGGCTTGCCCTCTTTGGTTGTATTTGCCCTGGCAGCTTTAAGTTGTGTAAGTTGGTATAGGGTGGGATCGCTGACTCTCTCTAGTGTGCATGCTTTAGTGATAGGTGTCCATGCAGGGCTGTGAGCAGTCTCCATGCATTGGTATGGCATGCAGGACTTGGCATTGGGATGAGTGAGATGTGATGGTGGGGTGTGTGGGAAGTGGTGGAGTCATGGGAGTGAGGGTGGGAGTATGTGATGGCATTCAGGTAGGGGGTAGTAGTAGAGAGTTGACTTACCAGAATTCAGTCCTCCTCCTACTCCGGCCAGGCCCTCAGGATGCATGATTGCCAAGACTTGCTCTTCCCATCCCATGCTGTTAGTTGTGAGGGAGGAGGTGGGGGTCCACCACCAGTCCTCTGTACAGCAAGTTGGTGTCTTGCTGCAATGGAACATACCTTCCCCCGTAGGTCGTTCCACCTCTTCCTGATGTCATCCCTAGTTCTTGGGTGCTGTCCCACGACGTTGACCCTGTCCACAATTCTCCACCATAGCTCCATCTTCCTAGCAATAGATATCTGCTGCACCTGTGCTCCAAATAGCTGTGGCTCTACCCTCATGATTTCCTCAACCATGACCCTTGGCTCCTCCTCTGTGAATCGGGGGTGTCTTTGTGGTGCCATAGGTGTTGTGTGAGGTGTGTAGGTGAGGGTGTGTAGGGTGATGTGTTGGGGTGTGTGATGTGGGGTGCGTGGGTGGTGTATAGCTTTAAGTAGCGTTTGGCTCTGGTTTTGTCTGTGGTCTCGGTGTCTGTCTCGTGTCAATGTTTTGTAGTCATAATGGGTTGTGGTTAATGTGGGTGGGTGTTTTATAGTGGTATGGGTGTGTTGTGTGTCAGGTGTGTTATTTAAATTGACCAATGTGATGTTGTTTTGTATGTGTGTGTATTTTGAGCGTGCCGGTATGTACCGCCAATGGTTTACCGCCGTTGAATTTCTGCCGTTGTGATTCGTGGGTCATAATGTGGTGGGCGTTTTTCCCTTGGCGGAATGGTGTGGGTTTTGATACTGCCACTTTACCACTGACATTTGGTGTGGCAGAATTGTCTCTGTGGCTGAATAGTGATGGCTTGGTGTATGTGTGTCATAATATGGTGAACGGATATGCGCGGTGGCAAGTTGACAGTTGGCAGCGTGGCCGTAAGTGGGATTTACCACCAATGTCATAATGAGGGCCATTGTCATTTACTATGCCAATAGCTCTAACTCTCACAAATGTGAGACCTATTGTATTGCAAATGCTTGCTTAGTACGTCTACTGCACACTGGAGAAGCCAAAAGTTTGGGATTTAGCACGCTAAGCTGCATCTGTGCATGCAACAGAGGCAAATAGCATTACTGAATGCCTATGTTTGCATGCTTTGGCACTTTAAAGATAGACCTTGTTATTTACATCAGTAAGGCATTTCTTTCAGTGTACAGCTCATATTTGTTTATGATTCAGCGAGAGGAGTCCTTGCAAGTAAACAAGCATTAGAAAAGCCAATTGGTCTCACTTTGCCAGTGATGAGTGGGCATCACAATTTTCTTTGCCAATGCCTCACCAGCCATGTTAAAAACGGACAGAATAGTGTTTCAAAACTTTCAAGCTGGACACTGTATTGTGTGAGGCAATGTGCACTGTGTAGGCATGCCACCCAATGCAATGGTCATCTTGAAGGTATAGAAAGAATTGTTTTCTATATTTTTCACAAGACAGGTTGCAGCTACTGGATTTGCCAATGCTGGTGGATGTTATAAGCTCCCTGCATTGGCAAAGCCAACATTGGTTACCACCATGGTGTAGGAGAGGGTGGTAGGAAAGGGAGACCATTTAAAAAAAAAAAAAAATGAGAGGGCACCAAAAGGCACAGAAAAGTACAGGCAGATAAAATCCAGGCAGCATAAGACTGCCATCTGGCACTGTGCGTGCAGCAGAGAAGCACTAGGCATGCCACAGTGAAGCACTAGGCAAGAGACAGGATGAGCGGGTCACAAGGGAAAGCAAGCATTCAAGGACAAGACATATACTCAGATGGAGTGCTAAACAACTTAAAAGTCAAAGAACAAAGGTACCCCTAACGTCAGCTGCGAAGGATACACCTTAGTCAATCACAAGCTATGCTCCAGAGGAGGACAAACACAAAATCGAGAGCAAAGTTGTTCAATAAAGATCAGGGAGCATAGAGTTTTCAAACTAGCCATTTATTTATAAGCAAGAGTATATATGAAACCTACTCTATCTAGTAATGCATACAATGCTGTCTGCATCAAACAGTTGGAACAGTCCATGGAAAGAAATCAAAACCATCTATTTGTAAAACTATGCATTCTGACCATTCCTTAGGCCAATAATATTTTAAAAACATTAAAAGCAGTTTGGGTTACCCAGGTAAAAATAAACCAACATTTTACCAGTTTTTAGCAGTGCAAAATATACTCACCTGAAGGGGGTGGGGGAAGGTTAGTAGAGGCGAAATTATTTGAGGCAGGTGATTCAGGCCCTCCAGGAGGTAGGCCTACTCCTGCTTCATGACTGAAAACAGGCACAGTGGGAGTCGCAGAGGTAGGTATTTGGCCCATCAAGGGGACAGAACGGGACGCAGGCTGTGCTGTATTAGGAAAGAAGATGAAACAGATGATGGGGCTAAAGAAGAAATGAAGAGCAAACATCAGGCAAGGGTTCAATGGGTACAATAGTTCTTTAAATAAACGTTGAATAGGAAAACTAGGTGTGCTGTAAATGTAGCTAGCTGAAGACTTGCTACTAAAGCCATTGAAAAACCGAAATACTGAATTAGTAGCTTTTTGCAATTTATTATAGTTTTGCCCAAAACACAAATTAAATTGCTTTAACATTCCATGCATAATTGGTCCTTCATATGGTTACATTTACACCAGGCTATTCTCCGCTTCACAGACAGTCTTCTGAAAGGCCCAGGAATAGGGTGGCTTAAGTGTAAAATGTAGCACTATAAACTGAGAAAGAGATTAAGCATAAGTACAGTGAGTGGACGACGCACAGTTTTGTAGAACAAATTTAAGAGAAATACAGTTAGTAAAATGAAGTAGTAGGAACAAGTAGTACAACGAGTAGTGTAACCATCTGATCACACATTGTTGGGGCAGAAATATTTCCAGAGTAGTCTATGGGCATGTATCCTTGCCCTGGGTGTCGACTGCATATGAAACATGTATTCAGATTTTTGGCTTTCTCTCACATCACACTAATCTAGTACATGCACACACACCTAGGACTGTCTATGGTAACAGGACATCCAGAACTTGTTCTATGACCTGAGGGGGCACACTAAGCTTGCCCCTATGCAGGGTAAAAAACTACTGTCCATGACCTGGGCAAGAAACATAAAAGGGTGGTCACAGCATTCAGAGTTTTTGTTAATCATTAGGTTTACTAGACTTATTTCTATGTCAAAGAAAGTGTTGTCTACTGACTCATGTCATGTAAAGTCAGACTGTTATGTAGACTCCAGATACTTATGCTGACATTCAGTGTGCATGTCGAGAGCATGTATGTGCAGTGAGTGTTTGGAATATGTACAGTAATAGGACTTTGTGTGGAGTGGGTGGTGAGTACAGAGACCAGTGGGATCCATTCTGGATGGGCCCAGATTTTGCAAGGCACCAGATTGAAAGTGGATAGAGCTTCGAAAAACGGTGGGAATGTACTAACTGGCTTCATGTCACTGGAAGGCAGAGACCCTGACAATGAAGCAAAGGCAGATCGAGAGGGGATACCATTTAGTTGTTCAATTAGGTCCTTGTTATGCTGCTGGTAGGTTCTTACTATGCACCTCCACTTAGAGGATGAAAGGGGTGAGGGGAGGACTGCAGTTTTTGTTGTTCACAATAAAAATGTTTCTAGGCACGGACTGTCCTTTCAACTGTCCCTGATCACTACTTCAGGCAATCTGATGACAGCCAAGTACAGAGATCTCACACTTAATTGTGACCTTATTATGTGTACTCTTACCTGGTGCCAACTGTCTTGCTACCTGCTGTCTAAGAGTCATCACTCTGCACAAAGGTGATGCCTGATAAACAGACAGAAAATGACAGCTGCTCTAAAATATTCGACAGTGGATCTACAGACCCCATCTTAAAAATGTTTACACAAGTGAGATTCAAACCATCCCACTCAAGTTCCAAGTTCTTCATGACCAAGAAAGGGACTGCTCTGCAGAGTACTCAAATGACTGCTATGTGACCAGGACAGGTATTTGCATGGCAGCCAGCCTTCCAAAAGTAAGTGGGCATCACCTAAAGGCTGCAAATTTTGCTCGAGGTGCTGAAGGTCTGCCTAGAGGTTTGCCTGTCTGTGGAGAGGGAAGGAGCATGCCTGACCCTGCAAAAGGCACAGCTGTCTAGGATTGAAAGCCAAGACTATTCCAGGCCATGGGAACAGCCCGAAACAAAATCAAATGATTATAGGGGAGTGAAGTAAGGTGTGCTTTCTGTGTGTGGAGAAGTCTCCAGTCACCCTGAGTAGTTCTTGCCATAAACTGCATTAAGACTTTCTAAAATCGCCAAGTAACCTTGTGACTGAAAACTGGAGAAGCTGCTGTGCGAATCCTTCACTGCCAGCAAATTTGGAGCCCTGATTGGCCTGGAGGCTGTAACTACAGAAAACATCTAGCTTTTAATGATCGACCTGGAAGTAGCACCTGCTATTCACGCACCGGACAAGCATACATCCTAGCGAGGCTGCAATGGTCGAAGAAAAGTGTTGCCATGTCTGCCACCGCACTACCTCCTAGCTGTCAAGTTCTAAGTGAGGCTGTAGTGGTGGCCCCAGCAGTCCAATAACCTTCGCCACTGAAATAGGACCACCGCAGGCACCCGTCTCTCCCCACGAAAACTGCAATGGCAGGCAGCAAGTAACCAAAGAGCCAAAACTGTTATGTGGAATAACAACTTGAAGCAGACAGTTCTGCTAAAGAAACTAGACACTTTTTCCAGAAGAACCTGAAGAAGTTGTTCATTACCTTCATTAACACTCTTTCTGGCAGAAGCTCTATCAAACTGCAGATTCCTCGCCTTTTGAATATTCCCCAGGCGTCAAACTGGATCCCTAAACTTTGCAGCTGGACCACTGCACGCCATTAGGTGTGCACTGAGTGGCTCCACACTTAGGAGGTTCTGCTCCGGAAACAATAGGCAGTGACATCTGTTGCTTTCGAGGCCGTCTGCACCACCAGACGCAGAGCCTCAAAGGCAAATCCTGGAACAGGACTGCATTTTACAGTGTTTGCCTTCTTTATGGAACATATAGCACAGATTCTTACCCGGGTAAGTCTTTATTTGGTATCTATTTTGCTAAGATATTTGTTATGCTTGTTTTTTGATATTTTGCTTTGGGTACTAATTATGGAACATATGACATTTATACTGACTTGGGCAAGTCGCTGTTGAGTATCAATTATGCTAAGATGCTCGTTACACATGTTTTTGATATTTTACTCTTTGTGCCAATTATGATGTGAAACTGAACAGCGCTGTGTGGTTCAGACGATAATGTATTGGAACAGTTTACTAATGAGTCTGCTGAGGAAAATAAGGATGTGATTTTATGAGACTGCACAATGGAAGCCTTTTTGTGTTATGTCCCCTTCTTCCCCTGCATCACTGTCATTATAATAGTCACCCTATCGCATGGGCTAAAGCGTTAAGCTGTATGGGGTCTTATATTAGGTCTATCTCAGAAGCAGTTAGACCTATAACTTGATGGTTGATTTAAATGTGTATTAAGTGTCAATTACAGTTCACTTTACTATGGAGATGGATGAATTTTGAAATAAACTCTACTAACAGTCATAACAAGCCAGATTTATAAGGACCTGACCCTTGTCATATTTCATTGGTATGTATTCTGCCCACCTCATGTTGTTGAGGCTGATTATACTGTTACCGGTCTGTGGTGGGTTCTTTTACTGAGAGTAGAAAGGAGGCTTCAGGCGATAATGATATAGTGAGATTTGATAGATTTATTCTTGTTGTAGTTTAACAAATGTTTTCTTTTTGTACTCTTAACTTTGTTATCCTTAAGTCCTTCTTCATCCCTTTGTTAACTGGCCTTCTTCTCTTTTTCTTTCTCTCTTGTGGCGGGCACTGGGGCGTCGTGAAGCGCTCTGCGAAGGTTCTCCTCTGGGGGCCCGTCTTCCGTGTCGGCGTTCCCTCTCCTCATTCTGGCGGTTCATTGGGGTTTTTCTGCTCCGGCATTTCGGTCGGGCTTTCTTCAACCCCTGGCCGCGACACAGCTTCCGGGACCCGGAAAGTGCCCCCGGGGGACTGCCCCATTTGTCCCAGGAAGCCGACTGTAGCGGGGCAGCTTCGGTTTCATTACACATCCCTCCCCTCAAAAAAAGCTGATAGAGACTTTGGCCGATTGAATGTCAGGAGAGAGAATCCGCGGTTACCAATTGGTGTCCCAGCAGATGCTGAACCTGGAAGATAAAGGGTTGTAACTCCATAAACCACCGTAGAGTTCTTGGATTTGTGTCTTTGTGGCGAGACAACCTAGTAAGGGGTGCATGGTCAGTCTGTAAGATAAAATGACGGCCCGGAAGGTAGTATTGAAATGTCTCAATGGCCCGTTTGATGGCCAGACATTCTCTTCCTATGATGGCATAATGCCGTTCACGTGGGAGTAGTTTTCTACTGATAAAGACAAAGGGGTGGTTATTGTCATGATCATCTTTTTGATATAAGACAGCTCCTATCCCCACGTCAGAAGCATCGGTTTGTAACAGGAATTGCCTCATAAAATCAGGACAAAGTAATATGGGTTCAGTAGTTAGACATTGTTTGAGAAATTCATAGCTATGTTGTTGTGCGGGGGAGTTTTTTGTTATTTTAGATGGCTTATTCTTTTTTAAAAGGTCGGTTAAAGGGGTGGCTATGGTGGTATAATTTGGAATGAACCGTCTATAATATCCTACAAGACCTAGAAATGATTGTATCTCCTTCTTTGACCTTGGAGTAGATACTTCCAGTACGGCCTCCACTTTGCTCATTTGGGGTTTGATGTGTCCCTTCCCTATGTGATATCCGAGGTATGCTATACTATCATTTGCATGGTGCATTTTTCGGGGTTCACTGTGAGCCCTGCTTCTTTTAATGTACAAAATAGTTCATTTAGATGGTGGTGATCGGACCATGATTCACGAAAAATTACAATATCATCAAGATATGCAGCCACATATAGGTAATGTTTTTGTAACATGCTTTCCATTAATATCTGGAACGTTGTAGGAGCCCCATGCAGTCCAAATGGGAGAAGAGCAAAATGGTATAACCAAGAGGGTGTGGATAATGCCGTCTTC
This sequence comes from Pleurodeles waltl, assembly GCF_031143425.1. Classification (NCBI taxonomy): domain Eukaryota; kingdom Metazoa; phylum Chordata; class Amphibia; order Caudata; family Salamandridae; genus Pleurodeles; species Pleurodeles waltl. Next base: position 1,148,796,727 of record NC_090445.1, on the reverse strand, counting down.
TCTCTATCTGAGGGGTGTAAGGGGATCTGCCAATACCCCCTGGGGAGATCTAGGATGGTCATAAATTGTGCTTTGCCCAACTTCTCTAACAGTTCATCCACTCTCGGAATAGGATAGGTGTTGAAGTGGGATATTTTGTTGACTTGTCGGAAGTTTATGCAAAAGCGAACCAAACCATTGGGATTGGGGACTAAAACAATTGGGGAACACCAGGGACTAGTAGAGGGTTCAATGATTCCCATTTGCAACATGTTTTGAACTTCCTGTTCTACGAGGGTTCTTCAGGCCTCTGGGATTCGGTAAGGGCGAAGTCGGACAAATTTATCTCCTGGGGTTCTGATGTGGTGTTGTATTAATGAAGTTTTCCCTGGTGTGGCTGAAAAAGGTCTTTATGGTTATATAACATCTCCGCGAGTTGTTTCTTTTGGATGGGAAGTAGTTGGGGGTTGAGGGCGGGAGAGATGATGAAGAGTCAACGACTTGTGGGCACAGACTGATCTCAAGGCTTATGTCCCTATTAACAAGGAATCCTATTTGTGGTGGTTCAGGGGTTTCCTCTCCTTCTCCCATTTCTTTAGAAGGTTATTATGGTATATAAGTTTTAAAAAAAAGTTTTTTTTATAATAATAGTTCAATGTGACAGGACTTACTATTTTAAGGAGTGTGAAGGGTCCCTGCCACTTGGCTAACAGTTTGCTTTCTGAGCTTGGTAAAAGAATTAGGACTTTGTCACAGGATTGTAATCGTCTGAGTCTAGTGTTTTTATCATAATACAGTTTTTGTTTATCATGGGCCTTCTCTAGATAAACCCTTACGTCCTCCCATACCGTATGTAATTGGTCCCTCACCTGTTGGCTATATTCGAGAAGATCTTTTTCCTCACTTTCGTCCTCTTCCCATTTTTCTGCGGCCATATCGATTAGGGATCTTGGTGGATGCCCAAAAACTAACTCAAAGGGAATATGACTGGTAGAAGACTGTTCATGGGTTCTTATTGCATAAAGGACTAACAGTAGCTTTCCTGAATCGTTGATTACCTTTTTTTAGCAGTATTTTGAGTGTCAGGTTGTATCTTTCTACAAGTCCATCCGTCTGTGATTGATAGACAGAGGTTCTTATTTGAGTAACCCCTAATATTTGACAAATTTGGGCCATTAGGCGGGACATGAAGGGAGTGCCTTGATCGGTGAGCAACTCCTTAGGAAATCCTACCCTCGAAAAGAAACCAATCATAGCATGTGCTATGTTTTTGGTGGTCATACTCGTGAGGGGTATTGCTTCATGATATTGAGTTGCATAGTCAACCAATATGAGGATATATATATAACCTCGTGATGAAGGGATAAGGGGTCCTATTAGATCCATTCCAACCCTAGAAAACGGAATATCAATAATGGGTAAAGGGAAGAGAGGTGCTTTCTTTATAGATCCAGGATTCACAAATTGACAATGAGGGCATTGTTGGCAGAAGCGACGTATATCTGAGAAGACCCTAGGCCAATAAAATCAATGTAAGAGGTACTCTTTGGTTTGCTCCCTTCCGAAATGACTGCCCCCATTAAACTGTGGGCCAAATATAAGGTTTGTATCCGAAAAGGTTGGGGTACTACCAATTGGGTTTGTTCTTGATTACATTTTGTTACTCTGTATAATAATCCCTTTTGTATTATGAAATCTGGGCCTACCGGTCCAGTTTTCTCTGTACTGCGACCTCCCAGGCATGTTTTAGAGTTGAGTCCTCCCGTTGACTTATTCAAAAGGAGGGTATGGTAGCTAGCACTGCCTTTCTGGTAGAAATGGTTTTCTAGACGGTTCTTGTCTCTGATAGGGTTTTCTTCATTCCCTTTTTTCTCTCCTGCTCATTTTAGGTTTATCTTTTCCTGGAGAAATATCTATTTGGGAAAAAGGGGTCTCCTCCCACCATGAGTTTTTTCCCTTATCTTTTTGAATACTATTTAACAATGCTGGGAAATTGCAAAAGTCTGTTCCAATGGTGAAGTCTTCAACTAAATGGGCAAATACTCCCGTTGGGATAGTCTCTTTCTGTTCATTCCACTCTATGGATACAGGGACTAATGGGTAAAGTTTTTGATCACCGTGAATGCAACAGATAGATACATATTCTTCCATTGGAGACAACGTTTTTGTCTACTAGACCAGCCCTGACGACGGATTGGCTACAGTCTAAGTCAATGAGTGCCCGGGTGGTTCTTCCATTGATATACAAATCTTTGGTATATCAGGGTGCGTCTTTCCCGGTATAAAATACCCTACCTCATGTAACCCCAATTTCCGTAGGTTCTGAGTTGTCAGCTTTATAGGGACAATTCCGTGCAATATGACCCCATTCAGTGCAGTTGTAGATTGTGGTAATTGACTGGCGTTCCTTTCTAGGCTTCTGGGTGGGGGGAGCTCTTCAAGAGATTTAATGGGCTTCGGTCGGTATCCTGAAATGGAAGGACGGGGTACTGTTAATGGTCCTTTTGATATTCCAGACTTAAAACTCCGGTGCTCGATGGTATGCACAGGCGAGATCTATTGCGGTGGTGGTATCTATTTTGGGATGCTGTTTAATCCAGTTTCGGATGGATGGTGGTAAGGCTTCCAAGAATTGTTCTAATACAATAATTTTAATTATTTCATCCCTATCTGGGCTGTTAGGTGTTCGCCACTCAAGTCCCAGGTCTTGGATCCAAAAATATAGGGCTTGTGGATTCTCCTTAGGGGTCCACTTGGTTTTGCGGAACCTAATCCGATAGTATTCCGTGTTGTGACTCTCTCCAGGATTCCCTTTTTGATTTCAGGATATGGGGTAGTACTGCCAGTGTTTATAGCCTGGTAGGCGGCTTGTAAGGTCCCAGTCAGGAGAGGAGCCACATATTGGCCCCATCGATCTTCTGGCCAGGTAGCAGAAGTGACAACACGCTCGAATTTTGTGAAGAACGCGTCAGGATCTTGGCCATCTTGATATTTTTGGAGGACTGAACTTGGTACATTGGGGTGTACCCGAGTTGCTGCAATTTTATCGGTTAGCTTCTGTAATGCAGTCTCATGTACTAGTTGGATGTTGGCTATTATGGCAGCCTGACTTTTAAGAGCATTCTGAAATGTCTCCCTATCTGTTTTTGCTTCTCTTTGTTGTTCTTCCCATACAATTTGGAGATGGCGTTGGCCTTCGGCCAGTCTCTGTATCATGTCTTCTAGAGTGCGTCTCGTTTCCATTTCGTTGTGTAAAGGATCCACACTCTTTTGTTTCAGAATCCCACTTCTGACACCACTGTGGTGGGTTCTTTTACTGAGAGTAGAAATGAGGCTTCAGGCCATAATGATATAGTAAGATTTGATGGATGTATTCTTGTTGTAGTTTAACAAATGTTTTCTTTTTGTACTCTTATCTTTGCTATCCTTAAGTCCTTCTTCGTCCCTTTGTTAACTGGCCTTCTTCTCTTTTTCTTTCTCAGGTATGGCGGAATCCGTTGAGAAGAGTGGTGTTGACGTGGTTCCCGGGGAAGGAGCAAAGGAAAAAGAAATATAATGCAGGTAAGGGTCTTTTCTTTCAGGCCTCTTAATTTGTGGGGTGGGGGATGTATCACCAGGAAATCATAAGAATGTGAGCCCAGTGAGTAGTTGTCTAAAAGAAAATATATAGGCTTTTGGTAAAAATCCAAGAAAAACGAGTCTTCTGAAGGTAGACACTATAGGACCCTTAAGCTTATAATACATGGTGCAAAACTCGTGTTTCTTTGGATCCGGCAGCCAGAGACAAAGGTAGAACAACCAAACCGTAAAAGCAAAACAAATTTTTAAAAAAGAACAGAAGGAGATTTCCCCAGTATCTATAAAGGGAATTAGAGAGGAAAAGGAAGAGGAAAAAAAACCACACAGAATAAAATAAAACGTACACGGAAGATGAAAGGGTGATAAAAACCCTTTCACCCATAATATCTTGAAGGTTAAGCAGGCATGCACGTACCTGCGAAAGCCACGTCCCTCCAGGGACGTGGCGGGCACAGGGGCGTCGTGAATCGTTCTGCGAAGGTTCTCCTCGGGGGCCGTCTTCCACTTCGGCGTTCCCTCTCCTTGTTCTGGCGGTTCGTTGGGGTTTTTCTGCTCTGGCGTTCCAGTCAAGCTTTCTTCCTCCCCCGGCTGAGTCGCAGCGTCCCCTTTTGCCTGTTCCTCCTGGATATTCGGGCCGCTGTCCTGCGACGCTGCTTCCGGGTCCTGGAAGGTGCCCCCGGGGTACTGCCCCATTTGTCCCGGGGGCTGATTTGTGGTGGGGCTGCTTCGGCTCCGTTACACGGTCTCTTAGATATGTAGGGTTATAAGGAATTTCTTTACTTCACTTTGTTTAAATTAAAATCTCTCAGTGATATTTTAGATATGTGTGCCTACTTTGGTACAATCTGTTTAAGTGTACTATGTATTGGGTAATAATGTGGTGTTTTGGAATCGGATTTATTTTGGGTTTAAAATTGGGGTTAAATTAACTGACTATGTTTTTAAAGGGCTTTTTTTATGGTTAGCTGGATTTTAATGTATTTTTGCATTTAATGTAAATATGTATACATACTTGTATGTGTGCACTAATATCTACAGCCCTGCATAGGTTTGTCACTTTTGGAAAGGAATTAAATACTGTGTGAAGCTCGTGTTTTGGACTGGAAATAAAGAGAGTTTACCCACAACATTGTAATGCTTTGTCTTCAATTAGAAATATAATGGGCTACATCAATCATGTTTAATTATTTCATTAGAATACTCCTTGAATTTTTTTATAGCCTCCAAGCATGAAGGTGGAGATTGCGGGGCCTGGTGCAGGATACTTCCCCATTGCTGCGAAAACAGATCTTCCAAAAGGGGCCGCCTGATCGGAGAAAAGACGCTCCTGCTCAGAAGCTCTAGGTACCATCCATGTCCCATCCAAGGCCACTAGAATGACTTGGGCCCAGTTGATTCTGATCTTATTTCGAACTCTGGGAAGAAAAGTGATTGAAGGGACGGCATATAGGGGTTCCTATTTTATGAACAGACTTTTTTGCCATATCCAGGTACAATTGCCACTTGTGAGCTGCTAAATGTCAATGGCTGAGATTCTCTGCCCTGGTATTCAAAGATCCTGGTAGGTGCGTCACCAGCAGAAATATTCCTTGAAGGTTCAACCATTTCCAAAGGTGCAGTGCCTCCTGGCATGGGGTCCACAACCTCACTGTGTGCTGTTTGTTGCAATATCACATGGAGGTAGAAGGCTTGATAGATGGAAGGCTTTCAGTGCAAGCAGATTGCCGTTTGCTCCAGAAAGTTGATATGGAGCCAGGCCTCTGCCAGAGACCAGAGGACTCTGATCTCGACCTCTCCCAGGTGGCTGCCTCAACCCAGAAGTGATGCATCAGTCACTACTGTCAGCTTTGTGTCAGTGGGAAGAGGGGACTGACGCTGACAAAACAGCTGTCTAGTAACAACCACTTCAGATCTTTTTCAATCTTTTCTGAACTCTGGACATGGTCAGAGATGTTGGGTCCACTGAGACTTCAGATCCCATGGCAGAGCTGCATATGCCACCGGGTGTGCCTGAATAGTGAGATGTAGGAGGCCATCAGTTCAGCAGACTCGAAGTCGACCTCTCTCAAATCCAACATTGGTTGAAAGATGGGGATCGTAGCCTGACAGCTTTGGACTCTCCTTTCCTGGGATAAAAACACAAAACGGAACAGTGTCCAGAATGGCTCAGATGAAGGAGAACATCTGAGAACTCAAGTGTGACTTTGGCACGTTGATAGTTGAGCCTAAAGATGACAGGAGGTTCGCTATCGTCTGAAGGTGGTGGCTGATTGCCTGGGGTGAGATTGTTTTTAACAGCCATTCATTCAATTGGGGACCTGTGACCTTGAAGATGTGTTGCTACCCTACCAGCAATTTTGTGAACACCCAAGAAGTACTGCTGAGACCAAAGAGGAACACAGTGAATAGAAAAATGCTCCCCTCCCACCACAAACCACCAGGTAGCACTGATGGCCCTTAAGGATGGGTAAATAGAAATAGGTGTCCTGAAGATCAAACGCCACCATCCAGTCTCAGGTCAAGGCAGACAAGACCTGGGAAAGGGTCAGCAATCTGAATTTGCCCTTCTGGAGGAAGTTAATGAGAGGTCAAATATCTAAAATAGAATGAAGACCTCCAACCCTTCTTTGGCACCAGAAAATAGTGAGAATACCAACCACAACCCACTCCTGGAGCAAGCACCCTTTGGCCAAAAGGGCTTGGACTTCCTGCCATAAGAAAGATGGATGGTCCTCCGTCTGTCGGTCCGGGGACCTTGGAAGGTGGGGTGGAGTGGCTATGAAGTGCAGGACTTTTCTCTTCCGGACAATCTGCATGACCCACCTGTCTGATGTTATGGCCTGCCGACCTGACCAGAATTGCTGGATCCTGCCTCAACTGGGTGGCTGTGCTCCACTAAGGGTGCGCTAGAGGGATTTTGAAGGTGGGCCCGTGGCAGGGTAGTGGGTGTCAAGCGACTCGTATGCTGTCCCTGGCCGTAGGGTAAGTGGTTGCCACAGCTTTGACCACAAAACTACTGGCCACTTTGCTGTGGCTAAAGCGGCTGGCGGTATGGGATACCTCTGCCACAATGGCAAAAGGAATGGTGGGGTTGAAATGGCTGGTGGGGCCAGACAGATAGGCCTAGTCAACGAGCTGTAGGTCTGCTCTCTATAAAGCACTCCAGGCAGAATCTGCCTTCCCCCCAAAAAAGTAGAGTGCTGTCAAAGGGCATTCCATAAGGGACTGGTCATCACATTAAAAATAATCTGTTGATCAGCACCAGACATGGCAACAAATGGCAACACAAGTGCTAATTGCTCGGCCAATGGAATCTGTAGTGTCCATGCAACCAAGAACTGTACATGTGGCAGCATTGCAGCAGTCCTGCATGGCTTGTGACTGAACAGGATGGAGGTCTTCTGGGAGAAATGATCCTCCATCAGATGGCCAAAAGATGGAGGCATGGCCGTAGGGGAACTCTTGAAGGGGAGGGAGTAGGCCCTTTGGACGATATACAAAACCCACCTGTCCATCGTGATGGATTCCCAGTGGGGCAGGTGATTGCCTATCCTGCTACCAACTGGCCGGAGGTGGGGGAATGGACAAGGAAGGGTTGGAGGTGGGGGCTGGGTGGACTGGGCAGACCTCTGGTTCCCTGTCCCACCAGCCCGTGGGATTCCACGTCCTCGGCCACGCAGGGGCTGAATGACATGCATGGCACGTTGCCTGGAGAAGGGACACAACAAGGAGCCCCTCCCGTGATCACAAAGGGGGGCAAAAGTAGACTGTATGGGGTAAGGGGCAGTGGAAAGTCCAAGGGACAGAGGCCGGGAGTCATCAAATCTCTCCAGCGCTGAGTCCTCCTTATCTCCAAAGAGATGAGCCATCAAAGGGCATGTCCATGAGAGTCTATTGGACATCCCCGGAAAAAAACAGAAGTTCTCTACCAGGCATGATGTTGTAATGCCACTGTCGACACAACCGATCTACCTTAAGAGACGGTCGTGTCCAGCCCACATTGTATGGTGAACTTGGCCGCATCTCTCTTGGAGGAAACAGCCTGGGAGACAATCGCACAGGCCTCCTTCAGGATATGCTGCAGAACTTGTACGACCGCATCCCACAAGCAATGGGTATAACGCCCCAAGAGGCATGCAGTGTTCACCGACCACAATGCCAGAATGGAGGAAAAAAACATCTTCTTCCCATGATGGCCCAGTCTTTTGGATTCCCTATCTGGGTGAGAGGAAGGGAATGTGCCTGATGACAAAGATGCCTGAATGACCAAGCTTTCAGGCACGGGTGTTCGGTTAGGAATTTAGGGTGGTTCGGGGTGGGCCTATGGCAGCAAGCGATTGCCCTATTCACAGGAGCCCCTGTGCTGAGTTTGGACCAGGTACCCAGAAGGACAGCGGTGAGGGCTTCATTGAATGGAAGGAACAGAAGCTCTGGGCTCAAGCACCTTCATCAGGAGATTAGTTCTGACCGCAACAGTAGTGGCCCTACTGACCACCATGGAGTAGAAAGCTCCCTCCACCGTAGCCAAGGTAGGAGGAGACAGCATGCCAGTGTCTGGGGAGGTATCAAGACCACAGGCCTCACCCACTTCCTGAGCCCAGTCCATGTTTGGGTCTTCTTGCTGGTATTCATAAGGGTCCAGTGATCTCTCCGACCCTTTCTCACATTCTTACCCATAGCAAAAAGGGTCTGAATCCAACCAGGAGTGGCTAGGTCCCATCGAAGTTGGATGCGGTGCCAGCCGACACTCTTCCGGCTCTGGGTCGTTGAGGATCAGGATCGGATCAACGTTGATTGTGGACCCAACTGATGTCGGGAGCATCGACAACATCACCAGCACCGGGGAAGGTCTCAGTTGTGCGACCGGTGACGGCGTAGATCTGGATGCGGATCAGGAGAGACTCTCAGTAACCGGAGCTGCCAAAACAGAACCCAAAGGGCCCCCCTCCGACCATCCCAGCCCTGAAGGCACCGCAAGGGGATCGGACTGCCCAAAAATGAGGCGCATGGCCTCATAGAATGCCTTTAGTTGGACAGGCGTCAGCCCAGCTCCCAGAAAGTTGGGGAGGTGCGGAGCAGACCCAGTAATAGGCTCCGCGGACACAGGCCTAGAGTGTCAATCCCGCCTTCCTGCGCTGCATCGTCGGAGCAATGGGGTGAAGTCAAAGAATGCCTGGCCTTCTTCGACGACTTCTTTTTTGTATCCGAATGTCCCAGTGACTTCGAGGACGACGAGTGGTGGTGACTCCACGGCAGGTCTCGAGACCTTCTTCTTGAACGAGGGCGGGAGTGAGGCAGAGTTGAGCGCCAGGCTGCCATTAGATTTAGTGATTCATCCCTCAAAGCCTTCGGGTGCATGGCCCGGCACTCAGAGCATGACTTTGGGTCTAGGCCACACTCCAGACACCACAAACAGACCTGATGCGGATCCGTCAATGGCATCGTTAGGTGACAATCTTCGCTAGGCTTAAACCGGGTCTTCGAGGGACATCCTTAGATGCACCAACAGTCACAACAAAATTCGACAAGCGTGTCGAGGCTGGTCAAAAAGTGACCAGAGTTGCTCTCTTCGGATCAGTGCGTGGCGTGAAAGAAAAGAACTGACATCCCCATGTCGAGGCAGTGCCTAAACTCGACCCCAACGTCATCACGGTGACCACGAAGCCAACGACAGACGTGGAGTCGATTGACAGCACCTAACAGCGCACAGGGGTACTATTAGAAGAAAAGTCTCCGGATCCAGTGTGACGCCTGGGTGAAATTCTAAGGTAAGGAATCTGCAACTAGAAGTTTCGATCAGAATATGATGTTACTCAGAACCCTGAAGTGAGAACACTGATGGAAGTTACTTTTTAGCCATCTATATTTTATGGATATATGGCCCCCAAAATCATCTGCTCCTGCTTTCAACTGCTACACAGGGGCAGAGGAGTAATGGGGGAGCAATATATAACATGGTCTCTCCACCCTATCAAAAATTTAAAAACGCTTCATCTGCCATCCTTAACCAGTACCCTGGACCTTACCTGTCCTTCTTCCCCCTTCCTGTAGCTATGCATTCAGTCACAGCATACAAGCAGCACTCTGAGAGCCTGGAAGGCCTTAATGACGTAGCAGCAATAACAAGCTTTTGTTATCAAGTATTGCTATGTCACAGCAGTGAGTTACCAGATTTAAAATCTGATGTAAGCCATATATAACATAATACTCTCTCACAAGTAACCCAGAGGGAAAAGCAATGAAAAGTAAGGAGACAAAGCTGGTGTTGCAAAACATCCTGTTGCTTCATTTCACTGGCAGTCTTTTTCATAAACTATGACCGGGAATGGGGAATGAAGGAGTTCTGATCAAGGCTAATGAGTAGTAGGGCTTGCTAAAAAAAGGGCAACTGGGCCTCAAGGATGGTGTTTGGAGGGAGGGATAGGAAGTGGAAGCATGGGGGAAGACTAGGAGGTGTGGGCACAACCTGAAGATGTGGAGTGTCTGGCTGGACTACAGCAAGCTGGAGTTAACATGTCCTGAAGCAGATTCACAGGATGGAGGCAATCCGCTATAATAGTCCTACATCACTCTGTGCAAGTTGTTCGTGAGGTTAACAAGGGATCTAAGAATTAGTGGTTGCTAACCAGGCCCCAGCACCAGTCAAGTCCCTTGTAAATGGTACCCCTGGTACCAAGGGCCCTGTGGCCACGGAAGGTATCTAAGGGCTGCAGCATGTATTATGCCACCCTGGGGGACCCCTCACTCAACCCATGTGCACTGCGCCTTGCAGCCTCTGTGTGCTAGTGGGGAGAAAAAGGAAAAGTCGACATAACCACAAACCACAGCCTGTGGCATAGGTAAGTCACCCCTCTAGCAGGCCTTACAGCCCTTAGGCAGGGTGCACTATACAACATGTGAGGGCATAGCTGCATGAGCAATATGCCCGTGTCTACATCCATTTTTAGACATGTAAGTGCAGTGTAGCCATATTGAGTATATGGTCGGTGAGTTTCTCTTTACGAACTCCACAGCACCATAATGGCTTCTCAGAATACTGGGAAGTTTGGTATCAAACTTCTCAGCATAATAAACCCACACTGATGCCAATGTGGGATTTATTGAAACAATCACACAGAAGGCATCTTAGAGATGCCCCCTGTATGTTAGCCCAACTGCTAGTGTAGGACTGACTGGTCTGTGCCAGCCTGCCACTTCCAGACAAGTTTCTGACCACATGGTTGAGTGCCTTTGTGCAGTCTGTGGTCAGAAACGAAGCATGTCCTGGGTGGAAGTGCTTCACACCTCCCCCTGCAGGAACTGTAACACCTGGTGGTGAGCCTCAAAGGCTCAGGCCTCGGGTTACAGTGCCCCAGGGCACTCCAACTAGTAGAGATGCCCGCCCCTCAAAGCCCCACTTTTCGCGGCAAGTCCGGTGAGAAAATAAGGTAAAACAGGGAGGAGTGGCCAACCCAGCCAGGATGATCCCTGATGTGCCCAGAGCTGAGGTGACCCTCTCTCTGCAGAATCCTCCATCTTGGTTTGGAGGACAGGGACCAATAGGGATAGGAATGTGCCCCCCTCCCCAAAAGGAGTGGGCACAAGGAGGGTGTAGCCACCCTCAGGGGCAGTAGCCATTGGCTACTTTCCTCTGACCCTTACATACCCCTAAATCTAGTATTTAATGGCCTCCCTGAACCCAGCTCACCAGATTCCAGGCGACCTACAAGAAGAAGGAGGACTGCTAAGTTGAAACCCCCAGCAGAGAAGAAGGAAGATGACAACTACTTTGGCCTCAGCCCTACCGGCCTGTCTCCTGCTTCAAAGAACCTGCAAAAAGGCCAGCGACGCATCCAGGAGGACCAGTGACCTCTGACCACTCCAGAGGACTGCCCTGCACCAAAAAGGACCAAGAACACCTGAGGGCAGCGTTCTGTCCAAAAGAAACCTACAACTAAGGACTACCACCTCACTCCAGATGCTTGAGTCCTGACCCCCTGTGCACCTGACACCCACAGCCCGTATCCAGATGGTTCACTCAGCAAGAAAGGGTCCTCAGACGATTGAGAGCAAGAGCTGACCCTCGGTCGACCCCTCCAAACCTCCACGACGACGCCTGCAGAGGGAATCCAAAGGACACCCCTGACCACGTGCTCCGGACAAAATATCCGACTCCTAAATGGCACACTGCACCTACAGCCCCCAGGCCTAGGAGAAACTGACCCCTGGTGCAGCATCGACCAGAAGGTGGTTCTCCTCCCTGTCCAGATGATGGTTTGCCAGAGAAGCCCCTATGGCCCTCGTCTGCTGCCTCAGAGTGACCCCCGGGGTCCCCTCATAGAGTTGTATTGAAAACCCAATGCCCTGTTTGCACCATGCACCTGATCGCCCTAGTGCCGCTGAGAGTGCATGTTTGGTGCTTACTTGGGGGCCCTCCAGTGCTCTCTTGAACCCGCTGGTCTGCCCTCCGAGTTATGGGTACTTACCTGCTGGCTGACCGGATTCAGATTACCCCCTGTCTCCATAGGGGCCCACATTAATTTGGTTCCTCTTTGACCTTTGCACCCGACCGGCCCAGTGCCGCTGGTAGTGGGTGTTTGGGAATAACTTGAACCCCCAACAATGGACTATCTAAACCCCGGAGATAGACACTGAAAGTTGAATACTTACCTGTATAACTGTACTATCTTTTCTTCCCCCAGGAACCGTTGAAAATTGCAGTGTCCACTTTCAAAATAGTGGTTTGCCTTTTTAAAGAAAACTGTATACATTGTCGATTCCATTCAAAGTCCTGATTATGTATAAATGCAAAGTACCTTTCATTTTATGTACTTACCTGCAAACTGAATCTTGTGGTTTCTAAAAATAAATTAACAAAACATATTTTTCTATATAAAATCCTATTGGTCTGGAGTTAAGACATTGAGTGTGTGTTTCTTCTATTGCTTGGGTGTGTACAGCAAATGCTTAACACTAACCTCTGATAAGCCTAACTGCTCGGCCACACTACCACAAATAGAGCATCAGTATTATCTGTCAAGCCTCTGGGGAAACCCTGGGCTCTGTGCACACTATATCTCACTTTGATATAGTATATACAGAGCCAGCTTCCTACACCCCAGTAGACATTTTTCTGGTTTTGGCTGATCGTGATCATACTGATCATCCTCAATATTTTCCTCCTGGTAATTGAAATTGAGCTGTGTATAGTTAGTGACTGCCTCAAAAGGTCTTTCATTTCTGTGACCAGGCAACCTAACAGTAGCTTCAGTGGGATCTTGCTGGGTACTCTATCCTCTAGAGCCAAACATCTTTTGGCAGATTATGTGGAAGAATCTTTGTCATTTCTGCCATCAACAATGATGTTGTTGGTGGCGAACAGTCAATAGTATGGATGGTGATGACGGTTGTGTCAATGAAGGTGGATGCATCATTGACTGTGGTATAGTTGATGGCGGAGATGTTGTCGAACAAAGCAATACTGATGCTGCTGATGGTGGGTGACCAGTCGAAGAGGCTGATGTTGATGAATGAGATGACAATGTTTTCAATGGGCTGGAATCAGTCGACTGTGCCTATGGAGGCAATTTTGCCTTCCAATACAGGCCAAGAGACTGCTTAGGTGACCTATTCTGCTTATTGTCAGATTTCTTTGAGGCCTTTCATGGTTGTTCCCTTGAAACAGGTGGTATATTCTATATAGGAATCATTTTGCAAGGCAATTTATCTCTAGGTGATAGTTAAATGACGTTTTACTTTCCACAGAGGCATTATGTGAGAGTTCTTCATTCCAGGAGCCCGGATCACGGCTCTTTTTCTACTGCTACTGCTACCAAAGTGAGCAATACTCCTAGTCAACCAGTCTTTGCTAAAACCTTTCACTACATCTTGCAGTCTTTAGGCCAATGATACGGGCAAAGGCAATACTTACAATTAGCCTCTATGACATCCGTAAACAGTCTCTTCTCACACAAGAAAGAAGACCTGACCTAGCCTTTTTTAGGCAAGCCATCCATTATCTGTAGAAAAATATTTCCTTTGTCTTCCACTAAGGCATGACCAAGGAGCTAGAATTCCAGGGCAGTCTGAAGAAATTAGATGAGAAGATAACGCTCCGAGAATAGCTATGAGAGGGATTCCCGGCCCTCCGATGTGCCAAACAATTCTGAAGGATGATGGCCTCCGGGAGGCGTGAAGTTCACTATGTGATCAACCTCACTAACTGAACTCTTCTTTAATGAGGTTAATGTGCTACTGAAGCAAGAGCAGTTTTACTGTTTTTAGATGCAATTTCTAAGCAGTTCAATTTAAACCATCACCATTAGAACTCCCAGCTCAACAACAGTGAATGATTCAAGCATGTGAATGTCAAAGTTCGAATGCAGAAGAACGAACAAATAATTCTGATAAGAAAAAAATAAATGCTTTAAACAGTTTAATTACTTCGTCCTTTCAAAGTACCAACTCAAAGCTCTTTACAGGGTGTGTATGAAGTGCCTTTCACTGGAGATGAAAGGTTAGGAAAAATGGTTGGACGAGAAATCACTCGAATGGGACAGAAAGATAAGTTTAGAAAGTAAAGCAAGGCATGTTTTTATGAAGATTTATCCTTCCAAAAAACATGAAGCTTGCTCAACCCTTTGGTGTATGTGATGGCCTTAAAGAAAGCTACCCTGCACAACCATATTCTGAAGATCTGACTTGTGCAGATGTTCCAATGGGACAGTTCATTTCAAGAAAACACTTTTCAGTCCCAGGGCAGGGAAAGATTTCATTAAGGTCTTCTAGAAAATCTTTTTTCATTGGGATGGTCAAAAAAGATGCCCAAGAATTACTTTTTCTACAAGCATAGCTAACACATGCTCTTTTAAAGATGAAAACAGAAGGTCAGAATATGCCAAATAAACTAGATCAAGAAGGACCATCTCTTCTTAGCAGGACCCTGTGTTTCTAAAAGCACAAGATCCAGAACCGCTTTCATTTAAAGACATATGATGATTGAGTAGAAGGGTGTTTGGAAACTCCTAAGATGCTCAGGAAGACATATGGAAGATTCAAGTGGCCGTAAATTGGTACTCAGGAGCCACAAGGTTAAGATCAACAATGGCAGCTGGGATGGAAGCTCCTGACTGACACCTGGTCAGCAAGTATGGCTGATGAGGAAGCCTCCTTTTCAGTTGTAGTGTCTAATTCCGACATTCATTTGCTAGCTCCAAAATCTCGAATATCCTGTGCTCTTTACAAATAAGGATGTCTTCTAGTCTACGCACATTATTCAGTAGTACTAGTGAAGAAGAGTAAAGCTCTGATAAAGGCATAACATCTTGATTTCCCCCCTATTTACGCATTTATTAGCACATCTGAGGTCTAGAATCAGATGATTATCCATGCTTGGGCTCACTGTTCCCCAGAAAAAGGCGAGAATAGATGCCCTAGTTCTCCTGCAGTTTGGGTGCTCATGCAACTGCATTCTTCGGGAGTGGAGTTTGTACTTCCTGTACCCCCCAGTGCAGGAATAAATGTTTTTACATCCTAGGTGGAATTTTGGATGGCAAAAAACTGAATCTGATTTTGTATTTGTTCATGACAATATCTAGGAACAAAATTGTGTTTTGTTTCCCTTTGCCAATGGGGGAAATGGTCAGAAGTGTTACCCCCACAACAGGATGATGATCTGAGGTGGCCAATTCAAACCTTGGAAGAGGAAGCCTTAACCACTGCTGTGGAAGCCTGTAGAGAGCCCCTTCCACTTGAATCCTTTAGTTTTTGAAAAGGCTGTCTCTAGGGAAGTTGATTCTGTTGTTTCTGCTTCTGGATCTGTTGATGACTCTTCCATATGTGATGCAAGACAGCTGGTGGACTCTTCTATATTCCTTGCACTGTATTTCTAGAAATTCCTTCTGTTTTCCAGGAAAGGCCACATCCATCAGGTTTCTACACAAATGCATGCAAGAAGAGCGCCTCATTAGAGGCTGTGACAAACATCTCTTGCACTAAGGTTCACTAAATCAGATCATCTGGTCCAATAACATAATTCCTTCCTCTAAGATACATATGAAGTTCTGTCAGTTTTCTGTTGACAGGAGCTTCATGGTTTAGTCAAGTTCTACAGTTCTCTGATCAATAGGCTTAAAAAGGTGACTGGGATAGCAATTTGTATACCATGGCAGATGTCTGAAGCATTTTCTTTCCAAATGGGTCTATCCTTTGGCTCTCCCTGTTAGGAGGAGTTTACCTGGTAGTGAGCTGAGAGAGGGTCTGCTATTTGTGTGCAAGTTTGAATAGGGGTAGCATACTATACCTTTCTGAAAATTCCTAGCACTTCCTGTATAGTTCGGAAAAGTGAAATCTAGCCACCAGCAAAGGTAGAGATGATGGGATCAGGCCTCTTAGGAGAGATGATTTCTCTAATCCTGAATCCTGGTTTCTGGACTGGGAGGTCATTTTAATCTTGGAAGCCACGGCGGTGATTTCAGACTTTGTGAGTGCCTCTGGTAAGTACACTGCCCTGATAAATGTTATTTTTGGGATGGATAATCACAACAGTAAGAAGTTTGTGATCATAATTTTGAACCCTGAAAGGAGTATCACCTTTGTTCTGCAAATGTTAGAGAATGTGCAGTCTACATATTCTTTTCAATGTTCATTAGTGTAGCTTTAAAATGCTTGTCAAATCATGTGTGATATTCAAGAACATGCCTAAAATCTTAGATTTAGGGCTAAAGGCCTGCAAGAATGAGCTCTTAATCCATAACACTAATAGCTACAAAAACTATGATGAAAATTTGAAGTCACTCGGTACACGGCCATGTCTATCCACTGCCTAAGAGACCATCTAAGCATATTTGAAGTTGCTCTTTCTCCGGTTTTGCGTTGTATGGTCTTAGATTTTAAAAAGTCTAACATTATGCCACATTTGGTAGTCTTTTCATCCTAAACAAACAAAAATGTTGAAACCTTAAGAGTAGTTGCTGATCGCTGCTCTTTCCTTAAGTATCCTTCAACACTTTGTTGGATAGTACAGAGCAAGGAATAGTCTGAATTTAAATGTTCTCTGTGCCTCTGACGTGATGACCCATTCTGGATGCCCAATAACAATGATGTGGCTGTGCCTGAAAATTTAAACCCTTTCTTAATCTTGACCTCCATACCGAATTAAGAAGTTGCTTTCGTGATCAAAAATCCTCCTGCAAAATGTTTTCAAGCATCAGTAGCATTGCAACTTCTCCTAGTCTTGTCCTTCAAATCGAATAAAAAAAATACTTCTCCTTTACTGCCATTGTGTAGGAGGCTGGCATGGTTTGTAGTGGGTACCTTGGGTACTTACACCTTATACCAGTTCCAGTTATCCCTTATTAGTGAAGAAGTAGTGTTATAGCAGCTTGGGCTGGAATACAACTTATAGTTACACTGTACTTATACACAAGTAAAGCCAATAACTCAGTGTTACCAAAAATAAAGGTATTTATTTGGGTGACACAGTACCAAAAATATCTTAGAGACAATAATCCATCTGGAGGTAAATATTATACATAATATATACACTAGGCACCAAAATAAGGCAAGTAATTATACATAGGATAGTGCAAACAATAGGAAATGCTATAGAATGCAATGGGAGAAAATAGGTCTAGGGGCAACACAAACCATATACTAACAAAGTGGAATGCGAATCACGAATTCCCCCTAGACAAGTGTAGTCTGTGCAGAATAGCTGGGAGAGTAAGAATACAGTAAAGGTAAGTAAATCACCCCACCCCAGAGAAGCAGGAGTAAAGTACTGCAAGTTTCCTTAGGACACCCTACACCTCGTGATATCGATTATTGCAGTAACCAACCAAGTCTGCATTCAACAACTGCTGGATTCCTGGACCTGAAGACCTGCAAAAGAAGGGGACCAAGTCCAGGAGTCGAAAGAAGTTCCAGGAAGGACAGGAGCCCATGCCCATTCAGAAGAGGGTGCAAAAGAAGAGACCACGGTTGGACGAAGACTGCAGGAATGCACCCTGGGAACATGCCAGCGGGATTCTGCATGATGCAAAAATGTCCCACGACGTGAAGATGGATGCAGACGTGATTTCGTTTTGGAAGTCGCCAACAAGCCTTGGTTACGACAAATGTGCGTTTTGAGTCAAAATGGTGCTGGCTGACACAGGAGGGACCTGGGGAGCCTCAACTCTGTGTGAGGCGAAAGAGGGGGCTCTCAGCACTTTAGAGAGCCCACAGGATGCCAGAAAGCACCCACCGGAGTCCCAGGACACGGGGAAAAAGGAGATGAAAAAGCGGTTGGTGCAGCACTACAAAGAAGGGTCCCACGCCACCGGAGGTCAACTTAGCGAGTTGAGCGTCGCAGGTTAGAGTGCTGGAGACCTGTGCCAGGGTGTGCACAAAGGAATTTTGCAAATAGTGCGCAGAGGCCTCAGGAGGTGAAGACAACGCGGTGCACAGGGGTACTGTCGCTCACAGGGAAGGCAAGGTCTTACCTCCTCCAGATTGCGTCATCAGGACCTCAGGACAGCCTGTCTCGATGGGGTCCACCCTCTGTGTTTCTAGGAGCATGCTCGTTGCTGTGAGAGGAGTCCTGGAGTACTGGTCGTCAACTTGGAAGGTGCCTGCATAAGCAGGGAAGTGACTTCGTCACCCCAAGGAGATTTCTTCAGCCCTTCTGGTGCAGGGTGAAGACAGGGAGTCCTCAGAGCGTGCACACTGTGGAAACTGTTGCAGTTGCTGACTGGAGCTGAAGCTGCAGAAGGAAAGTATCCCTTGTGGATACTTTGTTGCTGTTACAGTGGTTCCTGGAGCAGGCTGTGGTTGATCTGAGGTCAGAGGATGAAGTAGCAGTTGCAGAGGATTCCCGCTGGAAACTTGCAAGTAGAATCTGAAGAGAACCCACAGGAGAGATTCTAAAAAGCCCTGAGAGGGGGGATTGGATACCTTATCAGGTAAGGACCTATCAGGAGGGTCTCTGACATCACCTGCTGGCACTGGCCACTCAGAGCCCTCCAGAGTGCCCCCACACCTTGCAAAGCAAGATGGCTGAAGTCTGGGACACACTGGAGGAGCTCGGAGCACCACCCCAGGGGACAGGAGGTGATGGACAGGGGAGTGGTCACTCCCCTTTCCTTTGTCCAGTTATGTGCCAGAGTAGGGGACAAGGGGTCCCTGAACCGGTGTAGACTGGCTTATGTAAGGAGGGCACCATCTGTGCCCTTCAAAGCATTTCCAGAGGCTGGGGAAGTCTACCCCTCCCCAGCCTGTAACACCTGTTTCCAAAGGGAGAGGGTGTAACACCCTACTCTCAGACGAAATGCTCTGTTCTGCCTTCCTGAGACTGGGCTGCTCAGACCCCAGGAGGGCAGAACATGTCTATGAGGTGGCAGCAGCTGTAGCTGCTGTGCAAGCCTCAGAGAGCTTGTTTGGCAGTACTGGGGGTCCATGGTGGAGCCCCCAGGATGCATGGAATTGTGCTCCACAATACCTGATTTGGAATAGGGGGACAATTCCATGATCTTAGACACCTTACATGGCCACATTCTGAGTTACTGTTGTGAAGCTACATCTAGGTATTGACCTATATGTAGTGCACATGTGTAATGGCATCCCCGCACTCACAAAGTCCCAGGAAATGGACCTGAACTATGTGGGGGCACCTTTGCTAGTGCAAGGGTGCCCTCACACTTAGTAACTTTGCACCTAACCTTCAGCAAGTGAAGTTAGACATATAGATGACTTATTAGTTACTTAAGTTCAGTGAAAATGCCAGTGGCAGCCCTGTGAAAGGGTTTGTCTGAGCTCCTTATGGGTGGGAAAAGAAATGCTACAGCCCATACGGATCTCCTGGAACCCCAATGCCCTGGGTACCTAGGTACCATATACTAGGGACTTATAAGGGGGGGGGATCCAGTGTGCCCAATGAAATTGATAAATGAAGTCACTAGCCTATAGTGACAAATTTAAAAACAGAGAGGGCATAAGCACTGAGGTTCTGATTAGCAGAGCCTCAGTGACACAGTTAAGCACTATACAGACACACACATTAGGCCATGAACTATGAGCACTGGGGTCCTGACCAGCAGGATCCCAGTGAGACAGGCAAAAACATACTGACATACAGGTAAAAATGGGGGTAACATGCCAAGAAAGATGGTACTTTCCTACACATTGGGAGGTTAGATTTTCAGCCACCCTTTAACAAGGGGCAGCGGAACTTCTAAATTTTATCATTGTGAGAATGCACCCCTGGAGAACCCTCTTAAGACACTAAATTGTACTCCTGTTTATCATCTTGTACGGACAGCTATGCCTGCTTTGAATTGAGAGCTTTCATCATCTTCCTCTCTTGCCTCTTCTTTCTCATTCTGTTTTTTTTTTCTTCTTTCTTCTACTCCAGCCTGCTTGGCATGCACGGTATGGCAGATGTAGACATGGATATGTGGGAGAAGTGATGCATACAAAGGTGCAGTTGTTGGCTTTAATGAAGTTTACGGGAATAATAGTTTGTGTTATAAGCCTTTTATTTAAACTACCTGCGTCATATGTTGAAAAACTGAAAGTTCACTTGCATTTCAAATTTAGCTGGGTGTGCAGGGTATAATTTAGCAAAGAGACACTGATAAAGGCTGGTTTGGGAGTAAGGATCTTTAACCCTTTCCTCTTCGTGCTTGTCACCTCCTTGTCACTATTCATTTTCATGTGGCATGTCACCTGGCAATAGGGGGAAATCCATTCAAAAACCCTCACCATGCCAATTAAAAGCAGCATACCACACAATATTTACCTCTTCCGATTGTCATCCACAATTTAGATTGTATTCAAGTTTTACTGGAGCTACTTAGAAAAGGATGATTATGATCAAGTAGTGCAGACCCAAACAAGGCCACTGTATTTCTTGAGGCTGCATAGGGGATACAAATTTTAACACAACAGACAGAATCTAGTTCCTTTAATTTTCCTTCCTTCTTAAACACCATGGACCGGAAAATCGTTGTCAGAATATTGTCAGACAAATATTATCTCCTAAAAATTGCGTACAAAACTATTGGTCCATTGTAGTTAACAGAAAACCTACATTCAATAGGTTGACATTGTTTTAACAATATTAATGTATAAAGATATGTTTATATTCAATATCCTGTCACACAACTATTCTACCTAACACAGCCAAGCTGAAAAAGAAATCCACCTTATCAGCTCTAAATTCTCCCCTACATGGGGACAGTAAGGCCTTCTTACAGTCTCTCTCCATCAAACTCGATAAAAAAACAAGATTACTTCAATTTTGGAGTTTGCAGAATAAATACAGATGCAACTTCACAGATAAGGTTTTGGAATATTACAACTTCATCCTAGAGGAAGTCATATTTTCCTAACTATTACAGTATTGTTTACTTTTAATTCCTCCAGAAGCCTTTATGGCTTCTGAAATCAGGGGAAGCACAGCAATATTATGCATTTATTCATAAGTTCACTTAATATAAAACACTTTATATATTTTTAATATTCATAGCTTATATCCCGCAAACAAGTATTCTGCAGTCCCGTTCACGTTGTCTTTGCACACTTGGTCATTTGTTGTACAACTGGGATTCGCACAGACACTTAAAAGGGAATAAAATATTAACTGAAAGTGTTTTGATCAACTAATAATTGATCCAATTCTGCAACCTTTATTGAATCCAGTGTCCATCATGTGGGTTTCTTGGTGCAGGATTACTTGACATCCAGAGAGTGCAGGAAAGGATCACCATAACTGACAAATTCTCTGAATATGCAGGACAGACTGGCCTGTAACTATTGTAAATAGTTGAGAACCTCAGACATGGAGAGCTCTATATACCAAGGACAGAAAGATGTGAAAAATGCAGACACAGATCCTTAAAGATCAGAGATCTTAATCCATGAACCAACAAGACAGTAGGACACACAATAGATGGTTGGACATAAAGTCTTAATTATGTTTTGGAAGCCCTGATAATAGATGAGGACAAGTCCATCTCCCCTGAAGCAGAAAGTAAAAGGCCTTAGAATGCTCAATCATAATGAGGAATTCATTTTGTGGCAGAACACCTGTCTCAGAACTCCCTTCACTGAGAATCAGTTTTTGCTTGTTAAATCTCCTATAGATAACTTTAAGGCAAAGATTGTGGTTTCTAGAGATACCACACTGAACTAATATTTTGAATGATGTCTACGATTTGCAGGAATTCCCCTGACTCGTGTTCAAACAACTTTTCCGTGACGCCCAGACATCTTAATAACTCTACATGATTTCCATATCCTACTGAACAGTGTCAGATGACTTAAAAGCAATTCACCTAAACGCTTATGAGGCAAAGGGTAAGGAGTGCTTAGATGAACCTCGTAGTAATAGAGTGAGTCAAACCTGATAGATCCTAAGCATGCTCAGTAATCTTCAGACAAAAGACTGTTGTCCTCTTACCAAGGTAAGGCACAAAAGATATGCTTGAAATCATTAATAAAAGGCACTGAATAGATATATAAATTCAGGTTTCAAGGCAGCTGCTGCCAGCTGCCCAGCTGAAGGACACAAATAGAGACCAACACAAAAATGTAGAAGTTAAATATTGACATTGCTTCCCCACTCATAAATAAACTCTAACCCAGACACATTCACCTCAATATAAATCACAAACCAAGCCCCTCACCCCCCCCCCCCCCACACACCAAGCCCTTGCCCATGGACCACTAATTCAAGCACACTGTACCATCTTCATATTCACCTCAGAACATGCATGTACATTACAATATGAACATTTCTGCCAAGATCTAAATCTGACCCAAAATCTTTTGCATGTCGTCTCTTGTCTGCATAGCCCTTCGTTTTCTTTTTTTATGACCCAAGTCTTGTGTACGGGTTTCTTCTTCAGTTCTAGATCTTCTGTTGGTCCACTGAGGTAATTTAGTTGTTACTACTCTCCAAAACATCAACACTGCAGGTCTTTTATCTGTGGTCGAGTGAGGAGTTGAATGGTAAGCTCGTAGGGTAGAGGTCAAGACAGTCTTGAGATCGAGCTTTTCTAATGGAGCATGCTGAACAGCTTTCTTAAATGCACCCATAAAACATTCAACAAGTCCATTAACCTGTGGCCAAAGAGGTGTGCTCTTCTGATGCTCAGCGTTAAGCAGATTGAGAAAGTCTCTGAATTCTCTCCTATTGAAAAGAGGGCCATTGTCAGATTTTAAAATTGCTGGAATGTCCCATGTCGCAAAGATGCCATTTTATCTCCCAATTACTATTTCCTGAGTGATAGATGAGAGAACTTCCATTAATGGAAAACTGGAGTATTCATCTACAATCACCATCAGGTAATGTCCATTGTTAAGTGGACCGAAAACATCAACAGCAAATCTTTTCTATGCATGCTTTGGCAACTCTGACATGCAGTCGCATTGGTGACAGGCCTCTAACTGTTGTCGCAGACCCTCCCGAATGACAATTCTCTAACCCCTCAGGATGCCTTCTTGTGTTATGGACAGTTTATATTTGTAGGAAGTTGGCTCTGTATATACTATTTCAAAGTAAGAAATAGTGTGCACAGAGTCCAAGGGTTCCCCTTAGAGGTCGATAGTGGCAAAATTAGATAATACTAATGCTCTATTTTGTGGTAGTGTGGTCGAGCAGTAGGCTTATCAGAGGGTAGTGTTAAACATTTGTTGTACACACACAGGCAATAAATGAGGAACACACACTCAAAGACTTACTCCAGGCCAATAGGTTTTTAAATTGAAAAATATATTTTCTTAGTTTAGTTTAAGAACCACAGGTTCAAGATTTACATTAAACACTTTAAACAGAAGGTACTTCACTTAGGTACTTTAGGAACTTTGAATAAAAGCAATATCATATACAGTCTTTGTAAAAATGGCAATAAGCTATTTTCAAAGTGGAAACAGTGCAAAATTCAACGGTTCCTGGGGGAAATAAGTTTCGTTAGTTTTCTCAGGTAAGTAAAGCACTTACACAGTCAGTCTCCTGGGCATAGGCAGCCCACCATTGGGGATTCAAGGCAACCCCAAAGTCACCGCACCAGCAACACAGGACCGGTCAGGTGCAGAGGTCACAGGAGGGCCCAAAACACACTGCCTATGGAGAACAGGGGTGCTCCAGTTCTGGTGGTCTGCTGGCAGGTAAGTACCTGCGTCCTGGTGGAGCAGACAAGGGGGGGGGGGTTTGTAGAGCACTGTGGGGGGGGGGGGGGGGGGGGGGGGGGAAACACAAACAGGCACACAAAACACATCCTCAGCTGCACAGGGGCGTCTGGGTGCAGTGTGTTAAATAGGCGTCGGGTTTGCTATAGGAAGCAATGGAGGGACCCGGGGGTCACTTAGACGATGCAGGCTGGGCACGGGGGAGGGGGTGGCTTCTCGGGCCAGCCACGACTGGGCTAAGAAGAGGGTCGCCTGCTGGACACTTCTGCACTGGAGGTTGTTTCTTCTCGGTCCTGGGGGCTGTGGGTGCAGTGCTTGGTCCAGGCGCAGGGTTCCTTGTTACCAGGCAGTTGCGGTCAAGGGGAGCCTCTGGATCCTCTCTGAGGTGTAGCTGTTGGGGCGCAGGGGGGTTGACTCAGGTTACTCACATCGTCACAGTCGCCTGGGAGTCCTCTCTGTAGTGTTTGTTCTCTGGAGCTCGAGCCGGGGGCATTGGATGCAGAGTGAAGTCTCACGCTTCCGGCGGGAAACGTGCAGTCTTTGAAAGTTGCTTCTTTGTTGCAAAGAAGTAGCTGGTTTTAAACAAGGCCTCTGTTCATGGGAGTTTCTTGGTCCTTTAGTCCAGGGCAGTCCTCTAAGGCTTCAGAGGTCGCTGGTCCCTGTCGGATGCGTCGCTGGAGCAGGTTTTTAAAGTTGGAGACAGGCTGGTAGGGATGGGGCCAAAGCAGTTGTTGTCTTCCTCCTTCTCTGCAGGCTTGTAGGTCAGCAGTCCTTCTTGTTTCTTCAGGTTGCAGGAATCTGATTTCCTGGGATCTGGGGTGCCCCTAAATACTGAATTTAGGGGTGTGTTTAGGTCTGGGGGGGCAATAGCCAATGGCTACTGTCCTGGAGGGTGGCTACACCCTCTTTGTGCCTACTCCCTGAGGGGAGGCGGGCACATCCCTAATCCTATTGGTGGAATCCTCCAAAACCAAGATGGAGGATTTCTAAAGGCAGGGGTCACCTCAGCTCAGGGCACCTTAGGGGCTGTCTTGACAGGTGGGTGACTCCTCCTTGTTTTTCTCATTATCCTCTCCTGCCTTGCCGCCAAAAGTGGGGGCTGTGTCCAGGGGGCGGGCATATCCACTAGCTGGGATTCCCTGGGATGCTGTAACAAAAGGCATGAACCTTTGAAGCTCACCTCAGGTGTTACAGTTCCTGCATGGAGAGGTGAAAAGCACCTCCACACAGTACAGGCTTTGCTCCTGGCCACAGGGTGACAAAGGCACTCTTTCCCCCCATGTGGCCAGAAACTCGTCTGGTTGTGGCAGGCTGGCAGAAACTGGTCAGCCTAGGACTAGGAGTCAGACTGGTAGACAGGGGGCATCTCTAAAACACCCTCTGGGTGTATTTTATAACTGATACCAAACTTCCCAGATTTCGGTGTAGCCATTATGGAACTGTGGAGTTCGTGTTTGACAAACTCCCAGACCATATACTCTTTATGGCTATCCTGCACTTACAATGTCTAAGGTTTTGCTTAGACACTGTAGGGGCATAGTGCTCATGCACATATGCCTTAACCTGTGGTATAGTGCACCCTGCCTTAGGGCTGTAAGGCCTGCTAAAGGGATGACTTACCTATGCCACAGGCAGGGTGAGGTGTGCATGGCACTCTGAGGGGAGTGCCATGTTGAATTAGTCATTTTCTCCTCACCAGCAAACCCAAGCTGTGAGGCAGTGTGCATGTGCTGAGTGGGGGATCCCCAGGGTGGCATAAGACATGCTGCTGGCATTAGAGACCTTCCCTGCCAACAGGGCCCTTGGTACCAGGGGTACCATTTACAAGGGACTTATCTATGTGCCAGGGCTGTGCCAATTGTGGGAACAAAGGTACAGTTTAGGGAAAGAACACTGGTGCTTGGGCCTGGTTAGAAGGGTCCCAGCACACTTTCAATCATAACTGGCATCAACAAAAGGCAAAATGTCAGGTGGAAACCATGCCAAGGAAGGCATTTCCTTACACAACACCCCCCCCCCCCAAAGAAAGAGGATGAGACTAACCTTTCCCAAGAGAGTCTTCATTTTCTAAGTGGAAGAACATGGAAAGGCCATCAGCATTGGCATGGGCAGTCCCAGGTCTGTGTTCCACTACAAAGTCCATTCCCTGTAGAGATATGGACCACCTCAACAGTTTAGGGTTTTCTCCTTTCATTTACATTAGCCATCTGAGAGGTATGTGGTCAGTTAGAACTGTGAAGTGAGTACCAAAAAGGTATGGTCTCAACTTCTTCAGGGACCAAACCACAGCAAAGGTCTCCCTTTCAAAGGCACTCCAACACCACTCCCTGGGGAGTAACCTCCTGCTAATAAAACAACAGGCTGGTCAAGGCCGTCATCATTTGTTTGGTACAGTACTGCTCCTATCCCTTGCTCAGAGGCATCAGTCTGCACTATGAACTGCTTAGAATAATCTCGAGCTTTCAAAACTGGTGCTGTACACATAGCTTGCTTCAGGGTGTCAAAGGCCTTTTGACAGTCCACGGTCCAACTCACTTTCTTGCGCATTTTCTCGGAGGTCGGTTCTGTGAGGGGGGTCACTACTGATCCATATCCCTTCACAAACCTCCTATAGTACCCAGGGAAGCCAAGGAATGCCCAACTGGAGTCTGGGGTTTTGGAGCTACCCAGTCCAGAATAGTCTGGATCTTGGGTTGGAGTGGCTGAACTTGGCTTCCCCCTACAAGGTGTCCCAAGTAAACCACAGTACCCTGCCCTATCTGATATTTAGATGCCTTGATAGAGAGGCCTTCTGCTTGCAGGGCCTGCAAAACCTTCTTCAGAGGGACCAGGTGATCCTGCCAGTTGGAGCTAAAGACAACACTATCATCAAGATAAGCTACACTAAAGGACTTCAACCCAGCAAGGACTTGATTCACCAACCTTTGGAAGGTGGCAGGAGCATTCTTTAAGCCAAAGGGCATCACAGTAAACTGGTAGTGCCCATCAAACGCTGTTTTCTCTCTTGCTCCAGGTGCCATTTTTATTTGCCAGTACCCTCCTGTCAAGTCAAAGGTAATTAAGTATTTGGCTGCACCTAATTTATCTATGAGCTCATCTGCCCTTGGGATCGCGTGAGCATCTGTCTTGGTGAGCTGAGCCCTCTGTAGTCCACACAGAACCTCATCTCTCTCTTGCCATCTTTGGTGTGAGGTTTGGGGACCAAGACCACTGGGCTAGCCCAGGGACTGTCAGAGTGCTCAATCACTCCCAACTCCAGCATCTTGTGGACTTCCACTTTGATGCTTTCTTTGACTTGGTCAGACTTTCCGAATATTTTATTCTCAACAGGCATACTGTCTCCTGTGCCCACATCATGGGTAGACAGGTGTGTCTGACCGGGGTCAAGGAAAAGAGCTCAGCAAACTGCAGGAGGACATGCCTGCAGTCAGCCTGCTGTTGGCCAGAGAGGGTGTCTGAATAGATCACTCCATCAACTGAGCCATCTTTAGGGTCAGTGGAGAGGAGATCAGGGAGAGGTTCACTCTCTGCTTCCTGGTCCTAATCTGTAACCATTAACATGTTTACATCTTCCCTGTCATGAACGAGTTTTAGGAGGTTAACATGGATCACCCTCTTGGGGGTCCTGCTAGTGCCTAGGTCCACCACATAGGTGACCTGACTCTTTTTCTCAAGTACTGGGTAAGGGCCACTCCATTTGTCCTGAAGTGCCCTGGGATCCACAGGCTCCAGAACCCAGACTGTCTGCCCTGGCTGAAACTCAACCATAGCAGCCTGTTGGTCATACCACATCCTCTGGAGGTGTTGGCTGGCCTCAAGGTTTTTGCTTGCCTTTTCCATGTACTCTGCCATCCTTGAACGTAGGCCTAGTTCATAGTCTACCACATCTTGTTTAGGCTCATGGAGAAGTCTCTCCCACCTTTCTTTTACAAGTGCCAGTGGTCCCCCAACAGGATGGCCAAACAGAAGCTCAACGGGGGAAAACCCTACTCCCTTCTGTGGCACCTCTCTGTAGGCGAAAAGCAGACAAGGCAAGAGGACATCCCATCTCCTTTTGAGTTTTTCAGGGAGCTCCATGATCATGCCCTTCAATGTCTTGTTAAATCTCTCCACAAGACCATTGGTTTGTGGATGGTATGGTGTGGTGTGGTGAATTTGTAAGTCACCCCACACTCATTCTACATGTGCTTTAGGTAAGCTGACATGAAGTTGGTACCCCTGTCAGAAACCACCTCCTGAGGAAATCCCACTCTGGTAAAGATACCAATGAGTGCTTTTGCTACTGCAGGGGCAGTAGTGGACCTAAGGGGAATTGCTTCAGGATACCTGGTAGCATGATCCACTACTACCAGGATATACTGGTTCCCTGAATCTGTGGGAGGTTCCAGTGGACCCACTATGTCCACGCCCACTCTTTCAAGGGGGCCCCCCACTACTGGAAGTGGAATGAGAGGGGACTTTGGATGGCCACCTGTATTGCCACTGGCTTGACAGGTGACACAGGAGGTGCAAAACTCCTTTACCTTCTGGGACATATTGGGCCAGTAGAACCATGTCTTGGTTTGTCCCAAATGCCCATCAAGGGGAATGTCATGGGCTGAGGTCAGAATGAACTCCCTAAACTCCTAAGGCCTCAGTGTAAAGGAGGCCGTCTTCCCAATAGACCCCGTGGGTTCCACTGACAGTTCCCTTTTCTTGCTCAGCTGCTTGCTGTCTTAGGCCTTCAAGAGAGGGACAAGTTTCTTTCCCCTTACACAGCTGTTCCCTTGAGGGTCTCCCTGGGCCCAAGAGCTAAACCTGGTAAGGGTCCAGCTCCATGGACTCAGTTCCCTCAGGGGATAGAACATCTTCCTGGGAAGAGAGATTCTCTTTCTTTTGCTGTGTTGAAGCTGTTTCCTCAGTCTTCCTTCCTTTTCTCTTGGAAGGGTGGGCCATTATTCCAGACTCCAACACTTTTTTTTTCTTCACCCTGGGCCCTGCTTTGTTCCCTTGTCTTGAGACACACCAGTTCAGGGATACCCAGCATGGCTGCATGGGTATTGAGCTCTAGCTCAGCCCATGCTGAGGACGCCAGATCATTCCCTAGAAGACATTCTACTGGAATTGCAGAGGAGGCTACCACCTGTTTCAGGCCAGTGACCCCTCCCCATTCTAAAGTTACCATTGCCATGGGATGGACTTTAGTTTGATAGTCAGCATTAGTGACTGGGTATGCCTGTCCTGGGGAAACCAGTTTGTCTGTCACCATTGTGACACTGGCACCTGTATCCCTCAGGGCTTCTACTCTAGTCCCATTGATTAAGAGCTACTGCCTGTATTTTTGCATGTTAGGCGGCCAGGCAGCAAGTGTGGCTAAATCCACCTCACCCTCAGAGACTAAGCTTCAGTGTGAACCCTGATTTCATCTGGGCACCTATTGATTCCACCTGGAGACTGGCTTTTCCAGTGCTAACTGGAGTAGTACTTGTTGTGGGACTTTTCTTAGGA
This sequence comes from Pleurodeles waltl, assembly GCF_031143425.1. Lineage (NCBI taxonomy): Eukaryota > Metazoa > Chordata > Amphibia > Caudata > Salamandridae > Pleurodeles > Pleurodeles waltl. The sequence continues at coordinate 1,148,767,534 of NC_090445.1, read as the reverse complement.
CAGGCCTTGTCTCCAGATTGGTGTCCATGCTGACTACAGGTTCGACACTAGGACTTCTTGGGATCAAAGTTTTTCCCCCTTATACCCATTTGAGGACTGAGAAGAGGCTCGGGCCCACCCTCCTGAGCAGGTTTTTGGGGCTCTGTTGAAGACTCTTTACTTTTTCCCTTGGATGTCTCAACACTCTTCCCCTGGGGAGGCTTTGTGACCCCTTTCTTTTGGTCACCCCCTGTGGAAGTCTTGGTCACCCTTGTCTTTCCCTTTCTATGGCTAGGAGCTGCTTCTCCAAAGCCAATCTTTTGGCCATCCTGGCTAACAGGAGGTCATCTTCATTGAGGCTGCCCTCAATGCATCCAGAGGTACTGATCTCCCCTGTGGAAGAACCAGTCTCTCTGACTATGATTTGTGGAGTCAGGGTTTGAGGAACCCTGTCCTCTCTGGTTAGGACCGGAGGGGGGAATTCATCCTCCTGTTCACTAACTTCCCCATCCGAGGGATTATCCTCAGAGAGGTGGTCCCTTGTGAACTCTGCCAAAAGCTCCTGGAGCTTTACTTTGGTAGGGTTGGACCCAGTTTATATCTTTTTGATTTTACAGAGAGACCCTAACATGACATCCCTAGGTGCAGGTAAGGGGTGAGGTTGAGTTCCATCACCATCTCATCCGTATTAGACATTATCACTCTAAAAATTGGGATTACTTTTTAACAATCTAAAAACTACTTCTAGAACTTAAATCCAAACTTTTACAAACTTTTAAACTCTAAACAACAAGTTACTTACCTTCTGTAATGAGGTATCTGGTAGAGACTATCTAGCTGCAGATTCCTTACCTCAGAATTCCCTGGTGTCAGCTTCGAATCCGTAATTTTTCTGCTGAGCAGTACCCTGCGAGCACCGTCGGGCGGAGTCGTTCGGATCCGCGTGCGTCATCCAGCTCCGCGTGCATTGTCAGCGTCGTTGGAGCCGTCTATGATGTCACGGTTGTCTATATAGACGCAGTCTCAGCGCACGTACGTCAGTTCTTTTCCCACAACTTTCCACGCCAGAAGCGCAGAGTCATGGAAGAACCAACAGATATGGATTTTATCTCTTTATTTGACTGTTTGAAGTAAAAAATGTTACATGCTTTAAGAAAGGCAAAAATGCCAAGATCATATGTGTGTGTGTATATATATATATATATATATATATATATATATATACACACACACACACACACACACACCTATATATATATATTTGTATAAAAAAATATCGACAGAGCGGGAAGGCTTGGGTGGGTGTAAGGAATCTGCAGCTAGATAGAGTCTCTACCAGATACCTCGTTACCAAAGGTAAGTAACTTGTTCATCTGATAGAGACTTCTAGCTGCAGCTTCTTTACCTTAGAATAGAAACCCAAGCTAATTTAACACTAGGAAGTCCTGCAAAACAGACCGGGCAAAATGCACCTCTCTTCTCACCTGGCTATCCAGGCAGTAGTGTTTAGCAAACGTATGCAAAGGAGCCCATGTTGCAGCCTGACAGATGTCCACCACCGGTACGCCACGTGCTAACGCAGTGGAAGCAGCTTTCCCCCCAGTAGAATGAGCTATCAAGCCCTTGGGAGGCTGCTTCTTTGCCAAAGCGTTGCAGATCTTTATACATAGAACAACCCAGCGCGAAATGGATCGTTTCTGCAGCGCCCGACCCTTCTTTGCACCAACGTACCCCACAAAGAGTTGGTCGTCCACCCGGAACTCTTTAATGCGGTCAAGGTAGAACGATAGCGCTCTTTTTGGGTCCTGGCAATGGAGACGCTCCTCTTCCTTAGAGGGATGCGGTGGTGCAAAGAAGGTGGGCAGGGTGATATTTTGACCCAGATGGAAAGGGGTCACCACCTTGGGGAGGAAAGAGGCACGAGTTCTTAATACTACATTGTCAGGATATATCATGATATACAGTGGTTTTGCCTGCAGCTCACTCACTCTCCTGGCAGATGTAATTGCCACCAAAAAGGCTGTTTAAATAGTGAGCAGCCAGAGAGGACAGTTATGTAAGGGCTCGAAGGGAGCACACATAAGGAAGGTAAGAACCAGATTAAGATCCCACTGGGGCATAACGAAAGGCACAGGTGGGAACAGATGCACAAGCCCCTTCAAAAACCTCTGTACTATAGGTGATTTAAACAGAGATGGTTGATCGGGCAACTGAAGAGAAGCCGATAAGGCTGCAAGATAGCCCTTGAGAGTCCCGAAGGAGGAACCCTGTTGGGTGAGAGACAATATAAACAAAAGGATGTTAGACAGAGAAGAAGAAAGAGGATCAATAGACTTCCCTGTACAATATGAAACAAAATGTTTCCAACGGCAGGCGTAGATCGACTTAGTAGCAGGACACCTGGCTGCCAGAATGACATCACAGACCTTGAGAGGGAGGTCATAAACCATCAACTGTCGCCGCTCAATCTCCACGCATGAAGGTGCAGAGTTGACAGGTTCGGGTGGAGAACCTTCCCCTGCTGCTGCGACAGAAGATCCTCCCAAAGAAGCAGCCTGATTGGAGGACCGATGCTCATTTTCAGAAGCTCTGGATACCAAACTCTCCGTGCCCAATCAGGAGCGACTAGGATTACTTGGGCTCAGCCGTTCTTGATTTTCTTGAGAACTCTGGGCAGAAGTGGTGTAGGCGGAAAGGCGTACAGGAGGCCTGAACTCCACTCACGACAAAAAGCGTTGCCTAGCGATGGCCCCCTTGGAAACTCCAATGCGCGAACCTGCTAACATTGTGCGTTCTCTACGGAGGCGAACAGATCTAACCAAGGCTCTCCCCACTGCTGAAAGAGTCCTTGCGCCACCTCCGGATGGAGAACACCATTGGTGATCCTCTAAGCATTTTCGGCTGAGCTCGTCTGCCCTGGCGTTCAGAGAACCTGCCAGGTGTTGAACCACCAGGGTCATGCCCTGCTGTTCCAGCTATGTCCAGAGACGTAAAGCCTCTTGACAAAGGGTCCACGACCCCACACCGCCCTGCAGTACCACATTGCGGTAGTGTTGTCCGTGAACACCTGCACCACCTTCCCTTTCACAACGGGGAGAAATGCTTTTAGTGCTAGCCGGATCGCCCAAAGCTATGTGGAGCCCAGATTCCGCCGGAGACCAGTGACCTCTGATCTCCACCACCCTCAGATGGCCACCCCATCCCAGAAGTGACGCATCTGTCACTCCTGTTAGATCTGGTTGGGGAAGGGAGAGGAGTTTGCCTTTGACCCAATCGCAGTTCACTAACCACCACTGCAGATCTTTTGCAGTCCCCTCCGAGATCTGAACCACATCGGTAAGATTTCCCTGATGCTGTGTCCACTGGAACTTCAGGTCCCACTGCAGAGCCCTCATGCGCCATCTGGCATGCTTGACCAATAGGATGCAGGAAGGCATGAGTCCCAACAGCCTCAGAGTCTGTCTCACCGAAATCCAGGATAGAGGCCGAAACATCGGTATCATAACCTGAATATCCTAGACCCGCTGTTAGGAAGGATAAGCCCGATAATGCACTGTGTCCAGAACAGCTCTGATGAAAGTGAGCTTCTGAGAGGGAGTCAGGTGTGACTTTGGCACATTTATAATGAACTTCAGCTAATGCAGGAGGTCCGCTGTCGTCTGGAGGTGGGTGACGAGAGCCTGGGGAGTAGAAGCCTTAACAGGCAATCGTCTAGGTAGGGGAAGACTGAAATCCCTGACCTGCGCAGATGAGCTACTGTAGGAAGTTGGCTCTGTATATACTATTTCAAAGTAATAAATAGTGTGCAGAGAGTCCAAGGGTTCTCCTTAGAGGTAAGATAGTGGCAAAAAGAGATAATTCTAATGCTCTATTTTGTGGTAGTGTGGTCGAGCAGTAGGCTTATCAGAGGGTAGTGTTAAGCATTTGTTGTACACACACAGGCAATAAATGAGGAACACACACTCAAAGACAATTCCAGGCCAATAGGTTTTTATATAGAAAAATATCCGTTCTTAGTTTCTTTTAAGAACCACAGGTTCAATATTTACAAACAATACTTTAAATGAAAGGTATTTCACTCAGGTATCTTAGGAACTTTGAATCATCACAATAGCATGTACAGTTTTGGCCACCTGACCCCCTGGGCTAGGATGAGGGCCGCCTGTGGGTCGCTCCTGCACTGGAGCTCAATTCCTTCGCATCCTGGGGGCTGCGGTTGAAGTGTGTCTTCCAGGCATCGGGTTCCTTGAAGCAGGCAGTTGCGGTCAGGGGGAGCCTCTGGATTCTCTCTGCAGGCGTTGCTGTGGGGGCTCAACTCTGGCTACTCACAGCCTCGCAGACGCCGGGGAGTCCTCCCTGTAGAGTTAGTTTTCCGCAGGTCGAGCCGGGGCGTCGGGTGCATAGTGGAAAGTCTCATGCTTCCAGCGGGAAACGTGTGGTCTTTAAAAGTTGCTTCTTTGTTGCAAAGTTGCAGTTCTGTGGAACAAGGCCGCTGTCCTCGGGAGCTTCTTGGTCCTTTTAGATGCAGGGTAGTCCTCTGAGGCTTCAGAGGTCGCTGGACCCTGGGGGATGCATCACTGTTGCAGTTTTTCTCGAAGTGGGGAGACAGGCCGGTAGGGCTGGGGCCAAAGCAGTTGGTGTCTCCGTCTTCTCTGCAGGGCTTCAGGTCAGCAGTCCTTCGTCTTCAGGTTGCAGGAATCTCATTTCCTAGGTTCTGGGGAGCCCCTAAATACTGAATTTAGGGGTGTGTTTAGGTCTGGGAGGGCAGTAGCCAATGGCTACTGTCCTTGAGGGTGGCTACACCCTCTTTGTGCCTCCTCCCTGAGGGGAGGGGGGCACATCCCTATTCTTATTGGGGGAATCCTCCAAAATCAAGATGGAGGATTTCTGAAGGCAGGGGTCACCTCAGCTCAGGACACATTGGGGGCTGTCCTGACTGGTGGATGATGACTCCTTGTTTTTCTCATTATCTCCCCTGGACTTGCCGCCAAAAGCGGGTGCTGTGTCCAGGGGGCGGGCATCTCCACTAGCTGGAGTGCCCTGGGGCATTGTAACACGAAGCCTGAGCCTTTGAGGCTCACTGCTTAGTGTTACAGTTCCTGCAGGGGGGAGGTGTGAAGCACCTCCACCGAGAGCAGGCTTTTGTTTCTGTCCTCAGAGAGAACAAAAGCCCTCACCACATGGGGTCAGAAACTCGTCTCTCAGCAGCAGGCTGGCACAGACCAGTCAGTCCTGCACTGAACAATTGGGTAAAATACAGGGGGCATCTCTAAGATGCCCTCCGAGTGCATTGTTTAATAAATCCAACAATGGCATCAGTGTGGGTTTATTATTCTGAGAAGTTTGATACCAAACTTCCCAGTATTCAGTGTAGCCATTATGGAGCTGTGGAGTTCATAATGACAAACTCCCAGACCATATACTTATTATGGCCACACTGTACTTACAATGTCTAAGAATAGACTAAGACACTGTAAGGGCATATTGCTCATGCAGCTATGCCCTTACCTGTGGTAGCCTCGAAAGGGGCGAAAGACAGACTGCTGTCGTGCTGGCGCTGAAAGGCCCAAGGATCTGGCCGTGGTTCAAGAATCCTTAAACCTCTCAAGCGCGGAGTCTGCCTTTTTGCCAAAAAAGCGAGAGCCATCAAAGGGCATGTCCATCAAGCTGGACTGGACATCCCCTGAGAAAACAGTAGAACATAGCCAGGCGTGGCGACATAGGGCCACTGACGATGAAATCGATCTGCCCAGCGAGTCGGTCGTGTCCAAACCACACCGGATCATAAACTTGGCTGCATCTCTCCCATCCTTGACAGCCTGGGTGAGAGTGTCCCGTATGCCCTCTGGGACCTGGGGCAGCACCTGTGCCACCGTAACCCATAAAGTATGGGAATAACGGCCCAATAGGCAAGAGGTGTTTATGGACCTCAATGCCAGGCTGGTGGAAGAAAACATCTTCTTCCCAAGCTGATCCAGCCTCTTGGATTCCCTAATCGGGGGGAGCAGAAGGGAAGGCACCACGGGAAGTAGAGGCTTGGACAACCAAGCTCTCAGGAGTGGGTGTTGTGTCAGGAAACTAGGGTCGCTCGGAGCGGGTCAATGGTGGCGGCCGACCGTCCTATTCACAGGATCCCCTGTGCTGGGTTTGGACCACGTACCCAGAAGGACGTCTGTAAGAGCCTCATTGAAGGGCAACATCGGCTCTGATGTTGTCACCCCCGGCTGAAGCACTTCTGTCAGGATATTCGTATTGACTGGCACCGTAGGCAAATCTAGGTCCAAGACCTCAGCTGCCCTACGCACCACCAGAGCAAAAGAAGCACCCTCCTCCGTAGCAACATTAGGAGGTCCACTGGCCTCCCCTAGATCCTCATACCAGTCCTGTTGTAAGCCACATTCTAAAGGGTCCTCAGACCCCTCCCATTCCTCTCCTGCATCTGGCTGATCTAAATAATGCTCAGACAATGATCTGGGCCGAATTGGCTCCGTCTCAGTCGACATTGTTGCTCCGGATCATTCGGAATAAGGATGGGGCTGCCACCGGTGGCAGAATCAGACACGTCGGACCCGGCGCCGAAGGAGGTCGACTGTGAGGGACCGGCGCAGGTCCGGATCCAGTATCAGATCCTGAGGTCCCCAACAGCGCGGAGGCCGAAGCCGCCGACATTGAATCCGAAGGGGCCCCTGCTGACCCTCTGGGGCCCGAAGACCCACCCGAAGGTGCAACCCGCTCAAAAAGGGTTCCCCTTAGAGGTTGATAGTGGCAAAATTAGATAATACTAATGCTCTATTTTGTGGTAGTGCGGTCGAGCAGTAGGCTTATCAGAGGGTAGTGTTAAGCATTTGTTGTACACACACAGGCAATACATGAGGAACACACACTCAAAGATTTATATCCAGGCCAATAATTTTTATATAGAAAAATATATTTTCTTAATTTATTTTAGAACCACAAGATTCGAGATTTGAGGAAAGTACATAAAATGCAAGGTACTTCACAGAGGTAAGTAGGGAATTTAAAACAGTAGTACACACAGTTTAGGTTAAAATGGCAATAAGCTATTTTAAAAGTGGACACAGTGTCACACAAAAATCAACAGTTCCTGGGGGAGGTAAGTTTAGTTAGTTTTCTCAGGTAAGTAAAGCACTTACACAGTCAATCTCCTGGGCATAGGCAGCCCACCGTTGGTGGTTCAAGGCAACCCCAAAGTTACCGCACCAGCAACACAGGGCCGGTCAGGTGCAGAGGTCAAAGGAGGGCCCAAAACAAACAGGCGCCTATGGAGAACAGGGGTGCTCCAGTTCCGGTCAGCTGGCAGGTAAGTACCTGCGTACTCGGGGAGCAGACCGGGGGGGTTTGTAGAGCACTGGGGGGGGGGCACAAACAGGAACACAAAACACACCCTCAGCGGCACAGGGGGGGCCGGGTGCAGTGTGCTAAGTAGGTGTCATGTTTGCTATAGGAAGCAATGGAGGGACCCAGGGGTCACTTCGGCAATGCAGGCAGGGCACAGAGGGGCTTCTCGGGCCAGCCACCAACTAGGCTAGAAAGAGGGCCACCTGCTGGTAACTCATGCATTGGAGGTTGGTTCCTCTCGGTACTGGGGGCTGCAGGTGCAGTGCTTGGTCCTGGTGTTGGGTTCCTCGTTACCAGGCAGTAGCGGTCAAGGGGAGCCTCTGGATCCTCTCTGCAGGTGTCGCTGTGGGGATGCAGGGGGATCGAATCAGGTTACTCACGTCGTCGCAGTCGCCTGGGAGTCCTCTCTGCAGTGTTTGCTCTCTGGAGCTCGAGCCGGGGGCGTCGGGTGAAGAGTGAGAAGTCTCACACTTCCGGCGGGAAGGGAGAGTTCTTTCAAAGTTGTTTTACAGTTGCAAAAATGTGGTAGTTTGTGAACAGCGCTGCCATTCTCAGAAGTTTCTTGGTCCTTCGGGTTCAGGGCAGTCCTCGGAGTCCTCAGAGGTCACTGGTCCCTGTCGGATGCATCGCTGTGCAGGTTCTTTGAGCCTGGAGACAGGCCGGTAGGGCTGGGGCCAAGTCAGTTGTCGTCTCCGTCATCTCTGCGGGGCTCTCAGGTCAGCAGTCCTTCTTCTTTCTTCAGGTTGCAGGAATCGGATTTCCTGGGTTCAGGGTCACCCCTAAATACTAAATTTAGGGGTGTGTTTAGGTCTGGGGGACAGTAGTCAGTGGCTACTGTCCTGGAGGGTGGCTACACCCTCCTTGTGCCTCCTCCCTGGGCAGGGGTGGCTCTGGCTCCCGGGAAGTTGGGAAGCACGGGGAGGACCCAGATGGAGGCTCCGTGGACGGAGGCCTAGAACATCGACGCCCTTCTCTCGCCACATCTTCTGAGCGACTGGGTGAAGTCGAAGAGCATTTCTTCTTCTTCAACGACTTCTTCTTACAACCAGAATGTCCCGATGACTTTGAGGACGAAGAGTGGTGGTGACTCCGCGGCCGGTCTCGAGACCTTCCTCTCGAACAAGGCAGCGGAGTCAAGGGTCCGGCCGCCATTAGCTTTAGGGACTGCTCCCTCAAAGCTTTCGGGTTCATGGCCGACACTCGGAGCACGACTTCAGGTGGTGATAGCGCTCCAGGCACCAAAGACACATGAAGTGCGGATCTGTCACCGATATCATTCGGTGACAGGAGCTGCAGGGTTTAAAACAGGTATTGCGGGACATCCCTCGATGCATCCACAATCTCGTCAAAATCATTCGCCACAAATGTCGCTGTAGTCAAAAAATGACTGAGGTAGCTCCTCTACGGATCTGCGCATAGGCTGGTGTGGAAAGAAAAGAACTGATGTCAGCGCTCCGGGGTGGCGTATATACATGACCGTGACGTCATCATGGCAAAAACGACAACACCGACGCCTGCGGAGTTGATCGACGCCACCTGACGGTGTGCAGAGGTACTGCTCGAGAAAAAAGTCTCCGTATCCAGTCTGACGCCTGGAGGAATTCAAAAGGTAAGGGATTTGCAACTAGAAGTCTCTATCAGATTATTATTTTTTCATGTATTGTTATGCGCTTTTATGGCCCTTGTAGTTTAAATAAAGTCTTTTGATGATGATGTATATCAGTGAGGCGAACCCCACAAGTAGAACCCAAATCTGTGCCACAGTATTAAGCTCTTGACACCAGCACCATGCCAATTCTAAGAAAGCTTCTTGTAAATAAAATGCAATTCTTCTGTGTCTTCGTGCAACACGATGGACATCCTCATTATTATGCAGTTATACTTTCATAATTTTAAGTTGTTTTCCTAACGCATGAAACAAGGAAGGGAACTTACTTACTATATTATGATGAGCATTCATGTTGTAGTTCACTGAGATCAGTCCCATATCAGCAGCTGTGCTGAAACTGAGTAAACAAGCACTTAAGGCCCTAACTTGAAGTTCAGGTATTGGCACTTGCATTTTTATTTTCTTGTGTTTCATAGTCGCTACAAATTAACCTTTACTTTTCAAGGGTATCGATGCTTCCTATGTGTACACTTTAGTTTTGATGGTGTCAGACATGGCAATGGAGATAGCTCATTATATTTCTCCTCTGGCATAATACTTATTGATGCACCACTGTGGATGATGAAAGGTATGGAACAACTGTTTATTTTCAGTGTAATCTTCCGACAATGTTTGAATGACTTTGGCACTTTTTCATGTCAACTTTTCTTTGACTGGTATTTTCTTCACAAGCAGCCAGTCCAACCTGTGCACATTTCCTCATAAGTAAACATTGACATTGCACAATCATTTTCTTCACTTTCTCATGACACTGACAAACTTTACAATGAAAATTTAGATGACAATCAACTGCGTTTGGTGTCAATTTGGCTCAACTGATGTAGTCGCTCGGCCTTGTGGGTGTGTGCAAAATGTTGCTTTTCGAACATTCGGTTGGCCATTTGCTGTCTCGCAGTGACACACTTACTTTTTCCTTCACTTTGCAAACTGTTATAAAATGGTTCTATTTGCCGCAGCCTTTGCCTATCTGTCCTTGTGTCCTTCTGCTTGCTTTTGATGTTCATGATTGACTCACTTTGTGCACCTCGGGCCTACATGCCAGCAGCTTGTCTTTCAGAATGCTCTCCAGCTCTGGCAGCCATGAGAACTCGCTCCACACTAAGGACCAATTTCACAAAGGTAAAGATAGACTTTTGGTTTAAGTTAGACTTTTGGTATAAACTTAACTACTTTTCGGTATTCACAGAGTTAAGTTACGAGTAGTATCTTCATATCTGCACTCAGAGTGGAATCTTCACACTCGGAGCAGAGATTTCACCCCGTGTGCATAGATTCAGTTGTGGTGATTCCGCTTCAGGTGCGTAGATTCCGTCCAGAGTGTAGATGTAAAGATAATATTCGTAACTTATCTTTGTGAATACGAAAAGTCATAAACTTAGACTTTTACTCCAAGTTTACCTTTGTGAATTGGACCATAAGAGCTTCTCTCAGCATTTATCCTCTGAATTAATCTGACAGGCGTCCGACAATAAGTCTGAGGCTATTGCTTCTTTATCCTTAAATTAATTGAATATACAGTGTTTGATGAGCATATCTAATCTCTCAACAAATATTTCTATGGTTTCACCCACTCTGTCGTTTTTGACTCAAAATGTACCTTTTGTAACCTACATTCGGCATTAGATTGAATTTGAGATGCAAAGCTTCTTTAATTTGCAGCACGTTGCTTAATCAGCTTGTGGCCTAATCTTTATGAATTCTTTTACATCTTCACCAGCAAGATTCTTCAGGTACTTGATAGTATTTTTGTTATCTATTTCTTTTAGCGCATCAATGAAATCATTATTTGTCTCTATCTAAGCAGTCCATCTATTGCTAATATTTAGCTTTTTCATGGTATCCAATGGTGGCGGTGGTTTCAGGAAGGCACCGCATTTAAACCATTTGTTCAACTTACTGACATTGATATCGGAGATATCTCTAATTTAATCAGCTATCCATCAGGACATGTTTCATTCATACCATAAGCCAGGCCCTGTGACATGCTGGCCTCTGGGGCGTCTTTTTGAACATGGGCTGCACACAATACAGAACCGGTCTGAATGACAAAGACCGGTCATACTCCAATTGCTCCAGGAGTGTTGCTCCAATGTGCTGCATCATACGTACACAACACAGCTGCGCTGATGGGGGCGCCATCATTTCTCCTCATTGCGGCGGGACAGCCATTGCGCATAAACAACAGCAACAGCAGGATGCCAGCTAACAAAGCCAAAGTTATCAGAAATCCCCCAAAAATACTACTGAAAATTTAGTGGATAGCTGAAGGTATCAAACTGAATATGGAGGCGAAGGTGTGAACGAAACCAGAACCAACAGTTTTGAAAAAATGTGTGATTCAAGTTGTGCTGGACGCATTAAATATTCATCCCACGAGTTCACCAAAGTATCTCGGAAAGTTCTTATTTAACAGGGACTGTATTTCTGCTGATGACCTTGCAACTTGAAGTGCGTAGGTCTCGCGCGCAGATGTAAGAGCCACATGCTTTTGAAACAGTAAAGCCTTGAGTCTACTCAACTTGTCAAAATTCACGTTTGAAGTAGCAATGTAAGGCCAAATATCAGCTACCTCCTTAAATTTAGTGGGGGGAAACAGTACGTTCCCGCAGCATGTAACGACCTTAGAGACCGAAACAACGTAAACTATTCCGGCCCGCATGCCACAACAGCCTTCACTATTGAGAAGGACGTAGCTGCGGTTTGAAAGCACCTGGAACGTTGGTCTAATCAAAGGGACTGGAACTCCCCTAAAATAACAAGCCAAGTTTGCAGCTGAGGCGTTACATGCCCCATGCAAGGACAGCCGTTTACAAATCATCGAATGGCTGACTGAAGTCTCGCACTCACTACCGCTAAGAAAGACCTCTTTCATGCCACTGAAGCATTTGTACGAGAAGGGAAGCTCCCACACCTCAAGTAAGTAACTATCTCCCAGCTTTTCATATCTGCCTACCGGAATGTGTTTTAAACAGGAGGTGAATTGTAGTGTGGAAATAAGCAGATTAATAACCCCATGTATTAACCACTCAGCTAATGGTATTTCGGCCAGGGTAAAGGGCAGTTTTTCTAATTTCTCAATGTTAAGCATGACATATGTCGCTTCCTTCTTAGCCATTAGTAGTTGTTGGAAGGAGAGACATAGGGGTAGTAAGGGTGAAAGGCGCCGCACTTCTAGGCAGTAAACATAAAATTTCTTATTAAGTACAAAGGTACAAAGCAAAGTCTGGTGCAAACTGGCCCAGTGCCTTACTACCCGATAGGCACCAACCGGGTACTAGGAGTACCCCAGGACAAAAATGGGACAAGAAGGCCACAGCACACAGAATGTAATGTCCAACAGTATAGCAAGAATACGTATTCCTGGTGTCGTATTGCAGGTAACAGGAAATATGAAGTTGAAGAGAGTCTCAAGTCTTTTTTGCAGATGATGTCTTTATTAGTAGGTGTTTAGAGATGATTGTGTCATCATGGAGAAACAGCCAACACGTGTTTCGTCACACAGGTGACTTCATCAAGGCTGCAAAACAGTAATGAAAGCAAAATTTGGGCATATATGTGTGTATGGAATCTAGTGTGCGCTAGTCAGGTGAATGTGTGAGGAAGATTCCAAATCCAGAGACCAGTGACTAGTAGTAAGAACTCATGTGAGTGAGCATGGAGTGAACACGGCATACAAGATAAGTGTAAAGTGATCGGGACCCAAACTAAAAAACGTGAAAGTAGCCAGTGAAGCACCGTGGTCATGTAATCTATACTGTGACCAGAAAACTCAGAAAGATTGAGTCTAGAGTGCTGTGTAGCTAGAGACCATGTTGTCTCACGCCTGGTATATAGAGAAAGTTAAGTGACATAGGCTGGATGAGAGAGTGGTGCAGGACTGAGAGAGGCCAGAGAGAGAGAGTGAGTAGCAAACATAGAAACATGTGAGAGAGGACGGACTAGAGCAAAATTGTGAGACTAAAGTAGACTGTGAAGACAGAAGTAGATCGATTAGTACATACCTATTAGAAAGTAGTAAATCTGCAAGTAGTATGGCTGCCCAAGCAGCTGCAGGTGCGTGTAGTAAGAGAGTAAGTCTAGTAAAATCGGTATATCGGGCCCTGATAAGCCCGTGGTCGTAACCTAAGAAGGTATTAGATAAACTGGGGTCAGAGAAGTGTGTTCGAAATGGACGAGATGAACAGAAAAGCAGTAAAAGATAATTTTTTAATGATGGGGCAAAGCCCAGTCACGGGTGGTGTGGTGAAATTAATGTGATAAAGGCCAGAGTTAAGTAATACAGTGAGGTGGTATTAAGGCAGTAAAATCGAGGCAAATCAAAGGTGCAAAGGTATCGAAGCGTTTGGCAATTACATAATGTAAGCGTGGCTTCCAAAAGTAGCGATCAATAAGGTTAGAAACATCAAGCCGCACAAGTATGGGGCAGTTTATAGGGAAGTGCCGTGAACAGGGTACATGGGAAAATGATACGGACAGTTATAGAAAAAGCGCGGTCGGAAAACAAGTGTAGCAATAACCATGCCGGTCGCGTAATGAGCGCTGGCTATGCGGTGCTGTGACTACAGTAAAGCCGAGATAGGTCTAATAATTGAAAATTAAAAAGAGTCGAGGCGCATGGCAGTTGTAAAATACGACCGTGGTTTGCTAAAGGTAACGTGCATAGTAGGGCAGTGGAAAGAGAGTAAAGAGAGCTAAAACAACAAGGTGGCAATATCGGCAGAGTAGAAATACCTGGAGATAGGAGCAGCGTCGGGCTTCCTGAAATCTCGAGAGCGTATAACGGTCTGTGGAGACCTGCGCTCTCTCGTTGAAATGGAGGGTGGGAGTGTAACAGAAAGAGAAGAGGGACTTGAAAAAGTGGTATAGTAGCTAAAACGGCGGCCATCTTAGGTGTACAAAGGAAAGAGTAGTAAAGCTAATTCAATGGTAGATACGAACAGAGACTCAACAAGTGCTGGTTAGGAAGTGGCCATATTTGGATAGATGCTAGGCAGAGGGTAAGTGCCTAAAGTAAGGTAAAGGCAAAACACACATAAGGGAACCCAGTCCAGTTATCGAGCAGTGGAGAATGTGAGATGAGCCATGGATGAGTATGAAATGGGTTGAGCATTAAGGTATTGTGAATAGCTAAGGGACAACAACAGTTAAGTGAGTAGTACAAAGAGTGTGAAGAAACATCGCTGTGTCATGGGCGCCAGTAGACAATAACTGGAACATGTGAGCCGAAGCCATGAAGTACAATACTTGGGTGCAACAGTCTGTACGTTAAATAGATGTATAGGTACAATAGTGGAGTACACAGTAGGCAACAACAATGTGGGAATCAGGATAGCGTGTTGTGTACAATGTTGAGCTTAGGCATAGTTATGTACATGAATGTTCAACAAAAAGGATGCAACATGGGAGATACAGACATGGGGCAAAGGAACAATACAATCATGTAAGAAAAAAATGTAGTTCACTATCCGTGTTCAGGCCTAATTCAACTGCGCAGAGTTTTATGATCCATTTGGACTCGCATCTACGCAGGTCCCTGGTTCTTGTTGTTGTCCCTTAGCTATTCACAATACCTTAATGCTCAACCCATTTCATACTCATCCATGGCTCATCTCACATTCTCCACTGCTCGATAACTGGACTGGGTTCCCTTATGTGTGTTTTGCCTTTACCTTACTTTAGGCACTTACCCTCTGCCTAGCATCTATCCAAATATGGCCACTTCCTAACCAGCACTTGTTGAGTCTCTGTTCGTATCTACCATTGAATTAGCTTTACTACTCTTTCCTTTGTACACCTAAGATGGGCGCCGTTTTAGCTACTATACCACTTTTTCAAGTCCCTCTTCTCTTTCTGTTACACTCCCACCCTCTATTTCAACGAGAGAGCGCAGGTCTCCACAGACCGTTATACGCTCTCGAGATTTCAGGAAGCCCGACGCTGCTCCTATCTCCAGGTATTTCTACTCTGCCGATATTGCCACCTTGTTGTTTTAGCTCTCTTTACTCTCTTTCCACTGCCCTACTATGCACGTTACCTTTAGCAAACCACGGTCGTATTTTACAACTGCCATGCGCCTCGACTCTTTTTAATTTTCAATTATTAGACCTATCTCGGCTTTACTGTAGTCACAGCACTGCATAGCCAGCGCTCATTACGCGACCGGCATGGTTATTGCTACACTTGTTTTCCGACCGCGCTTTTTCTATAACTGTCCGTATCATTTTCCCATGTACCCTGTTCACGGCACTTCCCTATAAACTGCCCCACGCTCGTGCGGCTTGATGTTTCTAACCTTATTGATCGCTACTTTTGGAAGCCACGCTTACATTATGTAATTGCCAAACGCTTCGATACCTTTGCACCTTTGATTTGCCTCGATTTTACTGCCTTAATACCACCTCACTGTATTACTTAACTCTGGCCTTTATCACATTAATTTCACCACACCACCCGTGACTGGGATTTGCCCCATCATTAAAAAATTATCTTTTACTGCTTTTCTGTTCATCTCGTCCATTTCGAACACACTTCTCTGACCCCAATTTATCTAATACCTTCTTAGGTTACGACCACGGGCTTATCAGGGCCCGATATACCGATTTTACTAGACTTACTCTCTTACTACACGCACCTGCAGCTGCTTGGGCAGCCATACTACTTGCAGATTTACTACTTTCTAATAGGTATGTACTAATCGATCTACTTCTGTCTTCACAGTCTACTTTAGTCTCACAATTTTGCTCTAGTCCGTCCTCTCTCACATGTTTCTATGTTTGCTACTCACTTTCTCTCTCTGGCCTCTCTCAGTCCTGCACCACTCTCTCATCCAGCCTATGTCACTTCACTTTCTCTATATACCAGGCGTGAGACAACATGGTCTCTAGCTACACAGCACTCTAGACTCAATCTTTCTGAGTTTTCTGGTCACAGTATAGATTACATGACCACGGTGCTTCACTGGCTACTTTCACGTTTTTTAGTTTGGGTCCCGATCACTTTACACTTATCTTGTATGCCGTGTTCACTCCATGCTCACTCACATGAGTTCTTACTACTAGTCACTGGTCACTGGATTTGGAATCTTCCTCACACAGTCACCTGACTAGCGCACACTAGATTCCATACACACATATATGCCCAAATTTTGCTTTCATTACTGTTTTGCAGCCTTGATGAAGTCACCTGTGTGACGAAACACGTGTTGGCTGTTTCTCCATGATGACACAATCATCTCTAAACACCTACTAATAAAGACATCATCTGCAAAAAAGACTTGAGACTCTTCAACTTCATATTTCCTGTTACCTGCAATACGACACCAGGAATACGTATTCTTGCTATACTGTTGGACATAACATTCTGTGTGCTGTGGCCTTCTTGTCCCATTAGTAGTTGTTGTCGCGTTAAATTAAAGGAAGAAAATATCTCCCTTGCACTGACGTGCTGCCATGGAACGTGACCCGCCTTCAATGCTTGAAGCACCCAACCCAACTGCATAATGGACCTGATCTGACTGTCCACAGTGTAAGGAAGACATTTCAGATTGTATAATGTCTATAGCAGAAGAGACAATGTTATTAATGGTATATATCGGGTCGGACAAAGTGTTAATCCCATTATCCATAACAGCCAATGCCTTTTTAAAATTTTCCTGATCTATTTGCCTTAACTGGACAGCAGCATCTTGTCGAGAAAGTTTCCAAAACTGTATATAAAAAAGGCTTCTTACATGGGGTTCTAGGGCCTGACAAGAAATCTTTTAAGTCAGTGGAGTTAGACAGGAGATTGAGGTGTTCTCTAACCGCATTCAGTGAGGATGATTTTAGCCACTGTTGGCATAATTTTCCCACACTATATGTTGTAATTATATCTGCGTGCTCTGGTGATATATATCGAGGGTCTGGCCTACTCATCCTAAAGCCACCGAGGAGTTAATAAAACGTTGATGACACCTGTAAGGAAATGCCTCCTTGGCATGGTTACCCCCTGACTTTTTGCCTTTGCTGATGCTAAGTTATGATTTGAAAGTGTGCTGGGACCCTGCTAACCAGGCCCCAGCACCAGTGTTCGTTCCCTAAACTGTACCTTTGTCTCCACAATTGGCACAACCCTGGCACCCAGGTAAGTCCCTTGTAACTGGTACCCCTGGTACCAAGGGCCCTGATGCCAGGGAAGGTCTCTAAGGGCTGCAGCATGTCTTATGCCACCCTGGGGACACTCCACTCAGCACATACACACTGCTTGCCAGCTTGTGCGTGCTGGTGGGGAGAAAATGACTAAGTTGACATGGCACTCCCCTCAGAGTGCCATGCCAACCTCATACTGCCTATGGCATAGATAAGTCACCCCTCTAGCAGACCTTACAGCCCTAAGGCAGTGTGCTCTATACCACAGGTGAGGGTATAGGTGCATGAGCACTATGCCCCTACAGTGTCTAAGCAAAACCTTAGACATTGTAAGTGCAGGGTAGCCATAAGAGTATATGGTCTGGGAGTCTGTCACACAAACTCCACAGCACCATAATGGCTACACTGAAAACTGCGAAGTTTGGTATCAAACTTCTCAGCACAATAAATGCACACTGATGCCAGTGTGTACTTTATTGTGAAATACACCCAGAGGGCATCTTAGAGATGCCCCCTGAAAACATACCCGACTTCCAGTGTGGGCTGACTAGTTTTTGCCAGCCTGCCACACACCAGACATGTTGCTGGCCACATAGGGAGAGTGCCTTTGTCACTCTGTGGCCAGGAACAAAGCCTGTACTGGGTGGAGGTGCTTCTCACCTCCCCCTGCAGGAGCTGGAACACCTGGCGGTGAGCCTCAAAGGCTCACCCCCTTTGTTACAGCGCCACAGGGCATCCCAGCTAGTGGAGATGCCCGCCCCTCCGGCCACTGTCCCCACTTTTGGCGACAAGGCTGGAGGAGATAATGAAAAAAACAAGGAGGAGTCACCCACCAGTCAGGACAGCCCCTAAGGTGTCTTAAGAAATCCTCCATCTTGGTTTTGGAGGATTCCCCCAATAGGAATAGGGAAGTGCCCCTCTCCCCACAGGGAGGAGGCATAAGGAGGTCATAGCCACCCTCAAGGACAGTACCACTGGCTACTGCCCCCAAGTATTTAGGGGCGACCCTGAACCCAGGAAATCAGATTCTTGCAACCTACAACAAAAAGGAGGACTGCTGACCTGAAAGCCCCGCAGAGACGACAGAGACAACAACTGACTTGGCCCCAGCCCTACCAGCCTGTCTCCAGACTAAAAGAACCTGCACAGCAACACATCCAGCGGGACCAGCGACCTCTGAGGACTCAGAGGACTGCCCTGCACCCACAAGACCAAGAACCTCCCGAGAACAGCAGCACTGTTCAGAAACTGCAACAAACTTGCAAGTTTGAAACAACTTTAAAGAGACTCTCGCTTCCCGCCAGAAGCTTGAGTCTTCACACTCTGCACCCAACGAGTTCAGGACAACAAACACTGCAGAGATGACTCGCAGGCGACTCCAACAACTTGGACACTCTGATTAGACCCCCCTGCACCCCCGCAGCGACACCTGCAGAGAGGATCCAGAGGCTCCCCCTGGCCGCGAATGCCTGGTAACAAAGGAACCCGAGGCCTGGACCAAGCACTGCACCCCCAGCCCCTAGGACCGAGAGGAACCACCTACCAGTGCAGGAGTGACCAGCAGGCGGCCCTCATCCTAGCCCAGTTGGTAGCTGGCCCAAGAAGCCCCCCTGTGACCTACCTGCATTGCCAGAGTGACCCCCAGGTCCCTTTCATTGCTTTCTATAGCAAATGCGATGCCTACTTTGCACACTGCACCCGGCCGCGCCTGTGCTGCTGAAGGTGTGTATGGTGTGCTTGTGTGCCCCTCCCCCCCTCAGTGCTCTACAAAACACCCCTGGTCTGCTCCCCGATGTCACAGGTACTTACCTGCTAGCAGACTGGAACCGGAGTTCCCCTGTTCTCCATAGGCACCTGTGTGTTTTGGGCCCTCCTTTGACCTCTGCACCTCACCAGCCCTGTGCTGCTGTGGCTTTGGGGCTGCCTTGAACCCCCAACGGTGGGCTGCCTATGCCCAGGAGACTGACTGTGTAAGTGCTTTACTTATCTGAGAAACTAACCAAAACGTACCTCCCCCAAGAACTGTTGATTTCTGCACTGTGTCCACTTTTAAAGGAGCTTATTGCCATTTTAACCAAAACTGTGTGTACTACTGTTTTAAATCAAAGTTCTATACTTACCTGTGTGAAGTACCTTGCATTTTATGTACTTACCTCAAATTTGAATCTTGTGGTTCTAAAAAAAAAAGATCAAGAAAATATATTTTTCTATATAAAACCTATTGGCCTGGAGTTAAGTCTTTGAGTGTGTGTTACTCATTTATTGCCTGTGTGTTTACAACAAATGCTTAACACTACCCTCTGATAAGCCTACTGCTCGACCACACTACCACAAAATAGAGCATTAGTATTATCTAATTTTGCCACTATCAACCTCTAAGGGGAACCCTTGGACTCTGCACACTATCTTTAACTTTGAGGTAGTATACACAGAGCCAACTTCCTACAACATACAAGTTACATACGTTTGGTAACGACATATCTGGCAGAGACATATTCTAGTTGCAGATTCCTTACCTTAGAATCTTCCCCACCCCCAGGCGTCAGACTGGATCCAGCAATTTTTTCTTTAAGCAATAACTCTGCACATTGGTAGTTGGTGTCTGTCGACTCCACAGGCGTCGTTGGCATCATAGTCGCAGTGAGGACATCGGGAGTAGTACATAGACGCCGGCTCAGCGCAGTGACGTCAGTTTCTTTTAACGACTTTACACGCCAAAGCGCAGAGCCACTGAAAACACTGAGATAGGTGCGCCAGAGCTAAGGACCTGAAGGGGGAATCCCCGTCTCTAGAAATCAGCTTGCAAGCAGGGAGGAGGGGTGGGTTGGTAAGGAATCTGCAACTAGAATATGTCTCTACCAGATATTTTGTTACGGAAGGTAAGTAACTTGAACATCTGATAGAGACTTCTAGTTGCAGATTCCTTACCTTAGAATAGATACCCAAGCAATGCCATCCTCGGATGTAGGCTGCAAACCAAGCTCATACTAGAAAGTCCTGCAGGACCGAACAACCAATGTAGCCGTCTCGACGGACCTGACTATCCAGGCAGTAATGTTTAGCAAACTTGTTCAGGAATGCACACGTAGCCACCTGGCAGATATCCAGGACAGGAACTCCGTGAGCTAATTCAGTGGAAGCAGCAGATACTCTGGTGGAATGAGCGAACAAGCCCTCAGGGGGTTGCTGCTTGGCCAAAGCGTAGCACATCTTGATGCAAAGAAGTACCTATTGAGAGATGTTACTTTTTGCACCACCTTTCCTTTCTTCACACCCACATACCCGACAAAGAGTTGATTGTCCACCCGGAAATCTTTAGTACGATTGAGATAGAACGCCAGCGCTCTTTTGGGGTCCAGCCGGTGGAGTCTCTCCTCCTCATGAGAAGGATGTGGGGGTACATAGAAAGTAGGCAGAGTGATGGACTCGCCTACATGAAAAGGTGTAACCACCTTAGAAAGGAAGGAAACCTTAGTGCGCAACATTACTTTGTCAGGGTGCACAGACAAGTATGGAGGTTTTGAGGAAAGGGCAGAAGCTCACTCACCCTGTGAGAAGTGGTGAGAGCAACAAGAAAGATAGTTTTGAAGGTGAGGAGCCGCAAGGGACAATTATGCATTAGCTCAAAGGGAGTACACATCAAATAAGTAAGGACAAGATTGACGTCCCACTGAGGCATGATAAATGGAGTGGGAGGAAATAAATGGGTGAGGCCTTTTAGGAATCTACTCACAATAGGAGATGTAGGAAGTTTGCTCTGTATATACTATTTCAAAGAAAGAAATAGTGTGCACAGAGTCCAAGGGTTCCCCTTAGAGGTAAGATAGTGGCAAAAGTAGATAATTCTAATGCTCTATTTTGTGGTAATGTGGTCGAGCAGTAGGCTTATCAGAGGGTAGTGTTAAGCATTTGTTGTACACACACAGGCAATAAATGAGGAACACACACTCAAAGACAATTCCAGGCCAATAGGTTTTTATTTAAAAAAATATATTTTCTTAGTTTATTTTAAGAACCACAGGTTCAAGATTTACAAAACAATACTTTAAATGAAATATATTTCACTCAGGTATCTTAGGAACTTTGAATCATCATAATAGCATGTACAGTTTTGGCAAAAATGGCAATAAGCTATTTTAAAAATGGACACTTAGTACAAAAATCAACAGTTCCTGGGGGAGGTAAGTATTTGTTAGTTTCACAGGTAAGTAAAGCACTTACAGGGTTCAAAGTTGAGTTCCAAGGTAGCCCACCGTTGGGGGTTCACGGCAACTCCAAAGTTACCACACCAGCAGCTCAGGGCCGGTCAGGTGCAGCGGTCAAAGTGGTGCCCAAAACACATAGGCTTCATTGGAAATAGGGGTGCCTCGGTTCCAGGCTGCCGCGACTTCCGAGGGCAGACCAGGGGGGTTTTGTAGGGCACCGGCGGGGTGGGGGTTGGGGGGGCGGAAACACAAGCAGGCACAGAAAGTACACCCTCAGTGGCACAGGGGCGGCCGGGTGCAGAGTGCAAACAGGTGTCGGGTTTGCAATAGGATTCCAAGGGAGACCCAGGGGTCTCCAGGGGTCTCTTCGGTGATGCAGGCTGGCAAAGGGGTGGCTCCTCAGGGTAGCCACCACCTGGGCTAGGAAGAAGGCCACCTGGGGGTCGCTCCTGCACTGGAGTTCGGTTCCTTCAGGTCCTGGGGGCTGCGGGTGCAGTGTCTCTACCAGGCGTCGGGTTGCTTGAAGCAGGCAGTCGCGGTCAGGGGAAGCCTCTGGATTCCCTCTGCAGGCGTCGCTGTGGGGGCCCAAGGTGGTCAACTCTGGCTACTCACGGGCTCGCAGTCGCCAGGCAGTCCTCCCTGTAGAGTTAGTTTTCCGCAGGTCGAGCCGGGGGCGTCGGGTGCAGAGTGGAAAGTCTCACGCTTCCGGCAGGAAATGTGTGGTCCTTAAAAGTTGCTTCTTTGTTGCAAAGTTGCAGTCTTTGTGGAACACGGCCGCTGTCCTCTGGAGTTTCTTGGTCCTTTTAGATGCAGGGTAGTCCTCTGAGGCTTCAGAAGTCGCTGGACCCTGGGGGATGCATCGCTGTTGCAGTTTTTCTCTAAGTGGGGAGACAGGCCGGTAGGGCTGGGGCCAAAGCAGTTGGTGTCTCCGTCTTCTCTGCAGGGCTTCAGGTCAGCAGTCCTTCTTCGTCTTCAGGTTGCAGGAATCTAGTTTCCTAAGTTCTGGGGAGCCCCTAAATACTGAATTTAGGGGTGTGTTTAGGTCTGGAAGGGCAGTAGCCAATGGCTACTGTCCTTAAGGGTGGCTACACCCTCTTTGTGCCTCCTCCCTGAGGGGAGGGGGGGCACATCTCTATTCCTATTGGGGGAATCCTCCAAAATCAAGATGGAGGATTTCTAAAGGCAGGGGTCACCTCAGCTCAGGACACCTTAGGGGCTGTCCTGACTGGTGGGTGACGACTCCTTGTTTTTCTCATTATCTTCCCTGGACTTGCCGCCAAAAGTGGGGGCTGTGTCCAGGGGTGGGCATCTCCACTAGCTGGAGTGCCCTGGGGCATTGTAACACGAAGCCTGAGCCTTTGAGGCTCACTGCTAGGTGTTACAGCTCCTGCAGTGGGGAGGTGTAAAGCACCTCCACCGAGAGCAGGCTTTTGTTTCTGTCCTCAGAGAGCACAAAGGCCATCACCACATGGGGTCAGAAACTCGTCTCTCAGCAGCAGGCTGGCACAGACCAGTCAGTCCTGCACTGAACAATTGGGTAACATACAGGGGGCATCTCTAAGATGCCCTCTGTGTGCATTTTTTAATAAATCCAACACTGGAATCAGTGTGGGTTTATTATTCTGAGAAGTTTGATACAAAACTTCCCAGTATTCAGTGTAGCCACTATGGAGCTGTGGAGTTCGTTTTTGACAAACTCTCAGACCATATACTTAATATGGCCTCAACTGTACTTACAATGTCTAAGAATAGAATTAGACACTGTAGGGGCATATTGCTCATGCAGCTATGCCCTCACCTGACCTGTGGTATAGTGCACGCTGCCTTAGGGCTGTAAGGCCTGCTAGAGGGGTGACTTACAGGCAGTATTTTCTGTGCATAGCATCCTGAGGGGGATGCCATGTCGACTTTGCCTTTTTCTCCCCACCAACGCACACAATCTGCAATGGCAGTGTGCATGTGTTGTGTTAGGTGAGGGGTCCCTTAGGGTGGCACAACATATGCTGCAGTCCTTAGGGACCTTCCCTGGTCACAGGGCCCTTGGTACCACTGGTACCTTTTACAAGGGATTTATCTGTGTGCCAGGGGTTTGCCAATTGTGGAAACAATGGTACATTTTATGTGAAAGAACACTGGTGCTGGGGCCTGGTTAGCAGGGTCCCAGCACACTTCTCATCAAGTCAGCATCAGTATCAGGCAAAAAGTGGGGGGTAAGTGCAACAGGGAGCCATTTCCTTACAGGAGATTTAAAAAGTGAGGGTTGATTAGGTAACTAAAGGAAGGCCGAAATGGCAGATAAATACCCTTTACGGGTGCCCAAAGCAGAGCCCTGCTGGGCAAAAGAAAGAATGAAAAGAAGAACCTCGGATAGTGGGGCAGAAGGGGGAATCAACAGATTTGCGGGTACCCCATGCCACAAATTTATTCCAACCACAGGCGTATACTGTTTTGGTGGATGGACGCCTGGCTGCCAAGATAACATTGCAGACCTCGAGTGATGGATCAAAAGTTGTCAACTGTTGCCGCTCAATCTCCACGCATGAAGGCGGAGGTTGGACAGTTCGGGTGGAGCACTGTCCCCTGTTGCTGCGGCAGAAGGTCCACCCGAAGAGGCAGTCTGAGTGGAGGATCGATGGACATGCTCAATAGCTCTGAATACCATACTCTCCGTGCCCAGTACGAAGCCACTAATATGATTTGGGCCCGGTAGTTCCTGATTTTCTTGAGAATTCTGGGCAGAAGAGGGATAGGCGGAAAGGGGCAAAGGAGGCTGGAGTTCCACTTGTGATGAAAAGTGTCTCCGAGCGAGTGCCGCCTTGGAAACTCCAACACGCAAAACAGCTGACATTGCGCGTTCTCTGCGGAGGTGAACAGATCTAACCAAGGCTCTCCCCACTCCGGATGGAGATGCCAATTGTGATTGGCTCTGCATCGACGGCTGAGTTTGTCCGCTCTGGCGTTGAGGGAGCCCTCCAGATGTTGAACCATCAGGGTAATGCCCTGATGTTCCAGCCATGTGCGGAGGCGTAGTGCCTCCTGACAAAGGGTCCAGGACCCTACTCCGCCCTCTTTGTTGGAGTACCACATGGCGGTGGTATTGTCCGTGAACACCTGCACTACTTTCCCTTTGAGAGAGGGAAGGAATGCTTTCAAAGCAAGCCTGATCGCTCAGAGCTCCAGCAGACTTATATGGAGCCCCGACTCCACCGGAGACCAGAGGCCTCTGATCTCCGCCTCTCCCATGTGGCCACCCCAACCCAGAAGTGATGCGTCTGTCACTATAGAGAGATCTGGTTGGGGAAGGAAGAGGGAACTGCTGTGGACCCAATATGGATTTGAAACCCACCACTGCGGGTCTTTAGCAGTTCCCTCCGAAATCTCAACCAGGTCGGAGAGATTCCCCTGATGCTGCGCCCACTAGAACTACAGGTCCCACTGCAGAGCCCGCATATGCCATCTGGCATGTGTTACTAGCAGGATGAAGGAGGCCATGAGGCCCAGCAGACTCAGAGTCAGCCTCATCGAAACCCAAGACCGAGGCCAAAAGATCGGAATCATAGCCTGAATGTCTTGGACTTGTTTTTCGGGAGGATAAGCCCAACACTGCACTCTATCCAGAACTGCCCCGATAAAAGGGAGCGACAGAGTGTGTCAGGTGTGACTTCAGCACGTTGATAGTGAACCCCAGCGAGCGCAGGAGGTTCGCAAGTAGTCTGAAGGTGGGAGATGACGTTCTGTGGAAAGTCCACCTTCAACAGCCAGTCGTCGAGGTAAGGGAAGACTGAAACCCCTAACCTTCGCAGAGGAGCTGCAACCACTCGAGGGGCACTGGTGTGGCAAAAGGGGAGCACGGTAAACTGAAAGTGCTCGTGACCTACCACAAATCGTAGGTAATGTCTGTGTGCAGGCAGGATGGGGATGTGGAAATAAGCATCCTGCAAGTCCAGCGGCTACCATCCAGTCTCCTGGGTCCAAGGCAGACAGAACCTGAACCAGGGTGAGCATTTTGAATCTCTCCTTCTTGAGAAAGTAGTTCAGGTCCCGAAGGTCTTGGATAAGACGTAAGCCCTTGTGCTTCTTTGGTATCAGAAAGTAGCGGGAAAAACAACCACAACCTACTTCTGGCACAGGGACTTTTTCTATAGCTCCCTGGGCCAAGAGAGCTGCAACTTCCTGGCGGAGAAGTGGCAAATGATCCTCTGGAAGGTGACTGAAGGACGGTGGCATGGGTGGTGGAGCAGATTCGAAAGTGAGCGAGTAGCCCTTTCGAACGATCTGCAAAACCCACCTGTCTGTGGTGCTAGTTCTCAGTGGAGCAGGTGATGGCGAATCCTGCCACCAACTGGACGATAGTGAGGAGACGGACTGGGAGGGTAAGGAGGCTGCAGCAGGGGAAGAGGTGGACTGGACAGACCTCTGGTTCCCTTTCCCTCGGCCACGTGGGATTCCGCGTCCTCAGCTACGTATAGGCTGACCAGCGTGCGAGGCACAGTGGCTGTGTGGAGGATGCAACAGGGAGGCCCGTCCGTGGCCCAAAAAGGTGCGAAAAGCAGACTGTGGTGGGTGAGGGGCCAAGGAAAGACCGAGGGACCGAGCCGGAGCCTGGGAATCCTTGAATCTCTCCAAGGCCGAGTCCACTTTGTCTCCGAAGAGACGGGTGCCATCAAAGGGCAGGTCCATGAGTGGCTGTTGGACATCCCCCGAAAAAAGTACATACCCACGCGTGGCACCGTAAGGCCACTGTCGTGGCAACCAATCTGCCCAGAGAGTCGGTCGTGTCCAGCCCACAACGGATTGTGAACTTTACTGCATCTCTCCCATCCTTCACAGCTTGGGAGACGATAGCACGGGCCTCCTCCGGTATCTGCGGCAGGACTTGCACAACCATATCCCACAAAGAGTGGATATAGCGGCGCAAAGAGCATGCGGTGTTCACAGAATAACTTCTTGCCAAACTGTTCCAGCCGTTTGGATTCCCTATCCAGGGGGTGCGGAAGGGAATGCCCATGAAGAAGAAGAAGCCTGGATAACAAGACTCTCAGGCATGGGGTG